>NC_045449.1:13307564-13552985 GCF_002776525.5 Piliocolobus tephrosceles
TTTCTTTCTTTCTTTCTTTCTTTCTTTCTTTCTTTCTTTCTTTCTTTCTTTCTTTTTTTATTATTATTATACTTTAAGTTATAGGGTACATGTGCATAACGTGCAGGTTTGTTACATATGTATACTTGTGCCATGTTGGTGTGCTGAACCCATCAACTCGTCAGCACCCATCAACTCATCATTTACATCAGGCATAACTCCCAATGCACTCCCTCCCCCCTCCCCATGATAGGCCCCGGTGTGTGATGTTCCCCTTCCCGAGTCCAAGTGATCTCATTGTTCAGTTCCCACCTATGAGTGTTTAAATTACGCTGTCAGAGAAAGAGCATGATGGTTCTAAGCAAACCACTTCTCCAGAAAACACCTAAGGTGATCACTTCTTAGAAGCGTTCTGTCTGCCCTAAGGAGAGGAAGCTTGAGCATGGTATCTATAGAGGTAAATGTCATTCTGACTCCTTCTCCATCATCTAATATTAGAAACAAGAGCATCATTGTTCCAGCTGTACAGAAGCCTTATGTGATGTTTGCCAGATGCAGCACATCTCTACCACTTCGCGTAAGGCAAATACGTATTTGTCAAAGAATAATTGCTAAGTGTGACTGGTAGAGTCAGGTTCTTGCGGCAGAAAGTTTCCCTCCCTTCTGTTTCACTTCTAATCCCAGATGTGTTTTTTGTAAGTTAAGGGGGTTTATCAGAATAAAGCTTCCCCTTGAAAGGGGGTTAGTCTAGTTACTCCCTAATTCTGCTTTTCTCACCAAATCTTAACTGGTTATTAGGCAGCAGGCAGAGAAATAATGAAAAAGGAAGAAAATGTGTCCAGGCCAACCTTGCCAGTTAACCACGGCCTGTGGAAACCCAGACTCCACAATGCTTGAATGCTCAATGCACATGTAATTTATAGTACAGTTATTGATTGCTTCTGCTACCTCAGAATTACGGAAACATTCTTGGAAGTCATCAAGCAAGCAAAAAGGTAGAGACTATTATTATAGCGCTTACACTATCCAATAGTTTGTGGTTTTCCTTTCACATAAACTTGGGAGTTGAAACCCAAGGCCAAGTGGGAATCACAGCCATAAAAAACATGGGCATCTATTTTATTCCCTCAAACCATATTGAAGAACTTTGACTATATTATCCACCCTAAAGTCCACCCCCCAAAAAATTTCAACCCCAAATCCCCTTAAAGATTAACAAGCTGACAAACCTTGCTAATGTCAGAGAGGGAAACAGCTCCCTGCTAACTGCCGGAAATGGACTCCAGACTTCCTCTTTCTTCAGCTGAGGACACTATGTAACTGTTCAGAAATGTGAAGGTTTCTTAAAGCATGATGACTATTACAGGACTGAGACAGAGGCTCCTCCTGGAGCCAGGTAGCCACATTCAGCCAATGAATCAGACCCCAGTCTGGCCTGATGTTCAACAAGGAGATGATTTATAATGGGATACAGGGACAGCCAACGGATACACCTCAGAAGTTGGATAATCCAGACCAGCTGAGTATAGATTGTGACATTTCTCTCTCCGTCCACATCATTTCCTTTCTGCATCATGTGAGGAGAGCAGATCTTTGAGAGGGCAGCTTACAGACACGCAGCACATAAAGATTCAGGCTTATCAAGAACTGGTTCAACTATACGTCCTTCTGAAACCAGTGTCAGCCTGGAGGAAATATCCCAGCAGAAATTAGACTCCATGGAATTCTGGAAATTGTAAAAATGTCACAATATATAGAAAGACTATTTCTTCCTTTCTGTATTTTTGGGGGTGGATGGCTGATTTTACAGAAAATCAATCTTTATTTCAAAAGGTTATTAGTTTTGTAATGTATAACATACTCTGAGCCATAATAAGTATATAATTTTGGGTCTGTAGATATGTAATATTATATTTTAATTACCTACCTTGAATAAACACTATATTTACTAACATAGCAATACACTAGGTATATAATAATATTACTTCAATAAACAAATGTGTTTAAATAATGTACAAATGTAATTCTGAAATACATGAAGCCTATGGACTGAAATATAATAGAAAGGACAATGTTCACAAAATAGTAAAACATACATATCGTATTTTCAAAAATATCTCTAGACCTTTCTCTACAGAAAAAAATGAAATTTTATTTTGATCTTATTTCCAGTTCCTTAACTGAATCTAAACCCATGAAGCAGAGTAAACGTGAGCCAATCAATTATAGCCAGGAATCTCCATCATATTTTCTTCTTCCCTGTTCTTTTCTACCCTCCTCTTTCCCCTTCCTAAAAAGAAAGAAAAATAACTTTTTCCTCCTATACTCACACATTTCTGACACCAAGTATGTGGGATTATTTTTCCTCCACACATCCATCAATTCTCCAGTTCTCAACATTTACTGACTGGGTGTCCTCTAATTTGATTCAATTCTGACACTTTCTACCTGAGGTTAGCATCAGATTCCACAAGTTAAGGGCTCAGGCAGTCCCACAACACCACACCCACTGCCTTCAGACACCAGTCACAAGTCCAGGTTGCCACCTATGGTTCTGATCCACCAGTTATAAATCAGAGGTTCCCCCGAGCCCCTGTTCAGGTTTGGTGATTTGCTAGAGCAGTTCGTGGAGCTCAGCAAAACAGTTTACTACCAGGTTGTAGATCTGTAATAAAAGCATACAACTCAGGAATAGCAGGAAAAGATGGTGGAGGCGACCAGAGCTTCCACACCCTCTCCAGGTGTGCCACCCTCCCAGCTCCTCCACGTGGCCACCAACCCAGAAGCTCTCCAAGGCCCTTCAGTTACTGGTTTCTTGTGGAGGCCTTATAACATAGGCAGGGACAATTGTTAACTCAGTTTCCAGCCTGTCTCCCCTTCTTGGATGATGAAGAATGTGTCTGAAAATTCCAAGTTTCTAATCAAAGTTTGGTCTTTCTGGTGACCTGACCCCATCTTGAGGCTACTGAGGAACCCAGCAAGCATCACCTCATTAGAACAAAAGATACAGCTGTCACTTAAGGAACTGCGAGGGATTTAGGAGTTGTGTGTCAGAAACCGTGGTCAAAGACCAAATGTTAGAACAAAAGATGCTCCTAGCATCACTTAGGAAATTACAAGACCTTGGGGAGCTCTGTGCCAGGACCTAGGGACAAAAACCAATATATATTTCTCATTATATCACAATATCACCCTCCTGTTCACTACTAGCTCTCCAGCAGAATACATATTGCCCTAAAGTAGCTTACAATTTCCATCCCAGTGCTAATTCTATACTTTTGGAAAATGCTCTCTAAATAGCTTTGTCTTTTTTTTTTGATAAATTATCAAAGCTAAATTAATATCTAAATTAATTTTTTTTTTTGAGACAGAGTTTCACTCTTGTCACCCAGGCTGGAGTGCGACGGCACGATCTCAGCTCACTGCAACCTCCGCCTCCTGGGTTCAAGTGATTCTCCTGCCTCAGCCTCCCAAGCAACTGGGATTACAGGCGTGCGCCACCATGCCCAGCTAAATTTTGTTGTATTTTTAGTAGAGATGGGGTTTCACTATGTTGGCCAGGCTGGTTTTGAACTCCTGATCTTGTGATCCGCCCACCTCTGCCTCCCAAAGTGCCAGGATTACAGGCGTGAGCCACTGCGCCCAGCCTCTAAATTAAATTTTTATAACTAACACTATGTTTTAAAGTTCACAGGAGAATACAAAAGCTTATTATACAAAGAAAACTATCTAGTAAATTATTTTGCAAAGGAAATAAGAACCAGGGAGGGCTGAGACTGCTCTCCTTCAGGATTAATTGCTAAAAGATATTGGAGAAATCCTTACAGACTTTTAAGAGGAAAATTTGGGAACCCTCAAATTCCTGAGCAAAATGTTATTCGTGTGTGAAGACAATGGAAGGAATTTCCAGATGTGCAAATTTCATAAAGTATACAATCCACATACTTATCCTGAAAAACGTCTCCCAAAGATGAACCCCAATGTCATAAGAAACTGTAACAACTTTTTTTTTTTTTGAGATAGAGTCTCGCTCTGTCGCCCAGGCTGGTGTGCAGTGGCCAGATCTCAGCTCACTGCAAGCTCCGCCTCCTGGGTTCACGCCATTCTCCTGCCTCAGCCTCCCGGGTAGCTGGGACTACAGGCGCCCGCCACCTCGCCCGGCTAGTTTTTTGTATTTTTTAGTAGAGACGGGGTTTCACAGTGTTAGCCAGGATGGTCTCGATCTCTTGACCTCATGATCCGCCCGTCTCGGCCTCCCAAAGTGCTGGGATTACAGGCTTGAGCCACCGCGCCCGGCAGAAACTGTAACAATTTTTAAAAACTCAGGCTCAGTAAAGAGGAAGTAGAATAAAAAGGTTAGAGTAGAAACATTGTTTAAATATATAATTTGGTTTCATAAAATTAAAGTTACAAAGCACTATGAAAATACCATAGTTCATTGAGAAAGAAAAGATAACGCTTTCGAATGAGAATTATAGTAATAAGCAGCTTCTAAAATCTCATACATAAACTGGGAAGTGAAAAAAGAAAAGACATTTTCTAGTTTTCTTTCCTGAACTGCAGAGACTATTTTCTACTCGAGATTGACCATTAAAGAGCTAAGGGATGCAGTAAAAAATTACACTGTAATTACATTAAAAATAGGGTTTATATCTTAAAATTCCACAGAGAAAATAAATAAATATACATAGTCTATATAAAAAAAGATAGGAAAAGAAAAGCAATGTACAAGCATATACTAAAAACAAATAAAGCAAGATGGGGTGTGGATAGCAAATGTAAATTAGAAACTGGTTAACTATAGAAAGACAAAGACCATCCACTTATATTACAAAACAGAAGGCAATTATATTCTGCATCCAAGAGCACACTGAAAACAGAGGAATCTAGAAAATTTCACATTCAGAGGGTGTGAAAACATGTCAACGAACGCAAGTTAAAAGAATCAGCTGGGCACGGTGGCTCACACCTGTAATCCCAGCACTTTGGGAGGCCTAGGTGGGCGGATCTCCTGAGGTCAGGAGTTCGAGACCAGCCTGGCCAACATGGTGAAATGCCTTCTCTACTAAAAATACAAAAATTAGCTGGGCATGTTGGTGGGTGCCTGTAATCCCAACTACTCGGAAGACTGAGACAGGAGAATTACTTGAACCCGGGAGGCAGAGGTTGCAGTGAGCTGAGATCGCTCCATTGTACTCCAGCCTGGGTGACAGGGCCAGACTCCATCTCAAACAAAACAAAACAAAAAACATACCCCAACAATCGCAATGGTAGGACAATCATTCGGAAGCAAGATTCAGAATATTAACAGTTACAGTACATGAAGAAATTTCCAGACTAAAAAATAAAGGTATCAGTTGGAATTCTCACAGTTCCCAATGAAATGACCAAATCAACATATTAGAGAAAATTCTGTATGACAACCAGAACTTAGAGAAAGATGCCACATATTTAATATTATATAAATGTGGCAATAAGTGGTGAATGCAAAGGTGGACAGAGGGAGAATCCCCCACAAGGGAGACTGAACAGACAAGGAGAAGACACTGACTTCCTGCCAAAGCATGAGTAACTGTCCACGAAAAATAACATACTGGGAACAATGATACTAGTGGTAATTAACTGCTAATCAAAAATAACTATTTTGGCCAGGCATGTGGCTCATGCCTGTAATCCCAGCACTTTGAGAGACTGAGGTGGACGGATCACCTGAGGTCAGGAGTTCGAGACCAGCCAGGCCAATATAGTGAAACCCTGTCTCTATTAAAAATACAAAAATTAGCCAGGCATGGTGGTGAGTGCCTGTAATCCCAACTACTTGGGAGGCTGAGACAGGAGAATTGCTTGATCCTGGGAGACAGAGGTTGCAGAGAGCCATGATCATGCCACTGTACTCCAGCCTGGGCAACAGAGCAAGACTCCCTTTCAAAAAAAAAAAAAAACTTGTATACTTAATGTTTTATTAAGATCAGAAGGCAATGGGACATCCTTAAAGTGCTTTTAAAAGGAATTCTATGTGTATAAACCATATCCGTCAAAAAGAATGGTGAAAAAAAGATATTTCAGATAAATAAAAAAACAGGAAATTTGTTACAAAAGACCTGAACTACAATATATAATAAAATACACTCTTTGGACTGAAGGGAAATGGTACAAGATGCTAAATTGCATATACAGGAAGGCAAAAAAGCACCATAAATAGTAAGTATGTAGGGAAATGAAAGGTGACTGACTATGGTATATAGAAGTAAAGTATTTGGCACTGGCACAAAAGAGGCAAGAAATGGAATTACACTCCGGTAAGGTTCTCCTTACACAGTACGTGAAATGGTATATTAATTATAAGTAAACTGTGATAGCTTAAGAAAGCATACTGTAATCCCCTAAAGCCCAGTAAAGATAAAATAATAAAGATAAAGACAGAAATCAATAAAAGGAAAAATAACGTAGAAAATCAACCAGGTTAATACTTCGTGTTTTGAAAGGATTAAATAAAATTGACACAGTCCTTAGGAAGACTAATCAAGAAAAAGAAGACAAAACACAAATAACCAATTTCAGAAATAAGAGAGCTGATATTCTTACAGATCCTATAGACGTTAAAAAAGAGATGAGACGGATATTATGAACAACTTTATGCTAACAAATATAACATACATAAAAAGGACAAATTCCTTTAAAAATGCAATTTATCAAAACTGACTCAGGAAATAACAGAAAATCAGAATAGCTTTAACTGTATTAATGGTATTTAATTTGTAATCAAGTACTTTTCCCCAAAAAAACTCCAATTGTATGAAACATTTAAGGAAAAAATAATACCAATCTTATATGAACTCTTTAAAAAATATTGGAGGAAGAAATGCTTCCCAATTTATTTGATGAGTCCAGCATAATGCATATCCCAAAACGAAGCAGGCATTACATTGACTCGTATGACTTAATAAATGTAGAAACAATCAGCAAATAAAATCCAGCAATATATAAAAAGGATAATAATATCACGTGGGTTTGCTCTAGGAATGCATGGTCAGTTTAACATCTGAACTTGTTTGGAATTTTGTGGCTGCTGTGTTAAATTTTGTTAATTTCTTGTTTTATTGTATTGTAACCACATAAGGTAGCCCGTATATACTTTTCTTTTTAGAAATCACTGGCAATTTTTTGTACTGTAGATTATAATCAATTTTCAAAATTATCCCTGGGGCTTTGTAAAGAATATCTATTCCCTGTTGGTTAAAAAGTTTGACATATCTAGTAAATCAACCTTATTTCTTTTATTATCCAATTAAGCATGTTATGTCTACTTGACCAAATGTGGTGTGTTAAAACCATCAACATTCATATTTCTGTTAATGCCATCGTCTACACTGAACAAGAGTTTTTACTTTATAAGTTGTGAGGACATTTAACTTGACAGATAAAGTTACATGCCAATTATATCTTTATTGCAGTTGATAATTATTATCAAACTGAAACAATTTATTTCCCTTTTAATGCATTTTCTCTGCATTTCATGTTTTATGTTGTGTAATGGCAATATTGTCACTTTGTTATCCTTTTTGCTCAAAATTATGTAATATGCTATACCGCTTCCCCCTCTCTCCCGCCCCCCACCCCAGAGTCTCCCTCTGCCTCCAGGCTGGAGTGCAGTGGTGCGATCTTGGCTCACTGCAACCTCTGCCTCCCGGATTCAAGCTATTCTCCTGCCTCAGCCTCCCAAGTAGCTGGGACTATAGGCGCGAGCCACCACGCCCGGCTAATTTTTGTATTTTTATTATTTTATTTATTTATTTTGAGACGGAGTTTCACTCTTCTTGCCCAGGCTGGAGTGCAATGGGGAGATTTCAGCTCACAGCAACCTCCACCTCCTGGGTTCAAGTGATTCTCCTGTCTCAGCCTCCCGAGTAGCTGGGATTACAGGCATGTGCCACCATGCCCAGCTAATTTCTGTGTGTGTGTGTGTGTGTGTGTGTGTGTGTGTGTGTGTGTAGTAGAAATGGGGTTTCTCCATGTTGGTCAGGCTGGTCTCGAACTCCCAACCTCAGGTGATCCGCCCGCCTCACCCTCCCAAAGTGCTGGGATTACAGGCGTGAGCCACCACATCCGGCCAATGTTTGTATTTTTAGTAGAGACGGGGCTTCACCATGTTGGCCAGGATGGTCTCAATCTCTTGACCTCATGATCCGCCCATGTTGGCCTCCCAAAGTGCTGGGATTACAGGCGTCAGCCACCGTGCCTGGCCTATCACCCATTTATATACATATAGTGATACTTAGGGGTGGAATTCTTGCATTCATCATATAGCTGAAATTCTTAAAATTAATTTGTGTGCTTGCAATTAAATTTTTTTATTTTGAAATAATTTTAAATGAACAGTAGAATACAAAGAAATTACAGAGAGTTCCTATACATTCTTTAAATAACTCCTAATATTAACATCTTATAGAACCACAGTTGCTACACAGATTTCACCAGTTTTTTCACTAATGTCATTTTCCTTTTCTGAATCCAATCCAGGGCACTATATTGTACGTTTTTATCATGTCTTTTTGTTCTCCTCTAATCTGTGACAGTTTCTTAATCGTTCCTTGTTTTTCATGACTTTGGCACTTTTGAACGGTACTGTTAGGGTCTTTTGTAAACATATTCCTCAATTTAAGCTTGCTTTATGCTTTCTCATAATTAGACTGTGGTTATAGATTTTTGTCGGAAAATATTACAGAGGATGTACCTGCTCATCATATCGTATCAGGAAATACATAGCATCAACATGACTTATCACAACTGATATTAATGTCTATCATTTGCTTCAGGTGGTGTCTGCCAAGTTTCTTCACTACAAAATCATTATTTTTCCTCTCCGTGTACTACTTGTCGGAAGCAGTCACTAAGTGTAGCTCAAATTCAAGGGGAGGCGAATTAAGTCCTACCTCCTGTAGGGAGGAGTACCAAGGAATTTGCAGACATATGTTAAAACCACACAGGAGTTAATAAATGTGATGGGGAGAACTTCGAGCCTATGAAAACATCCTGTTTAAAATATCCTTAAAGTTTCACCCACTAATTTTAGCATTTATTGATGGATCTTGCCAGCAGCCATTATTACTTTGGTATTCTAATAGTGATATTTTAATTCCCTCATTCCTTCTCCACTTAGTAACTGGAATTCTTCTGCAAGGAATATTTGTCCGTCATTCAGTTCTTCATTCATTAAATCATGTATTTATACCAGTATGAACTTGTGGATGTTTGTTTTATTCTTTGGGTTATAATTCAACACTAAATGTTATTACTTATTCTGTTGCTCAGCTTAGTTCAGGTTTGCCATTGGGAGCTCTTTTGTGTTAACTCTTGCATCCTTTTGACATGCCTGCATCCTTTCTTTTTCTTCTTCTTCTTCTTTTTTTTTTTTCTACATGTTTTTGCTTCCTGACACTAGAAGTTTCCCCAGGCTCATTTCATATTTTCTCTGCCCCAGCCTGAACCTTATAATTTGTCAGGTATTTCTTCTGAGAGCCCTGTTTCCTTTTATTGGAGAATAGTATTTAAAAACTAAGGTCTAGGTGCTGGATATGCTCATTGCCACTGGGGTGTCACTTTTAGGGAGCACTCAGCATGCAATATATATATGTGTGTTAACTCATGTATACTGTACAAACATTTCTGTATTTCGGTATTTACCTGCCTGTCCATATATCAAATATCCATAAATTCATACTGGATGTTCTGACTTTTATCCAGCAACTTCTAGCCTTCCCTCCTTCCTTGTTTCTAACTTCTTTCTCTGATAGTGAGAAGCTGATTCCCCTTAACTACATTGCTCATTTATTTCTTTGGCTGTAGCACACTTATAGTTTCAGAATTGCTAACTCTTACTCATGTGCAAAACAACTTTATTAATATTTGTGTTATCTTCATTTTCCTTACAGCAATCCATCAAAACTCTATTCTCCAACTTCCCTAACCCACCACCTTTCCCCCCACTCCCCTTGTGTTTTCGCGAAGGATTGAAACACGAAAATTCTGTGGTCTTTTCTCACTCTTTTCTGGAGTTTTAAGAGCAGAGAAGAATTCTGATACTAGCCTGATTTTTACTTCCTTGAGTTTGGATTTTTTTTTCCTACCTGGACATATTTATAGCAAATTCCTTAAACTTTAAAGTATAATCAAGGTAAGTTTGGACTTTACTCTTGTTTCTTAGAATTAACATGATGTCTTTGATTTGGGGAAAATTTTACTTTTTCATTTGAGGCAAACATGAAAACTCTCTACATGTGAAATGCCTGCTTGCTGGGGCAGGCGCTGGGATGAGGAAGGTGGTTTTCTCTTAAGAGTTGAATATAGGCTGGGTGCAGTGGTTCACTCCTGTAAACCCAGCACTTTGGGAGCCTGAGGCGGGCGGATCACCTGAGGTCGGGAGTTCGAGACTAGCCTGACCAACAGGGCGAAACCCCGTCTCTACTAAAAATACAAAAATTAGGGTGTGGTGGAGGGCGCCTGTAATTCCAACTACTCAGGAGGCTGAGGCAGGAGAATTGCTTGAACCTGGGAGGCAGAGGTCGCAGTGAGCTGAGATCGCGCCATTGCACTCCAGCCTGGCGACAGAGCGAGACTTGTCTCAAAAAAAAAAAAGGGTGAATACAAACACACACTGGGAGAGAAGCATATTTTGCCTATTTTGTCCTTAGCCCCAATAAGTTTTCAAGGGGGCCCTTAACAACAGCCATTCCTTCTGAAAACCCTGACGAAGGCAAAGGAGCCACGGCTGACATCATGAAGGCTAAATTTACCCAAACTGGAGCTGATAACCATGGCTAAAATTAGCGTGGCTGTGAACGAGACGCCACTTATGAAAAACAAAATCAGTAAGTGGCCCTTGAGCTAAGACTGCGTGGTAAGCTGACTGCTATTTTAGTCTCATGATAACACCTGATTCAACATCAGTATAAAACTCGGGTTGAGAATTGGTGAAGAGGCACGTACTTCCACACTCACCAGACCCTGTGGAGACAGGCAGATGCTGGGGATTGGCCGGAATGGCCGTATGTGTAAGTGTGAACTTGTCAGTAGATGCTCGGGCACTGCGGAGCCCCTGAGTGTCTGAATCCCCAGAAAACACTCCTGAGGCCATCTCCCCATGTCCACTCCCAGTGTGCTGATCCAGTTCCCAAAGGTCAGGAAGTCACCCGCACTCCCAGCTTGGAAAGGACAGTGATGCTGGCACAAAACAATGAAGATTGGGAAAGATTGGCTGGTTTCTATTCAGTTACATGTCGCAAGATCCCTCTGGAAGGGTGGCGAGTACGTGAGTAAGAGTGAGTAGGAGTCTTTGTTACGTAAACGATGTAATATTTGCTGCACAACCTCAGAAGAGATAGATCATTCTCAACTCCTCCAGTGTGGGAAGATCGGAGTATCAGAATCTCAGATTACTCAAAGCACATCTGGAAAGTTTTACTGCATGGGTCTATGACCCTGGTAGATGCCCTGCCTGGATTTGGGTCCTGGGTCTTCCTCTACGTAGTCTGAGCAGATCAGTCAGTTTCTTCAACCATGGAATAGGGACAGTCATCTTTGTCCTGCCCACACGGGGATGTCCTGAGGCTCACACAATAGACAGAATGTGAGCATGTGTGAGGAAGGCTGGCACTGCAGATACAGCTGTCCACCATTGACAGACAAGGTGATGCAGCATACAGGAAACAGCTCTGGATTCTGACACCGGCATGATTATCCCTGCTTTGGCCCTCAGCAGGTGTGAACTTGGAAAGTTGCTTAATCACTGTGCCTCAGTTTCCTGGGAAAGGGACACTATCCATCCCTAAAATTTTATTGAGAACCTGGTACATGGAAGCCACATTTCGCTGTGCCTGGCATATGGCAAGTGTAATTAAACAGGACCTATTAACCTGGAGCTGTTAACCAGCCCCAGAAGGTTCCTGCATGTATTGAACAACCTGAACTTTCAGAAATTCCTAGATCTTTCCAAATTAATTGGAAGGAAGACACAGAACTATCTGCCTTCTGGCCTCCTGTGAAATATATGTCTCCACGGAGTCCTCCTTATTTTCCATTTCTTAAGGCATTCCATGGTTTGCTTATCATGGATAGTGGGTTTTAAAACTAAAAGGGATATTTTGGTTCCTCCAACCCAATTCCATCCCCTTGTAGAGAAGGAAATTGAGTCAGAAAGTTCACACAACTTGACTACAGACATACAACTAAGTTTCATGCTGGAGCCAGGCTTTCTCACCCTGAGGCTAATGTTCTTCCCATTAAAGCTTAACATGTTTCAATGATATTCACAGGGCTAAAGTGCCCTTCACATCTAGCAAAGACTGGACTGAACCCCCTTTCTCACGACTTGTGGAAAGTCCCTAAGGTTTCTGAGGGTTTCCCAAGAGCTTGGATTCGTATTTCTCCATGAGTTGGCGTCCTCTATGAATGTGCTTCCCCTCTTGCATTTTGCTGACCTTACTCCATGCTGGGCTGACCTTTTCAGTTTCATTTCAGTTTCAAATTCAGTTTCTTTTCAGTCTCCAATTCAGTTGCACGCTCTCCTGTCTGACTTCTCTCTTTGCTTCAGGCCTTCCTCTTTCCTTTCCCATCCTCCTTTCATAATGCTTTGTGTTTTACCAGATACCAACCCTGGTCTTTCAGTCCCTCGAATTACTCTCAGACTAAGTTCTTATGTGGCTGGCAGCCCTTTAAAAAAGGATTTGGTATAACAGGCATTAGTTACGAAAAGCAAAAACAAACAGAATAATTCTCACTTTCTCATATGGAGCAATTCAACTGCTAAACCCAGTTCTGGGCCACCTCCCTTTGGCACTCTAGCTTAGAATTCACCACTTAATTAGATTAAGCTTGTCGACCAAGAACTCTTTTTCTTGCTGTGTGATGCAACATGTCTTCCACAGTCCCTGAATCATAATTCAGTTGTTTAGCAATTCTACCTGCAAGAAAGTCTCTTAATAGTCCTGGTAGAAAGCCACCTGAGAAGACTGATTATCCTAACTTGGGACAAATGTTCATTCCTGGACTAAAATCTATGGCCAGAGGGGAGGGGGGGTTTACTCTGCCCAGGCCAGGGCAGCAGGCCCAGGCCTGCAATGGTGGCACTGTGGTTTGCAGTCATCCATCCTAGCCATTAGGAAGTGCTCCCTCCTGGGAAGACGACTTCTAGCATCAGAAGTGGGGGAAGGAATGCTGGACCAATAAGAGTGATATCCATCTTGGGCACCAACATTAAGGCAAGGAGCCCCTCTGCCTACACCATTTTTTCACATCACCACTGTATTAACCTCTCCAAGTACTGCAGTTCTGAATTTCTCCCATATTCAAAAACTTCCAAGACTTCCCTTTGCTCAGTGATAAATCTGGTTCATTAAGTTCAGGAGAATTATTCAAGGTCATCTACAACTTGCCTCCAGTTTACCTTTAATTTTAGATCCTGTGTCGTCTTCTACCCTCTTTTTATTTTTTATTTTTTGAGACAGAGTCTTGCTCTGTCACCCAGGCTGGAGTGCAGCGGCGTGATCTCAGTTCACTGCAACCTCTGCCTCCCGGGTTCCAGTGATTCCCCTGCCTCAGCCTCCTGAGTAGACTAGCTGGGATTACAGACGTGCACCACCAAGCCCAGCTAGTTTTTGTATTTTTAGTAGAGATTGGGTTTCACCATGTTGGCCAGGCTGGTCTCGAGCTCCTGACCTCAGGTGATCTACCTGCCTTGGCCTCCCAAAGTGCTGGGATTACAGGCGTGAGCCACCCTCCCTGCCTTTCTACCCTTTTTATAAAGCTTTTCCTCTGGACAGATTGGTCTGGATGCTGTTCTACAAATACACTTCATGTAGTTCTGCAACTGGAGCATTACAGAAGCTGTTGCACCTTTGGAAGGGCTGCCCTCCTTCACCCACCAAATCCTTACCATCCTAAGAAGCACTTTCAAAACCCCCTCTTTGTGAAGCCTCCCATGATCATTTACTTTTCACCATCCAGTAATAGACAGGGAATGGAAGATGTGATGTCTATGGACAGAGCTTCCTCCTCTCAATATAACTGCTTAGGAAGCATCATGTTTTCATCTCAAGTTGCTCACACTGTTACTCTTGAGCAAAACAAGAGTGTTGGACTAGATGATTTGCAAGGTTCCACCTAACTCCAAGGGACTCCAAGGGATTGGCTAGGAGAGTTGTTTTCAGGAAGATATAAATAAACACCTGCCACTCACAGTGTTCACTGCCCCCTCAAACAATAAATGGAAGACACAGTTTGAATACCAGCTTTTCTGCCTATGTGGGGAGAATAGAAATAAAGTTCACTTTGATACATATCTGTTATTTTCCAGTCAAATTCATCAAATTTCAGAATTGCACTTGCTCATCCATTGGCTTTCATAAGGGTGGGAGAGTGACAAATTCTGCCAAGAAAACAAGAAGCGAAGTATAATGAGTAACAGAACCAGCTCAAAAATTTGCATCCAAGGTGATCTTTAAATTATGGTTTATTAAGCATAACATATGAATAAATTTCCAAGAAATGGGCTACACACAAAGGTATAATGAATATAATAATCTTCATTTCCAAAGTTTCATTTTGCAGCTCCATTTACTTGAAATGATCTAAGGCAAAAAATATTGTACAACATATTTCCTTTTCATGAATATACACTATGAGAGAATATGGGATCATTTCAGTTTGATGGTGGGAAAAAAGTAAGGAAACATGTAGATTTCAGGCTCAATTCTGAGTATTGTGTTTTGTTCAGCAGTCAAATGAATTTCATATTATCTTGTCCCAAGGTTCCACTCCCACTGAAGTATTGGGAGGTGTCATTCCGCTGTCATCCTGTCTGACAATCGTATTAGTAAACACGGGCGGCTCGATAGGTCATGCACTGCTCTGGAATACTCTGAGAGTGTATTAACATACACAGTATCACTTTGTCAAACCTGCTTGTTAATCTACATTTACAGATGTACAGTAGTTAATGGGGTTGAAATGCTTCCCTGGTCAGGATGCACAATGGCCCCAAACCAAAATAAGTAGCAGAAACAGTAAGCAAGTCTTCAGGTTGGAGTGGAAGTTACCTCCTTTATTTGATGAATTTCAATATCTGCAGACTGCCGACAAGGTCTGTACACTCAGGTTTTTCTAACAAATGGTTCTTCCAAAAGAGCTTAAGAACATCAAACAGATATCATTTTTCTTTCAATACAGTACAGAATGCCTATGCACTAGAACTATGAACTGATTGTACTTCCAGTGTATGCTACTTGTACAGCCTTTCACTAGTCAGGTTACTTAAGTGCTCAACCTCAGTTTTCTTATCTGTAATGTGAGGATTCATCCATCTAACCATTTATCCATTCTTGGACATCCTGCCTTCTGAGACTCACATGTTCCAGAGATGAAGAACTCTATGATCTTTATTTACTTTTTATCCTTTACTCTGTTCCTTCTCCCATGTAACCTGACCCCCTTCCCATTGCTATCTATGTGCTAGGTCCTAAGTTCTCATGTGCTGTCGGTTACCTAGTAGGTTACTATCTCATATTTTTCCTTACTGTCACTGTATTACCATCCTCCCTGCATTCCTGCCATTTAAAGTCACAGTCAGCAGCATTCCACTGTCTATTATCATAAAAGCCAGCCCTCACATACCCTATAATTTTTGCAGGTCATTAAGTGGGGTCTCCTTACTTATGTAGCATGTCTTCTGCTTTACTCACACCAGTTGTCATTCCAATCCACATTGGAAAAACATGTAAGTTCTATTGAAGAGTATACAAGCATTGGCAACATAGGGAGAGAGATACCTCTATGGAATCCAGGAGCATGCAAGCCTGGGGCTGAAACAGCACCCAAGAAAGAGACTGAACCACGGACAATGGCTGGTGTAAGAAATATCTGACCAGGGGAATAAGCAGAAAGAGAATGCCAGATCATGGAAGCTAACATGAGAGTAAGAGACATGCTGCTGATTGGATAAGTCAAAATACTCAGACAGATGAAAACGGTAATGCTGCTGCATTTATTGACATCTTACCATGCCCCAGACCCTGTGCTAATTGCTTCTCATGCGTTGTCTCATTTAATCCTCAAAATGACTCCAGGGTGATTATTACACCTATTTTAGAGATGAGGAAACTATGGCTCATGGTTAAGTAACCCGACCGCAGATGCACACACACTGCCAGTAAGTGGTAGACCCAGATTCAGACTCAAGCCAGACCTCAGGCCCTTAGCCACCACTTTTACAGTCTCTCCTCAGTCAAAAATCAAAAAAGAAAGACCAGAGTTAGGAGTGGCTGGAAAAACAGTATTTCCACCCCATTCATGTTAGAAACTTACACTCTGCATTTTTGCAGGTTTACTTTATCTATCCAAAGAAATGATTTCTGCTTATTCCTCTTTTTCTTCCTCAGGCATAAGGTTAGAGGTATCAGGATGCTTTGAGTTATGAATAAGCAACATCCAAACACAAGAATTGTAAGCAATAAAGGCTGTCTTCTCTCACATAGCATGAAGTTTGGGGATAGGACAGTCTGGGAAATTTTATTATTTATTATTTATTTATGTATTTATCTATTGAGGCAGAGTTTCACTCTTGTTGCCCAGGCTGGAGTGCAACGACAGGATCTCGGCTTACTGCAACCTCCGCCTCCCAGGTTCAAGTGATTATCCTGCCTCAGCCTCCTGAGTAGCTGGGATTACAGATGTGCACCATCATATCTGGCTGATTTTTGTATTTTTAGTAGAGACGGGGTTTCACGATGTTGGCCAGGCTGGTCTCAAACTCCTGACCTTAGGAGATCCGCCCACTTCAGCCTCCCAAAGTGCTGGGATTACAGGCGTGAGCCACCGCGTGTGGCCGGTCTGGGGAATTTTAATCCAGTGACATAACTGTGCTCTATGTGCCTTTTACATTTTCACTCTGCCATCTTAGCCTTTTGGAGCTGCTGCCCCTCATAGTGACAAGATGGCTGCAGCACCTCCAGGCACCAAGCACAGACTACAGATGTTCAGTAAATAAATGGAGTATTTCTCCCATTCATCTCTATTTGGCAGAAGAAAAAGCCTTTACCAGAGTTTCTTTGAAAATCTCCCCTTGGGCTTTATGCCCATGGCCAAGCCTAATCACTGGCACAAAGGATGGAATTGCTATAGGTAGCTTAGACCAATCGTGATTCACTCTCTACCCACCTGGGATGGAAAAATCCAAAAGGAAACTAAAGAGGAACATGATGAGAGCACATGGGGAAGTGGGGATGGGGGTGAGCAGGAAAGGAGGCTAGCGAGTAAGCAAAAGATAGTGACTGCCATGCAGAGTAAGGGAAAAGGGGATGGCTAGATAGCCTTGACTCCTTCCCATTTTTCTCCCATAAAGTTAATTATGCAAACTGGGGATACACATACACACCAGAAGTAAAGAACCTCAAATAATCACAATGGGAACTAAATTCACAACACAGATGACTACCAAGTTTACTTAAGTGCTCAACCTTTGTTTTCTTGTCTGTAAAATGGGGAATCATCCATCTACCCATTCGTTCATTCATGGACATTCCTTCATGGACTTCTACCAGATAGAGATGCATGGGAGAAATACTCCATTTATTTACTAAACATCTGTAGTCTGTGCTTGATGCCTGGAGGTGCTGCTGTCATGTTGTCACTGTCTATTTCTTCAGTGGGTATATATGGTTGTGAGTAGCCTCTGTGGACCCATTAAGAACAAGATGATGTTCAAACCCTTCAAGGTCGCTGTCTGATTCCCAGGGAAGACTTTCCTTATGTGTATTTTTTCCCTAAAGTGCTGCTTGAGGACACAAAAAGTAACAAGAAAACAATAGTGGCCAGGCACAGTGGCTCGCGCCTGTAATTCCAGCACTTCGGGAGGCTGAGGCGGGCGGATCATGAGGTCAGGAGATAGGGACCATCCTGGCTAACACGGTGAAACCCCATCTCTACTAAAAATACAAAAAAATTAACCTGGTGTGGTGGCAGGCGCCTGTAGTCCCAGCTACTCAGGAGGCTGAGGCAGGAGAATGGCGTGAACCTGGGAGGTGGAGCTTGCAGTGAGCCGAGATCACACCACTGCACTCCAGCCTGGGAGACAGAGAGAAGCCATAAAAAAAAAAAAAAAAAAAAAAAAAAAAATAGTGCCACCTCCCAATCACAGGCTGGTCATCCTATCAGAATCATACCCACTTCCACCCACATTTTCATCTTGATGAGGAGACAAAGCAACTCAAGTCTGCCTTATTTCTAATTTGCATCATACCACAGGTTACCTGCTATACATCATGGGTGTCCCCTAACAGCACTTGCATCTCTACATAGGAGATGCTGGGAAAGTTAATATCAAGGTGCCTTTTATGCATCTCAGATATATTTTGTGTACCAGAACGGTTCCAAAGAGAGCCTTTTAGTTTTACAGTGAACAGCATAATGATATACAATCAACCGGGCCTCTCTCTGGTAACAGTCTTCAAAACCAAAACTAAATTTTCCCCATAGAAGTATGTTTAGGAATAGAGGCCCCACAGCGATATTTCTACTCCTGAGAGGAAATTGTTCAGGTCAACAGAATATTAAGTTCATGTTAAAAATATAAATTCCTCTACTGTCCTCCGCACTTAATTCTGACCACACGCTTCTCACTCGGGAAGACCCAACTAATAACCAGCTCTCTAATGGGGATCACTCAAGGCCACGCTTACCTTCTGCTCTTGAATCCTAACTATCAGATCTTGATCCTTCAGGAAGCCCCTTTAGGTCTTCTGGCCTCAGATCCAATGCTTTTCACACAACATTTTTCTTTCATCTGTACTGATACATACTAGAGGACAATCCAATGAAATAAAAATGTGTTTATGTAGAAGTGCGATGCATACAGTAGCCTATGGTGGAATCTGAGCCAAGTTTTTTGAGCTGAGCAGAATTCAGAAAAGGAGAAAAACAGGGGAACCATAAAGACCGGAAGAGTATGCGCAAAGAAGGTTGCACATGTCACTAGAATGGGCTGGAGGCCAGCAAGACTATCTGTAGAGACAGCGTTCATTCAGGAGCTCTGCCTCCGTGGGCTTGAAAATCTGGATTCCAATATAATTTACTGGGGTTTTTTTTTTTTTTTCATTGAGACAGAGTCTCGCTCGTCGCCCAGGCTGGAGTGCAGTGGCCAGATCTCAGCTCACTGCAAGCTCCGCCTCCTGGGTTTATGCCATTCTCCTGCCTCAGCCTCCCGAGTAGCTGGGACTACAGGTGCCCGCCACCTCGCCCAGCTAGTTTTTTGTATTTTTTAGTAGAGACGGGGTTTCACCGTGTTAGGCAGGATGGTCTCGATCTCCTGACCTCATGATCCGCCTGTCTCGGCCTCCCAAAGTGCTGGGATTACAGGCTTGAGCCACCACGCCCGGCCATTTACTGGGTTTTTGTTTCCTTTTTCCAGAGGTCCAGATTCCAGATGAGGGAAGAGTGGCCTCAAGTTCAAAGTACCCCGTTCTTAATGTTTCACATCTCTCAGTGAGATGTCAGATGAGTATACACATTCAAGATGGCAGACATAGTTGGGAAGTATAGCACAGTCAACAAATTTGCCTGCATCACATAGCCTGTGAACTGATTTGGACACAAATCCCTTTCCTCTGATTTTTTTTTTTTTTTTTTTTTTTTTTGAGACAGAGTCTCACTCCCTCACCAGGCTGGAGTGCAGTGGCATGATCTCTGCTCACTGCGACCTCCGCTTCCCGGGTTCAAGCAATTCTCCTGCCTCAGCCTCCCGAGTAGCTGGGATTAAAAGCACTTGCCACCACACCCAGCTACTTTTTGTATTTTTAGTAGAGATGGGGTTTCGCCATGTTGGTCAGACTGGTCTCGAATCTCGTGAGCTCGTGATCTGCCCGCCTTGGCCTCTCAAAGTGCTAGGATTACAGGCATGAGCCACTGTGCCTGGCCCTGAATTTTTTTTTTAACTCTTCCTACTATACAAAGTTGTTTCCCGTATTCCAGGGCCAAAAGAATTTGAGAGGAGAAGAAGTGAAGAGCCAGTGGATCTTCTAATAAGAAGTCCAAAATGCACCCCTCTTCCCTCGCTTCCTCAAACCCCGACAAAATATAATAAGAACCAACAGAAACCAAGCTATCAACAACATGAGTTATCAAACTGTTTATAAAAAGCCTGTGTTTACATTTGTTGCCATTTTGAGCCTTTCATCCCCAAAGTGACCTAATGTAAATGTTACTTTATCTTGCAGAACCCTTGATTCCTGGCTGAAAGCTGCTCTGTGAACATGAAGAGTCTCCTTTTTCGACCACCTTCCTTCTGGTACCCCAGCCAGTAAATGGTTCTTGTGACTTAGAAGCTGTTCCTCTTTGCCTGGACACTCAAATGGGCCTTTCCATGGGAGCAGAGACACTGAAATGGATGAAATTGACACTGAAATCTATGCAGATTCTGTTGTTTTTCTCTAGCTGAGAATGAATGAGTAATGAATGAGTGAGCATGCACTGGCTGAATATCTGTGATGTGTCAAGGCATTTTGATAGGCGCTCTTTTCTGGCCTCTTTTTTAGACGTCACAGTGACCAAGGTGCTTCTGAACAAATCCCAGAGAAATTAAATGATTTGCTCCAGTTCACTTAGAAAGCAGCACAACTGTGTGACTCAAACCAGGCTTCTCAGCTTCTCCCCCTCAGATCTAATGCTTTTCACACTACTTTTTTTTTTCATCTGTACTGACACATACTAGAGGACAATCCAATGAAATAAAAATGTATTTATGTAGAAGTACGATGCATATGAGAGCCTATGGTAGAATTTGAGCCAATTTTCTTGAGCTGAGCAGAGTTCAGAAAAGGAGAAAAGAAGCAGAGAAACCATAAGGACCGGAAGAGTGTGAGCAAAGGAGGTTGCACATGTCATTAGAATGGGTTGGAGGCCAGCAAGAACATCGGTATAGATGGTTTTCATTCAGAAGCTCTTCCTCGGTGAGCTTGAAATTCTGAATGCCAAGGTAATCTCCTGGGCTTTTGTTTCCTTTTTCCAGAGTTCCAAAGAGCACAGCACATTATTCACCCAAGTTACCCATTCACTTGACAAATAGTGATTGAGCTGCTGCTTTATGCCTAGCCTTGTATTAGACACCTGGGATCCAGCAGAGAATAAGACAGGCATGGTGCTTGCCCGTGAAAATTCTAGAGATAGAGTAAGCAAGTAAGCAATGACTCAATGAGATAATTGATTGTGCTGTGAAAGCAATAAATACGGTAATGAGATAGAGAGTAACTGGCAGAGGGCAGGAAGGCCTCTCTGAATAGGTGACATTTGAGCTAACACCTGAGGGACTAAAGGGAGTCAGTCATGCAAACACAGAGATGGCATTCTCAGCATTAGGAATGACCAACTCACCGGGAAGGGACATAATGGAAGCTGGTGTGCTTGGCATCCAGTGAGCAGGCAAGATGTGGTATGGGATGACAGGAAGGCAGGAGCCAGAAGTGGAAGGTCATTTTAGGTTATGTGACGGAGTCTGGATTTTATTCTAAGTCTAATTGGATGCAGGAAAGTGACATGATCTGATTTACATTTTTAGCAAGATCCCTCTGGCTGTTAGAAAATGGGCTGGGAGGCAGGGTGGGACTTAGCAATCACGTTCAGGGAGCAGATGTGGTCACTCGTAGAAAAAGGAAATCCCCTAGAATAACCTGAGCAATGTAACAATCACACTTTTGACACCACCTTTTTCCCCTTGTCAAGAGAGCAACTGTTTCATGAATATCCTTTTTTGTCTTGTAATAGCAATAGCAATTTCTCTTAACAAAACATATTTATTCTGCTTTGTAACCTGCTTTCTAAAAACTTGACATATTATGAGCATATCTTGAATTTATTAATTATTTTACTACATATTTTTGATGGTTGCATATTATTTCAACATATCGATATGTTTTTGTGATATAAACTTTCACTATTATAAATAGTGCTGCAGTGCTCAGTCTTAAAGACAAACTTAGTGAATATCTTTGACATTTTCCTAAGAAAAAATTCTCAGTGACAGAATTGCTGTTTTAAAGAAAAAAATTCTGGAACCTTTCTTTTGATGCACATTGCTCAGTTCTGCTCCAAGAGTTCTTATTTACTCACACTTTTATCAACTTTTTCCAACACAGAAAATTTTCAAAAATTTTAAAGTAAAATGCTGGTCACTTGATAGCTATGAAACAGTACTCTAATTTTTCTATAAATATAACATTGCTCAAAAAGAAATTCTACTAATTAAAAAATCCTTGTGCCACTTAATTTATATTTTCTGGTCTAGATGTACACTCTTTCCTTATTTACTCCAGCATATTTTGCATTTAAAAAACAGAGGCAAAAAACTAAATTCAGGTCAAATCAGAATTTCTTTTGAGTTTCAAAACTTTGTGAAACTGGAACCAAGCCTTAACCTTGACCTAAAGTTGGATATGGTATCCAAGGCAGCATCCTGTGATTGGGTCTGTTTATCCTCTGAAGCTTCCACAGACATGTGCTTGTTTTAGGGGAAAATTTAGGAGAAAAGGAAAAGGAAATACAGACAGGAAAAACAAAACAGAACACCAGCTCTCAGATTTTACTTATCCCCTTCAATCTTTCCTATAAAACTTATGTTTCCATTTTCCTCACAGACAATTAAAAAAGAAAAAAAAAAGGCTGGGCCAATTCAATATTTGCTGACCACTTACACCGTCCCAGGCGCATTGCTATGCCTAGGGAACTCAAAGGTCATTCAAAAACTATCTCTGCCCTCAAGATTTCAGCATGTCATGTGGGAGATAAGCTAACGAAGTTGAAATGAGTGCGATGAGGGCAATGTTAGAAAGTTGCAGGAAGCACACAGGAATCACCAAGAGGGCAGGAGGAACTGTAAAAACCAGCCCTCCTCAGCAGAGACCAAGCCAGGAGTCAGCCGCGGTGGGGTGAAGACGAGTGCCCTGAGCTGGTATTGGAGGGAAGGGATAAAACAGCTGAGGGGTAGAAGTGGAGAAATCAGTGAAAGAGGCCAGGATGGAATAGTGAAAAAGACAAGACCAGGAAGTTAGCAAACCATGACCATAGACAGTCCTCTGCCTGCTTTGTACAGCCTTCCAACTAAGAATGATTTTTACAATTTGAAGTGTAAAATGCAAAAAGGCAAAAGACTGTTAGCCTTTCTATGAGCACAGTTACTCAATTTGGCTTTTTTTTTTTTTTTTTTTGGTGCACAAAATCTAAAATGTTTATTACTTGGCCCTCTGTAGAAAAAGTTTGCCAATCCTTAGTGAAGAATTTTGTGTCCTATGCTCAGACTATTGAATTCTATCTTGTGTGTGACAAATGCCATTAAAAAGAAGATAAACATGTTCTGTTTTGCATTAAAAACAAAACCAAACTTCTCTGGGGACAAAACATAGAAGTAAACTCAAAGGGAGAGGCAGGGTAGAAAAACTAGTTAAAAGCCTACTTCTATAGTCTAGGAAAGGAGCAACAAACAAAGAAGGATAATTATTAGCATTAGATGCTTAAAAATACATACACCATTTTTCCAGCAAACAAATGAAAAAATCTTAGATTTGAAGAATAACTTCCCCTAATTAAGGCAGCCCTTCTTGGGGGAGGAGAAGAGAATTCTTAAAAATGACCGTTGACCCTTGACTCCACCCACAGAGTCTAAACAGGATTGCCACTACACTGCAGTCACTGGACATGGCCATTCTTGAAAATGAAGATGTGCAGAAAAAACTCTAGACTGTGTCCATGTCTATACAGAGCTAACCAGGAAAAACTCAATGGGATACAATTAATAGAAATGGAACAAATATTTAAATTCTCCTTCAAGCCGTAATTGGACACTGCTCCCTACTCAAAGAAGTCCCACTAGGGTCCCCTCAAATTGTAGCACACAGAAAACAACATACACTTCCAGAGCATGGATTTGACCCTATCCCTGCTTTCCTCATTAATTCAGACTAAAGAAGAATAGGATAGTGTTTTAAGAAACTAAATGATAGGGTTGTGGACACCGGGGCTAAACCACAATGAAAACAGTTATTTTCTCTTAAGCTTTCCTGGAAAGCAAGAGAAGTACGTGGTCTGCATCCTTTCAAAATGGCAGTCTAGACCCTGTCCTGGCATTAACTGCATTCCTGTGAGATGGAAAGACTTTAAGCCAGAAGGATGCAAATTTCTGGGTGTTTCCTTTGCTTCTTTTTCAGTCTTTCTGATCGGCGAAACTGGTCTCCAAAGCAGAACTAGACTGATGCTGGTGAGGATATCATGTCTTTGCTCCAAGTTCATGATAAGTTTAGATCCAGGCTAGGGTTCAGTGTCATTAGCACTGGCTGGTTCAAGCCATGCTTCATGGGGCTTCTGGAATTCCAGCAAAACCAGGTCAGTTGACAAGAATCTATCCAAGTTCCTCATGCGTTCAGGTTGATCAGCAGCGAGTGAGAGGCCTCTCTTGCCTTTGGAAGGCTCATAGTAAGTGGAAGATTGAGGCCCCTCGTACACAATCTCACATCTAACAAGCCTTAGTTCTGCTCTGGTCCTCGTCCAGGTCTCCTCGTCCTTTGTGGCTGCAGGCAGGTGTTAGGCAGCTTTCTGGTGGCCATTTCTTTTGATAACCATCTTCCTGTGTCCCACTGATGTCCAGTCACTCTCATGATTCTCTATTCACCCTCCTGACTTCTTGCAGAGCCTCATGTGGAAGTTTCCCATTGAGCCCTGTAAGTGATAGATCTGTTTGCACCTCCCTTCACAGGCCCTCAGTGGCCTGATAAAGATAATATGGGAAAAACACAAGGGCAATGATCAACTCTGATTTTCTTGTATGTTGAGACCTTGTCCCTTCTGTGGCTTGGGGTGTGTCCTTACAACCCCTAGGTGTGTTTTTCTATGATAATGTAGGTAGGCAACCCCTCGCTCTATGTCCATGCCAGCCTACAACCTCTAATCCTTCCCCCGTGTCTCCTAATAGACAGGACAGAATTATAAATTGTATTAATAAATAACCTTAAGTATCTTATGGTTCATTAGGGAAACTGGCAAAATTATCCCTGCTTGTTACAGAGTTAATTACGACTGCATGGTGTGACAATTGGCATTGGAGAAGGTGAATCAGAAACCATAGAATGGCCTCATATTAACCATCTATCTAATCATGTTGGCCTCACTGAAATAGCTGTAATGAAGACAAATGTGCTGTTTGTAAATTTTAAAGTGAGAATATAAAGAAAATTGATCAAATACTACATACTAGGGTAAGAAATTCATCAAAAATTTGAACTCCCAATAACTGGAATTAAAGAATTGAAGTTCATCATTATTCTTCAAAAACTTTAGTTTATAAAGCACTATAATAGAAAAATGCAATATTGTCCAGTAATTGTTCTGGATTTCTCAAGAAAATTGACAAAAGCACAAGGAGAGAGAGGTGTGGCAGAGATGTAGCAGTGGATGTGTATTCAGAGCTGAAACAAATCACCCCTAAATTTAATAGTTCAAAACAACAACCACAATTTACTTGTTCATGATTCTGCAGTTTGGACAAGATGGCCCATGGCGAGAGCTGGGGTCTTCACAAGGCTGCATACAGCTGGGAGCTTGGCTGAGGCTGGAACACCAAAGATATCTTTGCTCCCATGTCTGGAGTCTGAGCTGGGCTTGCTGGGCTTCTGTCTCCAGTGGGACAGTCAAACTACCTGAACCAGAACTCAGGGCTCCAGGAGAGTGAAGGGTTCTTAAGGAACAGAGAGCTCTATTATATTCTATTGATGAAAACAAAGTACAAAGCACGAGGTGAGATTCAAGGAGTCAGCTCCACCTCTTGTTAGGAGGAGTGACTTGTGGATACAGAGATAAGAGGAGCTATTGAAAGACGTACTGGAGACAACTTACCACAGATGCTTTTGTGTTAGAGCACTGATGAAGACCCTTTCCTCAACCAAACTCCAGTCATCCTCCTCTGAGCCACCTTGTCAACTAGGCCCCAACCTTGGCCTGTAAGAACTTCAACATTCAGCATAAACAATTCTGTCTACCCCTCACCCATCCCCACTAAGAGGCCTGAACAAATGCTAGCACAGTTTTTGTCAGCTCAAGCCCATGCCCTAGGGTGATGACCTCAACCTCCATAAATGCCTGCTTAGAAAGCTCAGCACTGCCGAAGAGAATTTATTCTCTGTTTCACCCAAAACCTGACTACAGGCCTCTGACTTCCCTGTCCTTAGAGCATTGACTTTAGAAAACTTGCAGCTATAAAATCTTTCTTTGTTTCTCTGAGTTGCGTCTTCTATAACCCAGAAATGTCTGTCTTAAGAACCTAGGAGCCATTCCTTTGAAATTTAATCATCAGGAAGGACAGGATTCCTTTCTCCCAGCCTTTGTGGGTGGGTAAGAGCCTATTATAAGCATCATTCAGCAGACACAGATGGCCAAATCTTGTGGACCAATCACTTTCCTCTCCTAACTTTTTGTAATTTTCCACTTTCTGACTTTGCTCAAGCTCCCGTTGGCTCCTCCTCCCTACTCCCTCAGTCTCCTTTTAAAGTGCCTTTCACCTCTGCACAGATCAGAATTGAGCTCCATCTCTCCTTCCTACTGCAGTAGTCTAAATAAAATATGTCTTATGGTTTTCAACAAGTGTCCAGTGAATAATATTTTTGACACTAATCTTGATGAAAGATAATTTTCTCTTGTATTCACATTGAGGATATAGAGAGGTAAACAGAGTTGAGATATATTCAGAAGCTGATCAAAATTTTTAGAGGTGAAAGGAATAAGAATGCATCAGAAGTCAAAGATGAGGTTCAAGATTCAGGCTTGAGCAACTGCAGGGATAGTAGTACCATTCATTGAGACTGGCAACATAAGGAGAAGGGCTGGTTTGGGTTTAGTTCAGACATGATGACTTGGAAAAGGCTTCCAAATGGAGAGGTCCATTATAGGCCACTGGGGATTTGGATTTGAAGTTCTGAAAAGAGATGAGTTGCAGGAGAACATCTTGAACCCCTAAACATTCCAGGAACTAATTAAAGCCATGAGTGTAATTGAGAAAAACTAGAGGGAGTGTTCAGAAGAAAAACAAAAAAAAGTCTTCAACATTTGGGGATGAGAAAACTAAATAGTGACTGTAAAGAAAACTGAGAAGGAGCAGCCAGAGAGCAGGCGAGATGGAATTGATCCACAGATTGGCTAGACAGAGTATTGCTAAGCTTGTATCATGGCATGGGAATGCAAACCATTGCAGAAAGTGACGGGTGTTCTTTCTGAGGGCTTCCAGTGACTCTGTGAACTAAGGAAATTTAGACTGCTGAGAATGAGAGCACAGGAAATTGGATAGAGGAAAGTAGAAAAGGTTTGAAATATCTGTTATAGGAAATGAGAGCAAAACCGAACCAAGTTCAAGGTAGTATTATCAAGACTCTACATCAGATAGTGTAAAGATGGAAATGAACACAGAATTGGCTGTCCAATACCCAGGATGGACAAGACTAAGTGTTTCAAAGAAAGAGAACTAACTATAGCACTGAAACATGGAGCCTCTCCATATATCTTCCCCCAAATATACCGATATATACAGAAATATATTCTTTCTTCTTAGAGAGAGATTATCTATCTAGAGGTTGGGAAATGTGGGAAATGAGAAATCCTGTTTTTCATTTTTTCCGTTACTATATTAACATTCTCTGAAGCACATGATTTTCCCTACAGTGAAGAGCAGCTCAAGAAGTTTGTTCACGTTTTTATATTCATCTGTATGACGCCAACATAATCAATCCTAAGTAGAAGATCGTTCTGACCCCATAAGCTGCCCTGCTCTTCCCCAGCTGCTGGTAGGGCTTGGGTATGCGTCCAGTGTTCAACTCCTGTAACCCGCTCTTACAGAGTGCAAAATAGACGCCTTAAATCAACAGCAAATATTGTGAAATGCCTATTACATGCCAACGCTCTGCTTCCTTACTCCTAATAACTGAATGTTTCAGTTCTTAAAATTAAGGGTATTAAAAAATGAATCTGAAAGAACTGTTTACATGGGATTTACTTTAGCTGCTAATTCATCCCAGGCACAAGGCTAGAAAAATCTGTGTGTGAAGGCCACATTTAACCCTTAATCTGAATTTATCTGTCCTTGGAGAAAAGATCAAAAACTAGAATATTGAGATAGTTGCAGGAACCTGAAAACACCATGTCACACTGGAAGTTGACTTAGCCACAACATCTGAAGAGGGTGTAGGAGGGAGAAGTTTCTGCGTGGAAATCATCTCCCTTGTGCCTTTGCCCCTTCTCTCTGTCTTTGTTATTGACTGACGATAAATGTGGACCAAACATACCCTGTTTTAGTATTTAGTGACTAGAATTACATACTCCTTTTTAAGAGCTAAAAGGTGGCCTTTGAAAATTATTCCTCGATGTCCCCTAAATTTTTTTTCTATGGCTGTTTTTTTTTCATATGGCTCATAATCTGTGAAACAAATGCCCCATTTCTGTACCAGACAAGAAAGTTCAGATGAAACTTGTTAAATGGTCCAATTTTTAAAGGAAAAGTTGGCATGAGCTGATGTGTCCAGAGTTTTTTCTTTTCTTTTTTTTTTTTTTCGAATTAGCCTCGTGGCCTCTTTGAAAACACATAGGGCAGAAACATGATTTCAAACGATGTCAGCTGGTAGACAAATTTGCTTTCCTTTGTGTGTGATGATATTTGTGTATTTATCTAAATCGTAAATAAATGTAAGTTTGCCCATTGAATGTAAAAAATATTGAGGGCAAGCCAGGCACAATGGCGGGCACCTGTAGTCCCAGCTACTCGGGAGGCTGAGGCAGGAGAATGGCGTGAACCTGGGAGGTGGAGCTTGCAGTGAGCTGAGATCGTGCCACTGCACTCCAGCCTGGGTGACAGAGTGAGATTCTGTTGCCAAAGAAAAAAAAAATACCCCCCCACACACATATTTGTGTATATATATACATATATATGTGTGTGTGTGTGTGTGTATATATATCTACAGAGAGAGAGAGGGCAAAGATTGTGACTCTTAAGTTAGTTTTTCATGGAACACCTAGTAGGAGTCTATGATCTTAAAGAGCATCATAGGATAAATTTGTATTATGCTCTGCTATTGTTTAAACAGATATATTTTATTTAGACCACTTAGGAGTGCCACCAGCTCCACAGATACGGTAACTTTCTGGCTAGAAAGTGGCAAGTTTTATTTTCCTAGAATAAAACTAAAGAAATAGCTTTGGCTGGAAGCGGTGGTTCTTGCCTGTAATCCCAGCGCTTTGGGAGGCTGAGACGGGTAGATCACGAGGTCAAGGGATCGAGACCATCCTGGCCAACATGGTGAAACCCCATCTCTACTAAAAATACAAAAATTAGCCAGGCGTGGTGGCGCGCCTATAGTCCCAGCTACTAGGGAGGCTGAGGCAGGAGAATCACTTGAACCCAGGAGGCGGAGGTTGCAGTGAGCTGAGATTGCACCACTATGCTCCAGCCTGGTGACAGAGTGAGACTCCGTTTCAAGAATATATATATAGGAAATAGCTTTAATTTTTTCTGGCTTAGTTTTCTGCTGGAATTGTGGCTAGAAAGATAACACTATTAAGAACTAATGCTTGTTCAGTGATGGTTGTGGACCAGACACTTCTGCTAGTTCTCGGCATGAGTAGTCTCACTTAATTTTTCCCAACAACGCTATGCATCTATGAGAAAGGTGCATAATAATGTCCCCGTTTTTCACATAAAGGGACAGCGGCACAAAGGTATTAACCCTGTGACACTGTGGAGCTGAGTCTGTGCTGTTAATCGGCTTCCAGTGCTTCCTCTGCCTACTGATGAGTATGGACAGTCATCACCGGTAAGGATGGCCCTACCTATATATTTATAATAAAATGTGGAAATGTGACAACAGAGATATGTGCTCTGCGTTATTGCAACTCAGAAAAGGATATGCCTGATGCAGATAGGGGAGAGGGTGGTCTGAGAAAGTTTCCTGGATGAGGAAGTTGCCAAGTTGAGCCTGAAAAGACTCAACACAAGCCTTGCATGACGGGAAGTCACGAAACACACAGAGGCGGGGAAGGGCGTCTGAGGCAGAGAGAAACATGAACCAAAGCAGCCGAGGGAAAAATACCATAGTGTTGCATGCAAGGATCAACATGTTTCATCAAATTTAAGATGCATTGATTGGAAATTCTCATATGTACCATGAAGAAGGAAAAAGGCCGCCAAATTACCCTGTGATTTATCATCAATGGAAGTACGTATCTTCCCTTCAGAGAAACCAAAATGTGAAAAAATGTGCACCCTAGACTAATGAAATATGGTACAAACAGTTTGGAATAACTGGCATTTTTTTTTTTGTTGTTTTTTTTTTTTTTTTTTTTTTTGAGATGGTGTTTCGCTCTTGTTGCCCAGGCTGGAGTACAATGGCGTGATCTTGGCTCACTGCAACCTCTGCCTCCAGGGTTCAAGTCATTCTCCTGCCTCCTGAGTAGCTGTGACTATAGGTACCTGCCAGAATGCCGGGGTAATTTTTTGTATTTTTTTTTTTTTTTTGTATTTTTAGTAGAGACAGGGTTTCACCATGTTGGCCATGCTGGCCTCGAACTCTTGAGGTGATCCACTTGCCTCAGCCTCCCAAAGTGCTGGGATTACAGGGGTGGGCAAATTAAGTGAAAGGGAAAACAGAGGAGGCTATTGCAAAACTCAGCCCTGTGGCAGTGGGGGAGCAGAAATAAGACCAGATTTAAGTTGATTTTGAGCTCAAATTAACAGGACTTGGTGGTCATTTGGTGTCTAGAACTTCTAAATAGTAAAAGGCAAACGATGTATACTATCTGAAGAGAAACCAGGTATTGAACTTCTAAATCATTGCTATTTATTTTAAGTAATACAGGGTTATATCTTTTCAAAACTTTAATTGTATTTTAAGTTCCAGGATACATGTGCAGAACATACAGGTTTGTTACATAGGTAAACGTGTGCCATGGTGGTTTGGAGCGCCTATCAATCCATCACCTAGGTAACGAACCCCACATGCATTAGCTATTTATCTTGATGCTCTCCCTCCCCCCACCTCCACCCCTGACAGGCCCTGTGTTCATGGGTTCTCATTGTTCAGCTCCCACTTATGGGTGAGAACATGCAGTGTTTGCATGCCAGTCAGTATGGTGATTATTAAAAAGTCAAGTAGGCCGGGCACGGTGGCTCAAGCCTGTAATCCCAGCACTTTGGGAGGCCGAGACGGGCGGATCACGAGGTCAGGAGATCGAGACCATCCTGGCTAACATGATGAAACCCCGTCTCTACTAAAAAAATACAAAAACTAGCCGGGCATGGTGGTGGGCACCTGTAGTCCCAGTTACTCGGGAGGCTGAGGCAGGAGAAAGGCATAAACCCGTGAGGCAGAACTTGCAGTGAGCTGAGATCCGGCCACTGCACTCCAGCCTGGGCGACAGAGTGAGACTCTGTCTCAAAATAAATAAATAAATAAATAAAAAGTCAAGAAACAGGCAGGGTGTGGTGGCTCATGCCTGTAATCACAACACTTTGGGAGGCAAAGGCAGGTAGAGCACCAGAGGTCAGGAGTTCCAGACCAGCCTGGCCGATATGGCGAAACCCCATCTCTACTAAAAATACAAAAATTAGCCAGGAGTGGTGGTGTGCACCTATAGTCCCAGCTACTTGGGAGGCTGAGGCAGGAGAATCACTTGAACCTGGGAAGCAGAGGCTGCCATGAGCTGAGATCACGCCACTGCACTCCAGCCTGGGCGACACAGTGAGACTCAGTCTGAAAAACAAAAAAAGTCAAACAACAACAGATGCTGGTGAGGCTATGGAGAAATAGGAAAGCTTTTACACTGTTGGTGGGAATGTAAATTAGTTTAACCATTGTGGAAGACAGTGTGATGATTCCTCAAGAATCTAGAACCAGAAATACCATTTGAACCAGCAATCCCATTACTGGGTATATACCCAGAGGAATATAAATCATTCTATTATCAAGATACATGCATACACATATTCACTGCTGCACCAACCCAAATGCCCATCAATGATAGACTGGATAAAGAAAATGTGGTACATATACACCATGGAATACTATGCAGCCTTAAAAAGGAATGATATTATGTCCTTTGCAGTTTTCTATGTATAAGCTCATGATATAAAGTTGCTTTTAAAATATCTAACTAGATAGAGAAGGAGGTAATCAATTTAATGAAAAAAATAAGTTAATTATAACATGGCATGTGGTAATGCTAAATTTTGTGAAGGTAGCTCTGAAAAAATTAATGAAGAATAACAGGGTTTTGGCCCGGAGACGTAGATATTGGAGTCTTCATCATGGAAATGGTAGATGGAAATACAGGGAATGAGGATCTCACCCAGAGAAAGTATGCAGACCTTAGCTACAAACTGATATTGACAATAAGAATCTTCAAAATGAAAAGGCAAAACATTCACATTTATCCCAAGGTGGGAGAATCACCATTAGCACAGGGTCTAAGCAAAAGATATCTTAGACAAATACATCTTGCGTTTCGTGAATTGACATTGTGAGCTCATAACCTAAGTTTTGCCAAATGAAGTGTGTCTGGCAGTGCAGCACACAGACTCTTAATGAGCGGCATTTCAGGAGGTGGTAGAAAGAGGGAGGCTGACTCATTAATCAGTAAAGGAATCAAAGAGCTATCTTTCGAATGAATGGACAGCTCTGAAATTCAGCTGATTTCCAAGGTCAGTGGGTCACATCCATAAATATTTACTGAGCACCCACTCGGTGTCAGGTGTACTCAGGTATCAAGAAAAGACTCTTGGTGAGATTCCTGCCCCTCCGCATTCAAACCCAAGCAGCCCAAATCCAGGGCCCTTACATGTGGACTTCATTCCATCTGATAACAGCAGCAACGATGTCGCTTTGGCTTCTTGCCGAAGTCCTTCAAAATGCTCATACACAGGAGCTGACTGGAGGACAGTCAGTTGTAAGCCTCATCGCTTGCCAAAAACGTGGGTGGCAGGCCAGGCCTGCTTCCTCAGATCACACTCAGAAGACTCAGAAATCCAAGCTGTCATCTGACATTCGACTAAAGAGTGTTTAGATTCCATGCCGGGCTTGTGTTCTTGCTGAGGTCTCTTTCCCTTTATGTGCAGACCTCTGTTCAGGAAGCTGATGTGATACCAGCCCCCGCAGAAACCACAGCTAATGCATGCTCAGGACCTTTGGAGGGGCAAGGAGTGTTTTGCCAGTTTAGATTAAATACCTAAAGCACCAAGTACTGAATCACATTGTCTGATTTCTTCTAACTTAATCCATGAAGGAGAATAGGCTGCACCAATGCTTCTTAAAATTGTGAGTTTAAGAAAACAACTTTGCGTTTTAGAGAAACATGACGCAAAGACCAGCTAGACTTAGGCTGGGTTTGCCTAACAACAAGCAACCCGTTATTGCTATAAAAATGATTGAATCATTGTATGATTAAAAGAAAACTACAGATAGATAGGTAGGTAGATAGAAGGAGGGAAGGATAAATAGATACATGGATAGATAGATACATGGGTGGATGGATAGACAGATGGATAGATAAATAGGTACATGGGTAGATGGATGGCTGGATAGATAGATGAGAGATAGATTGATTGATCATGTCTAGCATGACCTGGCACTAATTACTAAAATGCAAGTCAATAAAAACATAGGGGAAAAGGCACGGAGTTTGGCCTCTTGAGATCACTGCTTCAGTGTGTGGTGTGGAACCAGCCACTCAATTTCTTGAGCCTACCTTGCCTCATCCATTAAATGGGGATAAGCACGTAGCCCTTGTGGAGTTATTAATAGTAACTAAAACTCTACGGGATATCAGTTACTAGATTAAGAATGTTATAGAAAGACTCTCAATTGGTCCCTAAGGCAATCCTATAAGGGAGATTATTTTACAAATGTCCTTTCTCAACAAGAAAAATTGGTCACAGAGAGGTTTCCTAAGTGGTCCAGAGTCACATCCCTGGCTAGTGGAGAAGTCCAGATCCATGTCTACCAAAACCTACACATATTTTCACCACTGTGTCTGAGACACCTGGACATAAAAATGTTTGGGAAATTGCCAAGTGAAATATATAGCAAATACATACTAGTGAAATACATATAAAATGCACAAATATGTAAAATGCAATTCATCATCAACTAATAAGCACATCTGGCCTGTGACTTGGCTTAATTCCAGGGAATACCAAATTCTGGTGCATGTTTGTATATAACGAATTGGGCTGGAGCCCCAGAAGTTGCTAGGGAAAGGGTTGGAGTTTGGGTGGTGTCTTATCCTGAGGAGCCACAGAGATGTTCATTTCTCATCCTGCTCTCCCTGGCTTCAGGGCAGGATCCCAAAAGGCAGATCTTAGCACTGGACGGAGAAGAAGGCAGTAGATTTAGCTTTCCTGCATTTGGAACTCAAAGGCAGTGACATGAATCAATCACAGCATAGGAGGCAAACCACAACATGCAAAAATGCCACTGCAATCCCAAACAGGAATTGTTGGAAAGGAGAACGAGGAGCTCCTCACTGCAAATCACAGGGCTGCAGGCATTAGGGGAGAGTGATGGAGCCCACTCTCCATTCCCCCAACCATACACGGCCTCAATTCCATTTATTTCTGAGTTATTAGGTTGGTGCAAAAATAACTGGGGCTTTTGTCATTGCTTTTGATGACAAAAACTCAATTACTTTTGCACCAACCTAATTTAAGAAGATCCTGAAAAAATACACACGGGCACTTTGGGAGAGCAGCTATCAGCACAGCAGCCTCATAGCCCAGGCGATTCAAATGTATACAAATGTGTGTTGTGAATGCAGTTCCACTATTACACCTCACCATGTCTCTATTATAAACGTAATATTGTTCTTTCCATTAGATTTTATTATACATTATAGGCCTTTGCCATCACATACGAATAACAGACAGCAGAACTTGAATTATATGTGTGTGTGAGATATGTGTGTGTGTGCACCTAAACATTACAGAAGGTACCTCCTGACCATTTAAATGCATTTCCCTGGAGTTAGAAATGACAGTGGGAAGCTGCAGAATTCAACACAATCAACCCAGTTCATGGCTGTCCTGTTGGAGAGAGGCTTAGGTCCCTCTTCCCAGTTTGGCCGAACTTACCTGCCCCATCTCTACCTCTGTTCTTTTTTTTGGAGGGGTGTGGGGGGTGAGTGGGCAGAGTTTTGCTCTTATTGCCCAGGCTGGAGTGCAGTGGCACGATCTCGGCTCACTGCAACCTCCGCCTCCTGGGTTCAAGTGATTCTCCTGCCTCAGCCTCCCGAGGAGCTGGGATTACAAGCATGCGCCACCCTGCCTGGCTAATTTTGTATTTTTAGTAGAATTGGGGTTTCTCCATGTTGGTCAGGCTAGTCTCGAACTCCTGACCTCAGGAGATCCACCCACCTCGGCCTCCCAAAGTGCTGGGATTACAGGCGAAGCCACTGCGACCAACCCTCTACCTCTGTTCTAAGTCACCAATGGAAATGTGGAATTTTGTTCACCCTTTCTTTCCCTTCTATCTTGCTCATCCTGCCCTCTGCTTCCTCTACCTTGGCTCAATCTCCATTCTGTTCACTCAGAGACATCCATTTCAGATGGGCAGACTCGCCCTACATACTCAACCTATTTAGAAAATTCTTCCTTTCTCTGTGCTTGACTGAAGAGAGGGAGCCTCCCGTGACTCCTCTCTGAGAGCTACGACTCACTCCCATTCTGTGTATTTCAGGATTAAAGGTAAGACTTGCCTCTTTCACACTCCTTCCAGAGTTTAATAAATTCTCCAACTCCAAATAAAACTCTCTAGTTTCTTTAAGATTTATATCAAACAGCTATATCTTCTTTTGCTGGTCTTCATTCTTTTTACTTAATAGTAATAATGTGATATTGAACATGTAGAGCTCACAGGTGTTCAAGGAACTATTTTATCTGTTTTTGTCCCTCTGTAGTTCTTTCCCATCTTCTAGAAGAAGATGTAATAGGAATAATTATAATAATCACCATCATACTGATTTTATTGTCACTATATTAATTCCCCATTATTCAAAAGCAATAAAAAGCCTCAGTCACATTAAATTACCAGGCACGAATAAATTCGATGGCTGAATAGAGTCTAGTTTCGATTCAGAAATTAGACTGTCTGGTCTGATGTAATGTGCAGAGCCTCCATCTTTATTCAAAGTCACGGTGACGCGCCTTCACTGAGCTCCCACCCAGCCTGCTGAAGAAGGCTGCTTACCTGCGAGGAAGTTCTTCAGGGACCATCATTGCTCATATCTGACTGCGGCCTGCTCCTCTGCACATTTCTGCAGCCCCTGGGAATCGTCACTCTTCCGCTAGCTGCTATCTCGCAGGCGCCATGGCCGTTCAGTCAGTCCAGGTGGACAGGACCGGAAGCAACCACACAGCAGCTCTCTCGTTGGGGCCACCACAACCAGTCTGTGGAAAGTGCCAACTCAGCTTTTTCCCTGACCAACTCTAGGAATGCAGGCTGAACCCAATGCAGGCATCCCTCCTTTGGCCAGTTCATCAACAATTAGCTCTTTAGATCTTACAGGAGGAGGCAAGACCCAGTACACGCTGTGTCTCCTACCACAAGGCTCACACAGGAAGCTCCCCAAGTAGTTCTCTGGAATCCACACCCGCTTTTTTATGAATAGAGGGTAAGTGAGGACTTTGTGCACGCCTGTCCTTGGGGAAAACCTTGGAACAAATGTCTTTCCCTACAGCCAACAACCGATACTGCCATTTATTCTCTCCATATCTATAAGGAGTTTAAGGGCCATAGCTTGATTCTTACTTTTGTGTTGTTTTAAATACTTTCTATGATAATTTGCACTCACTCGGGTTCCTCAATTTGGAATCTGATACCTAATGTCTTAAGGTCTTGACCTCTTGACTAAGCATTTCCCGTGTGACCTCATTCTCACTGAATAGTCCTGTAATTCTAGGAGATGGGTGTTTATGATGATTTCCCATACGAAGAGAAGGAGAATGAAGCTTACAAAGCAGTAAGGTGGATTGTCCAAGGTCACACAGGAAGTGACAGAGCTGGACTTTACACCATGTGTCTCAGACTTTGGAGCCTGGGCTATGACTATGCTGCTTTCTATTCCTTCTTGAATCTGTTGACTCTTCCAGTTCTTTTTTCCTCAGTCATTGAAATCTTTAGCACAAGACTTACTGATTTTCTCCTTCTGCTTCCTCTACCCTGGAAATTCTGTGATCTCAAATGGCTTCAACTTCCCTGTTGATCATCTATCCCGTGGTGACATCATCTCCCCAGCCTCAAAGGCCACCACTTCAATTCCTCTTGGCCACTCGTGTTTGTGGCCATCATGTCCTGTCCTCACAGCCCTCCCCTTCAGTGGCTGTTACAGTACTGTTCCTCGGGCAATGTCCAGACCTCCAGTTCCTTGACACCTCTAATAATTTTGCTCTATCATTTCCCTCCTACGCTTTACCTCTTCCCCTCTTGAAACCAATGTCTTTCCAATCTTCCATGGCCAAGGTTTTAAAAATAATTGGCTAATGTGCTTTCTCTCCTCCTTTATCATTCAGTCAACTGACAAATGCTCTCAATGGCCACTAAGGTGGGATCATATTTATATTATAGTCATGTGTTGTTTAATGGTAGGGATACATTCTGAGAAATGGGTCACTGGATGATTGATTTCATCTTTGTGCAAACATCATGGAGTGCAATTACACAAACCTGGTTGGTACAGACCACTATACACCTAGGCTATATGGTACAGCCTATTGCTCTTAACCTTCAAACCAGTACAGCATGCAACCATAACGAATACTATAGGCAACTGTAACTCAACGATAAGTGTGTGTGTATCTAAACATAGAAAAGGTACAGTACAAGATATGGTGTTATAATGTTTTGGGTCCATAGTCGTATATGTGCTTTGTCCTTGACCAAAAAAATCATTATTGCAGGGCATAACTATAATTTATTCTTCATTAATCTCAACAAATATCTCCCTCTTAGGGAAGCCTTCCCTAAACCAATACAACTGGGTGGGGCACCTCTGCTAGACACATCCATAGTATCTGTATTCTCCCCCATCATAACATTAATCCTCACCATACATTCCTTCAGACAGGGATACTGTTTTATGCACCAAGGGATCCTCTTCACTTTGTGTGAAAATTTGACACACACTAGACGCTCATCAAATACTTGTTGGGTGGATAAAAGGATGAGCAATGCGGGATTCAACTAGGCCAACAGGAAAAAAACCTATCAAGAGACAGGTAAGGGCAAAGCTTTTGAGAAGACAGCTTTGTAGAATAGCCCAGATGGAAAGCAACATGTGGAACTTGGCCCTGAGTCATGACTGGGCATCTTGCAGGAAGAAATTGGGGGTGAAACACTAGTGAACAGTTGTCAGGGCAATTTTTACTTTCCATAGGGAAAAGGGAAACCAAAAGAAATGCCTCATGTTATTATTCATGAAAAGAGCTTAATGGCCAAGTGGGAACATTTGTTAGGGAAAAACTGAAAGGAAGAGTTTAAAAGCTAAGACAGCCTGGTGACTATTTTAGAATAGCTTGCTTAAAGTCCAGGATAAATGCATGCCAAGGAACTGAAAGACCTGGCACTTTAAGGAAGACAACAAAAGCACACATACAACTCTTCATGGTCAATTGGCAAAATAAAATAGGTTTTTCTCCTTCCATTTTTCAAAAATGGAAAGACAAGCTAAGTGAGGAAAACAGGAAGGCCTACACTAGAAATTAGACATGCCTCCCAGAAAAGAATTTAAGGGAGTATTGGTAAGGGACTTCAAGGCTCAAAATAATAGACTCTTTATATCCACAAGAAGGGCGAGGTCAGCTAGACGCTCACGGAACTGGTTAAATGGATGTCATGGAAAGGTAGAACTTGCAGAAGCTACCAACAGCAGCAATATAACAACAGAAAACTTTCAGTGTTTACCAGCCATATGCCAGACACTGTACCAAGGATTTCACACACAATGCCTCATTTAATCCCCATAGTTTACTGTTGCTAGTGTCCTTTTACAGATGAGAAGACTGAGTCACAGAGAGGATAAGGGAAAAAGCCACACAGCTGGCAAGTGACAGATTTGACAAAGGAACGTAAGCCTGAGTCTAGAGTCTGCATACTCTGTGCCTTAGATTTTGGTAACAGATAACCAAACAGATCAGAGTTACTGGCCTAATTAATGGAAAATATGCAAGATGAAACTGTCAAGGCAGACATAGATATAGCAGGTAAAGACCAGATGGCATCCACATGAAAGTTCATTGAAACTGACAAACAGGTAGGCCGGGCGCGGTGGCTTATGCCTGTAATCCCAGCACTTTGGGAGGCTGAGGCAGGCGGATCACAAGGTCAGGTCAGGAGATCAAGACCATCCTGGCTAACACGGTGAAACCCTGTCTCTACTAAAAAAAGTACAAAAAATTAGCTGGGCCTGGTGGCCGGCGCCTGTAGTCCCAGCTACTCAGGAGGCTGAGGCAGGAGAATGGAGTGAACCCGGGAGGCGGAGCTTGCAGTGAGCCAAGATGTGCCACTGCGCTCCAGCCTGGGCAACAGAGCGACAGTTCCTCTCAAAAAAAAAAAAAAAAAAAAAAAAAAAAAATGAAATTGACAAACAGGCTCTGAGCTGGAGATGAACAATGTGATCTATGCCCTGCCCTGACTTTGCTCCCAGTCCCCAAATAAGCTCAGAGGGAACGGAGCAGTGAGTTTGGATTTTGTACCAGATAAGTTAGTACCATCTATAACAAAGTTAGAGTCACTGAGTATTTAACAATATATCACCTAACTTAGAAAAAGCTACATAGTGTGTTAAAAAAAAAAATGCATGCCTATCTTACCTACTAAAGCAAAGTCCATTAATTTCTCCCTTCAAAGGGTAAAATAAAACTAATGGCTTTGATAGATTTTGACATTATTTACTTTGCATTAGTTGAGACTCTGCCTTATTCCAAAAGGGGCTTGAATAAAAGATCAATAAAATACAAGATAAATTAAAACAGAAAGCCATAAAAGAAAGGTAAGGATAGGAACAAAAAATGATGACCAGAAATTGAGCTAAACTCTTGTTACATTGGTTCGCAAATTTGGATTCTAAGTTTAGCATGTAAAACACACACACACACACACACACAGACAAAAAGAAACATTGCTAATTATACAATTTACAGTTTAAAGAGATGAAAACAAATCAATTGCCCAGGAAAATCTATTTGCTATTGATAACTAGCATCAGGCAGGAATTTATATGGGGGATTCTGGTGAACTGGACCCTGTGTGATGTAACTAAAAACTTATCATCCTTACCATGAACACAAAGATGCAGCTCAAAAAACTCTTTCTTACATCTATTCTCAATGAAGATGGAAAACATCAAAACAAAGAATTGTGTTGAAAATCCCACGGTGGGGAAGACCGATGCTTTTGATACAATTCTGTGCCAAAGACTTTCATTTGTTTGAATTACTAAAGGGTTGTAGAATTGCTTAATTAGTTGTTATTTGACAGGCCAGATTAGGGGTAGGTTGTCAATTCTTTGAATAAAGCACTGTCATAAACGATCCAGGGGGAAGTGCTCAGAGTGAAATTTTGGGAATTGGTGATGGTGTTAAGTGATCTGAGGTAGTATATTTATTCATTTGCTTATTGACTGAATACTTACTAGATACTGTTGTACTCCAGGTAAGCATGGCATTAAGTCCTGGGGCGACATGAGTCTTTATCTCCATGGAAATTCCTTTCTTGCTGATAAACCACAGGACTCTTTCATAGAGCCGGGCAAGAGAGCCAAACATTGTCAGATGCTTTTAATGAAAACTGCAGGGTGGTTGCCATTTGTGCAAGAGATGCATTCCTGAAAACCCAGCATCATTCAAGCCTAACTTTTTCCTAGGAACCAATGTAAACATGGAGTGAAGGAGCAAATTTAATTTTGGGACCATATACTCTTACAACTGTGGTTAACATATTTTTGCTTTAAGACTGCTTTTTATTTTCTCAGCAATGTCTCTAATGCTTCCCTTAGTGCTCTCTAAAATTAACAGCACAGCACGCTGTGGCAGTTTGATCTACTGCTTAGTGGTTTATCACATCTAACATGTTCCTAAAAGGTAGTGATTTCCAGGCACAATTTTTAGCATCAGCTCTATCACTGCAACATAGTGAACATGTGGATGACTTTGTTGAAGAAGATATTTTTCAGGTTACACTAATAACAATGTTTATGAAATAATAAATTATAACAATACATATGAAGATATCAAAATAATGATGATCAATATTGCTCAGGAATGCTGGTGCATGTTAATTGCAATATGCTTCCTGTGATACTGACAAAAATAATAGTATATGTATGTATATTTATTTCTAGCTAAATCTATACTCTCTTATGGCAATGACATAAAACCTTTTTACAATTGAGTCTGCCAGTCAGTTTTGAAATTTTGCAATTCTCAGCATTTAAAAAAATAGGAACGCTCTATACTTTATTTTGGCATAATTTAAGATCTTAAATAATTTGTACTGTCGTCTTTCAAATTTGCCTAATTCAAATTTAGACCAAAAAAAAAAAAAAAAAAAAAGTAACTGCCTTGGAACTTAGTATAGTTACATATTAATAGTATAGAGTTAAAAGCTGAATTTTAGAGCCAGGCAGCCTTGGAAGTGACTCCTATTTTTACCACATGTGACTTTGGTCAAGGTTCATACATCTTTATGCCTTAGAATCGGGAGCCAAGGATAAGGATGTTGAAAAATAAAACAAGGGAGACAGGTCCCAGGAATGAACTACTGAAGAGTTGTGTTTCAGCCTGTAGAAGGCTTTTTGTGTTCTTGGCCTGATTTTCTGCTCTAAAATGCTGTAGAATGTCTTTTTTGGCATCTTCTTGAATCTTGCCTACCTATCATCATTACTTCAGCTTAGTAGGATTCCAATGAGGTTTTTCTGTCCCTGCAAACCAAGCACACATTTCCTCATTTAGGACAGAATGATGTTCACTACCAACATTCCTATTGGGTCTACCTTTGCAGACAGAAAAGTCCCCTAACTAAATAATATGTGTGCATGTTATGGAGAGAAAGAGATCATCTAGGAGCCCTAAGGGAACTCAAGCCAAAACAGTGTTCTCCTGACTGCTTGTTCTATGAGCACTCTGCCTGCTCTGTCACTGTGGTTCTGGCTGTCAGAGAGCTGGGTTCTGTCACTGTGGTTCTAGCTGGGTGGTGGTTGCCCAGGAAGAAACAGCAGATTATAATCTCAGCTCTTTAACTTCGTCAGGTCTTTGTAAAATGGCCAGTTTTCATATTTTAGGTTGGAAAGACTTGTACCCATTTATCCTTCCCTTGTGAAGGAATTGAAATCCACAAGAAGCCTTCATGAAACCTGATTAACTTTGGATTAGACCGAAGCATAGAAGTTTAAATGTTGCAATGGGCAATTTTCTAAGATAGTATGTTGAACATGACTGTACAATTGCTGTTAGAGGAAATTTTGAAAGTAATTGTAATCTAATTTTTTTTTTTTTTTTGCTTAGAAAAAAAATGTAACCATTGAGATCAGAAATTCTGTCATAGCTGTCAATATCTGATGTCAGAGCCCCATTTTTTTTTTTTGTCCTTTTACAGAGTATGATGAGACTTACAAAGAATAGCTTTAGTGGTTTTTTCTTGAGACAGTCAACCAGTTGATCTTTCTGTTAGGGTTTGCTTGACTTGCCTCAATTTATGAAGTTAAATAAAGACAAATTAGATTTTTAATATGTTTTCAACTTTATTAAATGCTGTGTGACTAGAAATAGTTTTAAAGTAATAAAAGAATTCTGGGCCAGGCGTGGTGGCTTGTGCCTGTAATCCCAGCACTGTGGGAGGCCAAGATTGGTCAATCACCTGAGGTCAAGAGTTCGAGACCAGCCTAGCCAACATGGTGAAACCCAGCCTCTACTAAAAATACAAAAAAATTAGCTGGGCATGGTGGCATGCGCCTGTAGTCCCAGCTACTCAGGAAGCTGAGGTACAAGAATCCCTTGAACTTGTGAGGTGGAGGTTACGGTGAGCCAAGATCACACCACTGCACTCCAGCCTGGGTGACAAAGTGAGACTCTTGTCTCAAAAAAAAAGAAAAAAAAAAAAAAAAAGAATTTTGATTTTTGATGTAGCCTAACTCATCTTAATCTTATTTTCTAATAAAAATAGAAATTGTCATTAGGTTTCTGTTAGTAATATGTCACTGGCACCAACAGAGATTACATGAAGAGTTTTTCTTATGACTAAACACCCATAAAATTCACGGTAGCCATTTTTTCATAGATTATTTTATTTTCTACAAAAATAGGCTGGATCTTTTTCCAGGTATGGAGAGGGTGTGGAAGATAAACATGGTTTCCAGGGTTCTTTCTTACTGATATTTACAAGTGACTTACAAATATAGATTCCTATAGGTAGAGTTGCTAGATTAAGCAACAAAAACAAAAATACAGTATGCCCAATGAAATTTGAATTTCAACTAAACAATGAACACTTGTTTGTGATATAAATATGGCCCAGGCAATATTTGGGAAAACCTTATGCTAAAAAAGTAATCACTGTCTTTTCCTGAAATGAAATTTTACTTGGGTATCTTACACTGCACACCTGCCTGCCTGCCAAAGATTTTAAGTAGAAAAAATTACCTAATTAAGGTCCTCAAGAGAGTGAATTCAAATTTAGACAGGATCCGGCCCAATTGAGTCATCTTCCTTGTGGAGTCTCATGAAGTAAGCCATGCCTGTAAGCTTCCGTCTGCATTTCCTCAGATATCATCATTCAGCTCACCTTGTGTGAGGAATAGACGGGAAGAAAGGTGGCCACAGTTAGCAGTGCATGAAAGAGTTCAATGCAGGAATTATTTGAACAGATTTAGCCTGCATGATAAAGCAGATGGGGAAATGTATGTTTCCTGAGTATCAACTCAAAGCCAGAATATTCTGAGCCTATGGGACCACTTTATTTTCTTCGTGCTTGTTCCAACCCTCACGCTACAATCATACACACCCCAAGTGTACAAAACCATTTTCTTTTTTAAATTTTGACTTAGGAAACTTCTACATACCAATTGTTTCTCTAGGGACTATTTTTTTTTTTTTTTTTTGGCATTTTCTACATTTTGTATCCCATGATTCACTTGCCACCTTCAAAAGAGAAATTGCCTATGTAGTGTTTGCCTATGTAGTCCCAGCATCAAAGCATCTATTGATAACACAGAGACATTTAAATGAAATCAGTGTGATATAATTAAAAGGGTATTTCAAACCTCCAATTCAAACTGGTAACTCACTGCTATCCCCATAACTTCTTATCTTTTAGTAGAGACGGAGTTTCACTGTATGTTGGCCAGGCTGGTCTCAAACTCCTGACCTCAGGTGATCCACCTGCCTTGGCCTCCCAAAGTGCTGGGATTACAGGCGTGAGCCACTGTGCCCAGTCGATTCTATTTTATTTTTAACATGCTCAGGTTTCATGTCATTGCATCCCCTGGAACCTCCTGATGAAAAGCAGCCTGTATGTCTCCTCGGTCTGCCACATTAACCAGGATAGGTTTTAGTGAGGGACCAGGGAATTAGGCAGATATTCCTTTCTATCCTCCATGCTATGCTATGAAGAAGGCAGAACACTGCACTTTTTTGTCCCAGAGTCCCACAAACATAGCTCTGTATTCAGAGACTCTAAAACTTAGGAGGTCACTGCGTACGAAGTGTGTTAGGCGTTTGCCACCAGTGAGATTTGTTCTTGACCGTCTGGGCTAGGCATGTACTCTAGACATGATAGGTGAGCAATAGCTTTAAATAGCACTTAGAAAGTTTTCCAGACACACCTAAAAAATATACAGCAGGTAAAAATCGGCAGCACTGTTGAAATCTGAACTGGGTGGATCCAGTTGACTCCAAATGCCCCTTTGAATTTTCTGAGTCTGATTTTTAAGCCGCTCTCACAGCTGCCATCTTAGGAAGCTCTGTCCTTAGCTGGGTTACTTCCTCTTCCTGTTTTCCTCCGGAAGTCTTTCTAAAAGTGTTTCTAGATACAAATGTGACTCTTTCAAATGTAGAGTTAATATTTCATTTTGCTTACTTGGCCCCCAAGATAGGTAACCACAGTGGTTCGTGAGATTTTCTCCTTTTCTGAAACTTTGCGTTGTCAAGGTTGAATCAAACTTTTGACCCCGGAATCAGAGCAAGAGGGCAGATGGCAACCAGCTCAGTCCCCAGTAGCTTATGAAAACCAGCTTCTTCTTAGGAATATTTTTGGGAGGTAGAGCATCAAAGAGGAAGTTAACTGGACTCCTGAACAAATGAGTACAATATGAAGAAAACCTCAAGAGGCATTTGGTGTTCATTAGCGGGCATTCAGTAGCCGCTTTGTCATTTTTCTTGTTTGTCATAAAAAATAAATAGAGTTTAATAGATGATCTAACCTAGCAGGTTTTGGCAACAAAGTAGACTGTGTCCCATTATGATCTTGATGTGTATAATTTAAAGTAAGATGGAACATAAAACCATTTCCAGCACACATAGGGGAGTGAGTGACATAGATTTAGTCCCTGGTTGTGCAGAAATGAAAACCAGTGCTGTCTTGGATGGTGTATTAAATCATGTATTCTGTTTTATGGAGTTTGGGCTGTAAACAGCATATTTCAGAATAATTAACCCTGTCATTTTTGACTTAAAAGTTTGTTTTTAAAAATAGGAGTGTTTTATGTAGAAGGCAGAAGTGTAAGTGCCTTAACAGATTGCATGAAGGCCAAAAGAAATTCGAAGGGCAGTTCCTGTTAACTCACAGGTCAAAATTACCATCAGTTAGTAAGAATTAAGACATGCCCAGCAAACCCAGGGGAAATTCTGTGCTTGATGGGAAAGATCTGGGATTCTGACCAGGGCCTCTCGCCTGCCTGGCCAGGGCTGTGAGGTGACCGGCAGGGCTTACAGAAGTTATGCCTTCAGCATGACACATTGGATAATCATCTCCTTGTCCACTGAGCAGCATCAGGAATGGATTAACCTCTGAGGCAATCTTATCAGAGGACTGCTCAGATTTTCTGCCTGGTGGGTGAAGTGTCCTGATCGTAGACATGACCCCCCCAGGGGATTTTCTTTGAGATATATTTCTTGATTTGCTCTCAGATTTGTAGCTGTCCCTTGGTTTTCTTTGTTCTCAAAATACAGAAATACTCTCCGTGCACATTAAAGAAGCCAGTGGCATTCCTAAAGCTCTGAAGTTTTGGAAGAAATCCTCATCAAGAGACCAGGACTCAGAAAAGCCTCTGCTCTGTCTCCTCCTCTCCGTTGCCTCTTGTCATACATAGAGATGATCTTCTCTCTCCTGTGTCTTAAAAACAAATCCAGGCCATAAATCCTAGCGGATATGACACCGTGATGTTTCCAAATTCACTGCATTACTGTTTATGTAAATAAAAAGATCTCCAGTATCTTGCAAGAAGAGATGCGTCCAGCTGGCCCCATTTCATTCATCAGATCAAAAGAGTGGGTGACGTGCTGGATTGTCACCAACTAAGTGACAAGCTTGAAAATGGGTCGCCAACATCCCCCACTTGGGGACTTGATTGTAAAACTTCCTTTCAGATGCCGTGATTCTATCCTGGCTACTTTTCCACATCATAACATCAGTTGGTCCGTCACTGAAGCCCAAGCATGTATACAATTTATTTCATCTGGTATTTATGAATATGACCAGTATTTATCCTCTTACAAAAGGTCTCTTATGAGATGGAGAAATTCTGGGGAGGAGTTTAGTAATCCAGCAAGAAAAATCAATATTTACCTAGAAGAAAAGGCATACACACAAACACTGACCAAACACCTACATTCACCCTTCCAAAATAAAACTCAGAGAGGAAAAAAAAACTGTAAAGTTCATCCAGGGCCATCCCCCCAAGTTCCCCAGGTAACTGAGAACATCTTTCATCTGACCTGTTGATTGAATAAATTTGATTGGCAGAATCCCAGTATCCTTCCTTTGAGCCAGCAGTGAGCACCCTGTCTACCATGAAGGAGAGCTTCACATCCGCTATCAGATGTCTACAAAGTTTTGAATAACATTTCCTTGGCAGGAAAGATGATCTGGCCCTACAATTTCAAAAAACTAAATTTCTTCTTTCTCATACAATCTTAACACACTGCTTTGGAAAAATTTCTTTAATTTTTAATTTTTAGGGATTCATAGGTATATAGATGTATTTATGGGGTATGTGAGATATTTTAATACAGGTATACAATGTGTAATCAGCACACTTCTGTGACATAAATACTATTGTTCCCATTTTACCGGTGAGACAACTGTGGCTTGAGAGGCAATAATTTGCCCAAGATCTCATGGCCTGTAAAGGGCAGGTCTGGGACTTCTGTTAAAGCCAAAGGTCATGCATCTTCTTTCCACCACACCAGGGAAGTAGCTAAATAGTAATACATGGTTAAAGTAATCATTTTAGGGCTAGAGCTTCAAAATAAAGACAGTTACATCACTCAAGTTTAGAAAACATTCTGAATATCATTCAGATATTTTAATTTTATAATCGCAAATATCAAGAATGACACTTTTAAACTCAGTGACCCAAACTTTGGAAAAAAGTGACATCATGCTTTAGTATTCTATTTTACTAATTTTACCATAGTAGTGATAGAAACTGGTTTTGTAAAAATTGGAAAAGAAATTGAAGCCATACATAGGCTTAGAGAGTTAATCTTTGATCACAGTTAATCACTTTTAACTGTTGTGTATCCTTTCTGAATACTCTTATGCGTAGGGCCATATGTGATGTGATGTGTGTGTGTGTGTGTGTGTGTGTGTGAAAGCTTTTTAATTCTTCACAAATGGAATTATTTACATATAAAATACCTTGCTCTTTTCATTCAATAATATACCTTCTGTGCCCTTTCTATACCAGCATATGTTATCCCCCTCAATATTTGCTGGGGGTGTAGGGGGTTTGAGGGACATTAATTACAGGACCCCTCACAGATACCAAAATCCACAGATGTTCAAATCCCCCATATAAAAAGGCATAGTATTTTCATATAACCTACCTACATCCTCCCATATACTTTAAATCATTTCTAGATTATTTATAATACCTAATAAAATGTAAATGCTATTTGTTATACTATATTGTTTTTATTTATAGTATTTTTATTATTGTATTGAAGTTTTTTTTCCAAATATTTTCACTTGATTCTAGCTGCTTCTTCAGCGTTCTTATTTGTATATTCACCTATTCACTGTTGATGGATATTAGGGTTGCTTCCATTCTTACGAATATTTGTTATAAGTTCATACATGACCACATGCTTTCTTTGCTCTTAGATAAGTACCTAGGAGCAGCATTGTTGGGACATTTAGTAGGCATGTGTTTAACTTTTTAAGAAGCTTCAAACTGATTTCCAAAGTGATTGCCATTGTACCTTACCAACAGCAGTGTTTGAGAGAGTTCCAGTTCCTGCATTCCTTATCAGCACTTGGTATGTTCAGTCTTTCTAATTTTAGTTATTCAGATAGGTGTTTATCTCATTGTGGTTTTTGGTTGCATTTTGCTAATGACTGATGATTTTAAGCACCTTTTCATGTCCTTCTTTGCTACCCATTCATCTTCATCTGGTGTTTGTTTAGATCTGTTTTTTATTTTCTTGTGGGGTTGTTTTCTTATTATTGATTTCTAAGAGTCATTTATATATTCTGGATACAAGCATCTAATTTATAAGTATTTTATACTAGTCTGTAGCTTGTCTTTTTAAGAGAAGTTTTAGATTTTTATTAAGTCCAATTTATTATTTTTTCTCTCATAGATCATGGTCTTGTTCTTGTATCTAAGAAATCTTTGCATAAACCAAGAACACAAAATTTTTCTTCTATGTTTTATTCTACAAATTTTATAATTTTAGGCTTTACATTTAAATGTGTGATCCATTTTTAGTTTATTTTTCTATATGATGCATGGTATGGATTAGTGATAAGATTTATTTATTTTTCAAATATCAAATTAATCTAGCATTGTTTATTGGAGACTATTCTTTTTGCAGTGAATTGCTTTTGCACCATTGTCAAAAGTCAGTTGTTTGTATATGTGTGGAATTATTTCTAGATTTTTCTGTGCTGTTACATTGACCTGTTTGTCTATCTTGATGGCAATACCATGTTGTGTTTTATAATACTTTATAATACGTCTTGATATCAAATATTGTTCATCCTCCAGCTTTTTTTTTAATGTTTTAACTATTCTAAGTTCTTTGCTTTTCCATATATATTTTAGAACAAATTTGTCCAACTTTAAGGAAAAAATTCGATTGAAATTTTGCTTTGAATTGCATTGAATCTACATATCCATATGTGGAAAATTGACATCTTAACAATATTGTGTCTTTTGAGCCATGGCAAGATATGTTTTTCCATTTACTTAGCTCTTTTTCATGTCTCTCAGATTTCTTTTTTAGTTTTCAGTATACAGGTCTCTCACATCTTTTCCCAGATTTATCACTAAGTATTTCATATTTTTATTCTATTGCAAATGGTATCATTGAAATGTTCTATTCTTCATTATTAGTCCATAGAAATACAGTTGATTTGTGTGTATTAATTTTGTATTTTGAAACCTTGCCAACCTCACTTAGTAGATTTAGTAGACCTTATGCAAATTTCATTGAATTCTCTCCATAGATGATCATTTTGCCAGCAAATAGAGTTTTTAACTGAATGCTTCTTCTTTTTCTTGCTTTACTTCATTGACTAGAGCCTCTAGTATAATGTTGAACAGAAATGATGAGAGCAGAAATCCTTGTCTTCTTTCTGACCTTAGGGGTAAGACATTTAGTTTTCACCATTATGATGCTAGCTGTAGGTTTTTCATAGTTGCTGTACTATTCTTAGTTTTCTGACAGTTTTTGGCCAGAAATTGGTGTTGAATTTTGTCAGATGCTTTTTCTGTACCTACTGAGATGATTATATGTTTTTTTTCTCTTCATAAGAAAATGTTTTCTTCATAAAGAAAAAATGATGAATCACATTAATTGACTTTTTTTTGCATATTATTAAACCAACCTTGCATTTTGGTGCTAAACTCACTAATGATGTATTATACATTTTATATGTTGCTCAATTCAATTGGCTAAAATAATGTTTGGAATTTTCGCATACATGTTTATGGGTGTTATTGATCTGTAGCTTTCTAATACTCACTCCAAGGAGGTCTGGATCTCAGTCCATAGGACTGTGTGTGTGTGTGTGTGTGTGTGTGTGTGTGTGTGTCAGTGGGGATGTGGGGAGCTTCCTCCCTAAGCAATCTGTCTGAGTTCTAAGGGGAGTCGGTGCTCCTTACATCTGCTACTATATTTTTTACATTTCTTTTTACTTCTTACCAGCCAACTATTTCTTACTACAATGCCCAGAACATTAATTTTCAGTTATAATATACAATGATCAGAGAATGTATCTATACTATGTATCAGCTTTTACAATTTTATTGACTTTTTTGGGGGGGTGGAGGGTAGTCAGGAATAACTTCGTGTTCTTTTAGAAATAGCAACCACCAGACTCTTTCTTTGCATTAGAAGCTAAAGGATAGATTATTATGTTTAGAACTTTTTCTCTAAAGATTAGAGAAGTACTATTACTACTACTGTAATAAGGACTATAACTATATTACAACTACTATAATAAAGACTATAACTATATTACAACTACTGTAATAAACACTATAAGGCCCACAAACCTAAAATGTTTTTTCTTTGGATCTTTAGAGAAAAAATTCTAAACATGAAAATCTATCCTTAATCAGACCTGCAACTGTCACAGGAAAACAGCCTGATTCAATTCAATAGGAAACAAATTAATGTGGTCATGTTCCAATAAAACTTTATTTACAAAAAACAGGCTGCTGCTCCCTGGTTTAAAAGACAACTGTGCGTATGTGTTAGGTTCTAAAGGCAGATGAGAAGAATGACCAAGTGTCTTCCTTCTTTTTTGTATCACGTTTATTTACCAGATATGTTTTCTGTCTCTTTTGAAAGTACAGAGAATCTGATAGGGGGCATATTGAGAAAAAGTAAACAAAGCATTTCTGAGTAGACAGCACTCGTTTCTTACAAATAAAGGTACCAGGCAAACAGTCAGGCTTTATTCTCTCTGTCCATTTCCCCACTAGTGAAGTGCCTCTCCGGTACTTCAGTATGGGGCTGCAGTACGAGGTCTTTGTACTAAACTTTTTTTTTTCTTTTTTTTTTGAGACAGAGTTTCACTCTTGTTGCACAGGCTAGAGTGCAGTGGTGCGATCTCAGTTCACCACAACCTCCACCTCCCAGGTTCAAGCGATTCTCCTGCCTCAGCCTCCCAAGTAGCTGGGATTACAGGCGTGCACCACCATGCCTAGCTAATTTTGCATTTTTAGTAGAGACAGGGTTTGTCCATGTTGGTCAGGGTAGTCTCGAACTCCTGATCTCAGGTGATCCACCCGCCTCGGTCTTCCAAAGTGCAGGGATTACAGGTGTGAGCCACTGTGCCCAGCCTGTGCTAAACTTTTTGATGTTGAATTAGTACAGTGGTAAAAGCATAAACTTGGATTTGAATCCTGTCTCTAAAACGCATTAGCTGTGTACCCTTGGGTGAGTTTTGTGATCTCTCTGAGCCTAAGTTTCAAATATGTAAACTGAGTATAATAATGCTGACCTTGTGTGGTTGCTTTAAAGATAAAATGAGTGAATGAGATAAAGTCCTTCACACATAATAGGAACTTAATAATATAGTTTCACTCACCTTTTAGACATACATCGACATATACTTCTTTTGCTTTCCTTTTTTTTTTTTTTTTTTTTTTCTGACTTGGTTTTCTTGGTAGTAATCTGCTTGCCTTTACCAATTGTTTTTAACTAGTGGTTCTCTCTCTCACCTCACAGCAGAGCAGAACTTATCCCAAGACAGCTTTCTGAGCTCCTTTGTCTGAAGCAAGTGTCTAAAAGTCCCATTACAATTTTATTTTTAGGATGTTTACTACGGGCACAAGATGAAGTGATCAAAGGCAACAGGAAGAAAATTTTGAATCTCTGAAAATCTCACAAATGACAGGGTAAAATTGTCTTTTGTGTACATTTGAACATAATGAAATAAACCTTATTTTTTTCTTTCATTTCAACAATTTTTTTTTTTTTTTTTTTTGAGACAGTCTCTTGCTGTGTCGCCCAGGCTGGAGAGCAGTGGCACCATCTCGGCTCACTGCAAGCTCCACCTCCCAGGTTCACGCCATTGTACTGCCTCAGCCTCCTGAGTAGCTAGGACTACAGGTGCCCGCCACCACACCCAGCTAATTTTTTGTATTTGGTTTAGTGGAGACGGGGTTTCACCATATTAGCCAGGATGGTCTCGATCTCCTGACCTCGTGATCCGCCCACCTCCATCTCCCAAAGTGCTGGGATTATAGGCATGAGCCACTGCGCCCGACCTCAACAGTATTATTTCCAGTCATATGAGCCTTCTCTCAATGTTTTATGTATATTCTAATCCTGAAAAGGAAGCTCTTGGGTTCTCATGGGTTAGATTGATATATGAATGTGTATTTGAGTGTATACGTGTACATATTCTATTCTATTTTACATATAGAAGTTTGTTTCTCAGCTCATATGAGAGTAAGTTATAAACAACTTAATGTTTTACTCTGAAATACTTCAGCATGTATCTATTAAAAACAAGATTCTTGCTGAAGGCAGGCCAGGGGTATCACCTGGAGCATGCTCTCCAAAATGACTTAGCAGGATTCTTGCTGAAACTGGGGAATGGACAAGGATGGACCCTGAAACTCAAAGTCAAATCCCAGTTAAGAAGAGGACTTAGATAAGCCTTACTAAAGTTTGGTCAGGGAGAGTCTCCATCAAAATCCACCATATTCTCCATAACCAAAATGGAAAATGATTCTTAAGAAAGTAAACACTGGGGCCAGGGGTGGTGGCTCACGTCTTTAATCCCAGCACTTTGGGAGGCTGAGGTGGGCAGATCATGAGGTCAGGAGTTCAAGACCAGCCTGGCCAACATGGTGAAACCCCGTCTCTACTAAAACTACAAGAAATTAGCCAGGTGTGGTGGCACGCACCTGCAATCCCAGCTACTTGGGAGGCTGAGGCAGGAGAATCTCTTGAATCCAGGAGGCGGAGGTTGCAGTGAGCTGAGATCATGGCATTGCACTCCAGCCTGGGTGACACAGCAAGACTCTGTCTCAAGAAAAAGAGAAGGAAGGAAGGAAGGAAGGAAGGGAGGTAGGTAGGTAGGGAGGGAGGGAGGGAAGGAAAAGAAAAGAAAAAAGAAAGAAGAGAAGAGAAGAGAAAAGAAAAGAAAAGAAATATTGTTTTAATTCAGGCAGTTAACATTCAAAGTCCCCAAATTGTCTCAAAAAAGTATCTTCTATCACTTTTTGTTTTCACTTTGGAAAGAGATCCTTTTTAATACTTAGCTCATGTTCTCTGAGGCATCTGGCCAGAGCCGCATACATTTATTTGCCCACAATTAAGAACAGCACTGCTTCTTGCTTAAGCCTGTTTGGTTGAAATTTTATTTGGTTAATTGGATCAAGCATAGGTCTGCCTCTGGCTCCCAATGACCTCTCTTTGCCAGATATCAGTTGGACTTCGTGATTTCTTTTTGTATATATATTAAGATTTGCCTTTTGTCGAGTACCTCAGCCCCTCCCTGGACTTGTATTTCATGAATGAGCCATCAGGTTGTTTTGGTAAAAACATCAAGGTGAATTTTTTAAAGGATAATAGACGCAAAAGGGCATCCTCAGAGGTAGGGGATCAGCCTGGCTGGCTTGACGGTGGCCTTCAGTTGTTGCTTTTGCTGAACTGTAAAAAGAGGCACAGAGAACACGGTGTGCTGAGAAAAACAGCGACAAGGATTCCTTTTTGTTGCTGTTTCATCGGTGATTTGTGGTAAGCAAACACCAGTAATCACTTAAATTGGTGAAGCTCAAAAAGGCAATTGAGCTGACCCGGAGTCTGATTTCCTCGGGGAGGCCTTCTGGGGAGCAAAGGTCAGCGACAGAAACAATAACTGAAGGCTCTGGGCTTTGCAACTTGAGGCGCTTTTCCATTCTGTATGGGTGATTTGCCAAGGTAAACTCTTCTGGATGAATGAGGCTTCTCGCCAGTCACTTTCCCTCCAGCTTTGACTGGAAAAGTAATCGCCATGTAGGTAATGGGGGCCAGGCCCCTCTAAGTAAGCAGTACCTACAAATCCAAGTCCAGGCATGATCCGATGTGGCAAATCTCACAAGTATAATCCAAACGTCTGCAGCCTTGCTTTTCAGCTTTGGTACTGTATTCTCACACAGCTTCCCCAGTTCTCATGAAGCAATTTCAATTTCGCTTATATTTTACGAAGGTTTGGAGGGTTGCAGGGAGATATTACAGTAAGGGAGCTCCAGCTTTGCTAGTTTCTGTCTACTTCCCCTGCAAATTTCCCATATTTCTCACTGTCTCTCCCCCTAAAAGAAAATCATATGTCATTATCCAAAACAACTCAGCCTAACCCAGTACCTACATTGAAATGTGTATATTGTATCCAAAAAAAGAGCCAGATAACAGTTAAAGTATAACTTTTTTTTTTTTTTTTTAAAAAAGAACAGTTTTATTCAGAACCTATTTATTGCAATAAAGGAAAAGAGACTTTCATATCTAGGCTCAACTCCAAATACAACAAGTAAAAACTAGGGGGTTTATCTTCAAGGAGCAGGTTGGGTGGATGGAAAATTACTAGGAGGAAATGCCGGGCAGAGAAGGCGAATTCTGGCTAAACAGACTTAACATGATTCTTGCTGAAGAGCAGGCCAGGGTAATCAGGTTATCACCCAGGGCATTCTCCCCAAAATGACTTAGCAGGATTCTTGCTGAAACTGAGGGATGGACAAAGATGGACACTGAAACCCAAAGTCAAAGCCCAGTTAAGAAGAGGACTTAAGAGAGAGCCTTCGTCAAAATCCACCATTCCCTGTGCTTGGCAAGCACAATCCTCCATTAGCTTCTGCTGGAAGGTATGCTTTATGAGGGAAATCAAGACAGGTTGTGGTTTCTGTCTGCTAGAGCTTAAGATCCAGCAAGAGATCATGATTTCCATTGCACAATTAAGGATAACACAAAGCAGAAAGAAATACGCACTACAGCTTTTATAACTTTTGTTCTTTTACATCCATCTTCCTTTTCGTGCCAAACCAAGAAAGCAGGCAACCTAACATCTTCCATGATAGAGTTAGGAACTTTGGGTTACAAGAAATGGAAACTCCAACACAAACCAAAGTGATTTAAGCTGGAAGAGGCTCTAAGTGACTCTGAAAGCTGGAAACTCAAGGAGGCTGAGCTAGCTGTGGCCACCACTTATTTCAGGGGTCAGGTCATTCTACCAGAATCGTATTGTTTATCTCTGGAGTTGTGTCCAGGGCCAAGTTCTAAGTGGCAGATCCCATAGCTTCAGGCTCACATGAAGTGGAGAAGAGGTGATTCTCCTATTCATCAAGTGAAAGCCTTAGAATTGTGAATTGTGGGCTCTGATTAATCTGACTTGTTCAATGCCTAGCCCTGAATAAATTAATGTAGTTGGGGGTGGGGGACAGGGATATAGGCACAGGGGCAAAAGCTGTGCTGACTGCTCTCACCAAGGTCATGCTCTACTCCTGAAGGTGAAGGAGTTGTCAATGGGCGAAGGTAGGATGAAGGTTTTTTCCAAAGGGAAATTGTTGTAAGGCAGAGTGAACAGATGCTGGGTGAGTAGATCAGCAGATATCTGCCACATTAAGTAGTATACAATAAATCACAGAGGAATTATATCCTAACTATGAAAAATTGAGCTGCCTCCAAGACCCTCAAAGCAGTGTAAACTAGGGCCTGTCTTCCTCAGCTGCTGACAATAGTTTATCATTCAGACTCTGGGATGGCACCCATGCACCTGAGGCAGCTGGTCTTTGTGATTCCAAGGTGGGCACCCCATTTTCGTAACAGGTCTCCTCTAACCAGCCCAATGCTCACCACCCAAACAATCCAGTACCCCTAGCCAAGCAGCAGCACTCACAGACCTTGCTTCCCTGACGCGGGACGGAGATAGTTCTTCTCCATTGGGGTTTAACATACTTGCCCCATTTCTCCTCCCAGAACTTCATTACCCTGTGATGACACTCTATGGGGTCAGGTTCAATGATTGGCAATCAAACTTCTTCATCCACTGTCTTTGTCCCCTTGGTTTTTATTTTTAATTTAATAGCGGGAGTCATTGTACCAAAGCCACCATTGTTGCTGTCATCTACCGCTACTAGTAGCATTATCACTACCCTTATTGCCACTGCTGTTTTTATTGTTAAAAATGACGATCTACCAGAAGTCAAAACAGAAAACAGAGAATGAATATTTAAACATGAATCTCCAATACTACCTAAGACAGAAAGATAATACCTTTGGCAGACCTAGTTATGAAAACGCATTTGCAGCGGGTCTTTGAAAGGGAGTGGCTATGTCCAACCTGAGTATTCTGGTTAATCAAAAGCTTTTTCCTAATAAATTGGTATCATGCTTCCTAGAGTTATCTCTCCTACATCTATCTGGAGTGAATTGTTCACCAGGATTCCGACAATACTTAGAAAACTACCTAAACTAGGCCCAAATAGAAATATCCTTGAGCTTTTGCCATTTGATTTTGTTTCCGAATATTGATTATTTTGAACATTGCATCTTCTGCCTGTGTTTGTGTCAAAGCTTCCAAGAAGTTCTTGGTGTCTGATTCTAAGTTCCTTGATGATGTGTATAGTGATTTGCTGCTTAAATATTTTGTGAACAAAACATTGTCTGGGTTTTGCATTTAGATAACAGGGGTGTTTATCACGCCGATATCTCCCAAAACAATCTAATGAAAAACTTTCCATCTCAATCAAATTTGCCGGATGATTGACTGTATTATTTAAATTTAGTGTGGCTTTTGATGCATTAGGAAGGGAGCCCTGAGAAATGTAAAGTTAGGATTATTGTATCAAATTTGAAAATCCCTGTGCTGAACAGATGCTGAATGGTTTTTATCTATTTCCATAACTGCATTTAAAAGGCATTAAGTGTTGTGATCATGGGGTGGTTTCTGCTTGGCTTTCTTCATCAATTTTGTATGTAATATAATACATTTCAAACATATATTTTTATGGTGTTGCATTTAGGAAAGAGAAACTTATTGTTTTACACGAGACTCATTGAAAGGATGATGCCATGTTAATGATAATGGCCTTTAAAAATGTTCCACATTCAGAAGCATTCCCATCCAAAGCTACACCCTTTAAATCATTCTCCTCACTCGCATGATCACTCTAGGAAAACAGCGCATTAACCTCCATACTATTATTATCACTAGTAACATTTTATCCCAGCACTTATTCAGAGCCAACACAGGCCAGAATGCGGAATGAGATGGACCCCTGGGCCTCATTTTCTGAGCCAGATTACAAAGGCTTCCATTACCCGCTATGTTCTGACTCTTGTGAGTTACGAAGTTTGCAGCTGAAATTTCTAGGTCAGGTCTTAAGATTGGTGTCATGAACAGAAACACAAAAGAAAGCTTGAAGGCTTCAAGACTTTTCGTGGGGTCAGGGGTGCAAATAAGACTTTTGGAAGTAAGAAGAGACCTAGAACGGTTGTTTTCACTAAAGAAAAAACAAACACAAGTATGAGCCTCCTCCCCCAACCATCAAACATGTGAAAATGAAAAGGGGACATTAGAATCCAAGAAACGCATAGGTTAAGACAATCTGTGCATAACTTACATGGGGAAAAAAAGGAAGAAAATGAAAACTGCCAATAGGGACCATAGATTAAATAACTACAGGAGGGACATGGTAGATGATACCAACGAGGTGTCAGCCTTCATTGAGAGGTGGGCACGACAATAGCAATAACATCCGCAGCACAAGGCAGGTGGTTTTGTCTGCAACGGCCATTGTGGCTGTCAGCAATCACAATTGTCAGACATTTGTGTTATAAATTTGTGTGTATAAATATTGATACATGCAACTGGAGGGCCATGATTGTGTGGCCTCTACTTGAGAGAGGTCTCAGGCACAAGGTTTGGGAAATTCGCTTTCTGAGAAATAAATCTTTATGAGAAAGAAAGATGAGACACTAGTGGTAAATAAAACTTAACCTCTGTGTAAGATGAGTGGCTTTTTATTTCTGGTTGTTTTAAGAAACAACTGCTATGGTCTGAATACTCATGTTCCTCTAAAGTTCATATGTTGAAACCCTGACCTCCAAGACGATGGTATTAGGAGATGGAGTCTTTGGGAGGTGATTAGGTCAGAAGGGCTGAGACCTCATGATGGGATCAATATCCCTACAAAAGAGACCTTAGAGAGACCCTCCACTCCTTCTACCACGTGAGGATGCAGTGAGAAGAGAAGACTCACTCTATAAGCAAGGAGGCAGCCCCCTACCCCCAGACACAGAAGCTGCTAGTGCTTTGATCCTGGATTTTCCAATCTCCAGACTGTAAGAACTAAGTTTCTGTTGTTTAAGCCATCAAGTCTATGGTATTTTGTTATGGCAGCCTGAACAGACTCAGACAGTCACTCTGTATTTTAATTCTACACATATTCAAGATTTTTCGTTCATTTTTTTAAAGGAGGCTTTTACTTCTTCTTTTTTTTTTTTTGAGACAGAGTCTCACTGCTCGCCCAGGCTGGAGTGCAGTAGTGCCATCTCGGCTCACTGTAACCTCCGCCTCCCGGGTTCGCGCCATTCTCCTGCCTCAGCCCCCTGAGTAGCTAAGACGACAGGCGCCTGCCACCACACCTGGCTAATTTTTTTGTCCTTTTATAGAGATGGGGTTTCACCAAGTTAGCCAGGATGGTCTCGATCTCCTGACCTCGTGATCTGCCCTCCTCGGCCTCCCAAAGTGCTAGGATTAGAGGTGTGAGCCACCGCGCCTGGCCAGCTTTTACTTCTAGATAACAGAAACAGGCCGACTATTCTGTGCTTCCCTCAACGGCCAATATTGTGGCATGTAAGGAACAGAATGGAATGGAAAAACACAGTCGACAGTGGCCATGGCATCCCCATTGTCTCCTGAGAACACTGGGCTTTCGGGACCCAGCTGAAGGTCACAAGAGGACGTTCCTTTTCTTACGTGTAAGATTCCATGGGCACCTATTTTCCAACCTGCCTAAGTCTCACCCCAGTACCATCTCAGGGAGGTACTTCACCACTTTCCCTGTTTGTCATGGCCCTCTGGGAGAAAGGAGCACTTCGGTAACTACAGCACATGCCTTACCATCTCTGTCTCTGCCTCCATCCGCTAGTGCTCTGATCAGTTGCAGAAAGCAGAAAATACCCTCTTTCCCACTCAATGTTTTATGGGCACAATGGGCCTTCCCTGTCAAAATGGGCCCTTTGTATTTCACCATCACTGCCTATTCTTTTGAGGGGTGTAGGAAGCTATTGCTATCATGATACTATTGCAGAGTGTCCCCGCTGAGCCCAGTCAGAATTGCATCAGCTGGCACATCTTCATATCCAAGAACTTTTGGTTTTGGGAGGCTGGTCCTTGGATACTACCAGAGATATAGGAAGGAAGGAAAGGCTCAGTCTGAGTCTAAATAGAATAAAAAGAGATGGCAAATTAATCTCACCAAGTTGTAATGCTAGAGATAGAGCTGGGGTCAACATCAGACAGTTCTTTCTACCAGCCTATACTGCTGTCTCCAGAACAAAGGTCAAGGGATTGTTTTACCTTGAGTGGATGAGACCTCAGATTCAGGCCTCAAGAATTTTTGATAACCATATTGCAAGAGGAATAGTAATGGATTGTAGGGTCTTAAGAGGAGAGGAACCAAAAAACTAGAAACTAGGTTTTCTGCCTAAGAGTCAGAAGATGTAATAAGAAAGAGAAGAAAGTGATAGCTTTCTTCAAGAACTTACAGAAAGACTCAACGTCAATGTCATTGTAGGGTTTGCATAAATGGTAGTCATATGGAAAACACTTAGCTTTTGTTTTTTAATGAAGAAAGTTTTACGTATGAGTAGTGAGTTTCATATCCTGAAATACATCCTAAAATCTATGCAAATGGATTCAGTTAATTACTTTTCAGGGATGTTTAAGAATTTCTCAAAATGCGGTTCGTGGACCAGCAACCTCCTCATCACCTGAGATCGTATGAGAATTGCAGATTCCCAGTCCCCTTCCCAGACCTACTGGGGAAGACTCTGGGTGTGGGGCCCAGCAATGTGTTTCACAATCCCTCCTAGTGAATCTGATTCATGCTAAATGTTGAGACCCATGACTGCAGTGAAATAATTGCATCTCTATCCTGCCCTTTAAACATTAGTCTCACCTTATTCTATGTGCTTATCCCAGTGCTTGGACTATGATGGGTACACTCTCCTTTATTGTTTGATGAATCAATGAATTACTCCCGAAAGTGGTAGCAAGTTTCTCAAATGTGGTCCTTAAAGCACGTGTATCATATTAACACAGACTGTTTGTTAAAACTCCAATTTCTAGGCCCCTCCACTCCACCATACAAATACCTTTAGGATCCAAATGTCTGGGGAAGGGCCCAGAAATGCTTATTTTAAGTAATTACTATCTTTCACTCTTTTATTCTTAAAAATTAACATTTTTATATAATAATTAAGAAACACATCCACATGGTACAACATTTAAGACATATATATGGGGATTCAATGAAGGGTAAATCTTCCGGTCTCCCTATGCCCATCTACCCAGGTCTCCTCCCACAATGCAAGTACAGTAAGCTTGGGGTATCTGTTTATTTATTTATGTATTTTTTCAGAGATTTTACACTTAAACAAGTGATCTTACACACGCATACTACAAAAATGTATGATCTTTCTGTCCCTTGATTTTTTTCTCTCAGCTACGTATCTGGAATATTCATTTTTGGGTTTGTTTTTGTTTTTGATTTTTTGAGACAGGGTCTTGAGGTCTTGCTCTGTCACCCAGTCTGGAGTGCAGTGGTGCAATCATGACTCACTGCAGCCTTTACCTCCTGGACTGAAGTGATCCTCCCACCTCAGCCTCCCGAGTAACTGGGGCTACAGGCAGGTGCACCACCATGCTTGGCTAATTTTTCTTTTGTGTAGAGATGAGGTTTCACATGTTTCTCAGGCTGGTATCAAACTCCTGAGCTCAAGCAATCTGCCCGCCTTGGCCTCCCAAAGTGCTGGGATTACAGGCATGAGCCATGTGCATGGCTGAGAAATATACATTTTAAACAAATTTGCCAAGCGATTCTTTTGCGAGCAGTTAAGACTTATGTTTTTAGATTTTTTGACAGAATGTGAAAAACGTGTTTCTGTAAGTTACATATTCCTCAGATGGTTGTAAGTCAAATTTTAGTTTCTTGCATATCTAGGACCTCACGTTGTGAATCAACAGTAACTGACTTAATGAGCTAATATTTAATTTATACTTATTCTTAGATTCTTATTTTGTGAATATGATATGTAGTAAAGCCACTTAGGGGAAGAAACCAGTTCTTTTCTTTCTGTTCAAACCCAATGTTTGGTGGCACAGGGTTGGTGTCAAGGAATTGACTGTTGAGTGAATGAGCCAGCATGTAGAATTCATGGCTGACCACCAGGAAGACTGACTGATCGTATGGGCCTATTGATTCTGATGGTATGGACACCTAGTAGAATCATCAGTACTGAAGGCGTGGGGACTCATGAGGGAGACAAAGGGTTTCTAAGCCTCTATCCTGCTCCACACACTTCTCTCTTTCTAGGTGTGCACAGCACAAGACTATTCAGTGTAATGTGGTTGGCAGCCAAGACCAGTAAGTCAGCAAACATAGCTATACCTTCCGAAGGCGCTTCGTCGATATCTGGGCAGGTTACTTGTAATAAAGGAGATGCAGCAGCCAAACAAACAAAAACCAAAATTACCCTTCACTCAGCCAGTACCTCAGGGAAGAGACCACCTCCACCTCCTACAGGACTTCTTGGAAGTTTCACAGCTCTCCATCTTTCAGATGAAAGATTCAAATAAATGAAAAGTCTAATATTTCATAATGTATGCAGATTATCATTCCTACTCATTCAACAAAGGAAATCGAATGGAGGTTATAAAAAAGAGTATTTTTTTTTTTCTGATAATTTACCCTCTCTAAAATGCAAAGATTGAATATAAAAGACCCTCAGTGAAGTGAGAGCATCAGCTCAGCCCTCCCAACACATTTAAAGACAAGAACTAAATTCAGGTTATTAAAGAATAAAACTTCAAGTTGTAGTGTAAAGACAAAGGCCTGTTAGGCATATAATTAAAACGCTGTGGAACTGTCAGAGAACTGAATCAAAGGGTGCCTTTTCCAAGTTATCCCTGTTGCTAGGCATTCTGGAAGAAGTCTGCACCTGGGGCAGCCCAGGTAGGTCTTGGAGGAAAGAACCAAGAGGAGACCAAGCAGGCATCACATTCTTTTGCTGCCGTCTGGTTTACTGGTTTACAGGTCCTCACCCTATCTATTCTGGTGCCTCCGTCTGCAGGAATGCATTAATGATAAAATGCAGAGAGCAATCCCCACTGGTAGGATGACCCAGGAGGTTTACTAACAATGTGGACATTTAAAAACTTGGGAGGATGAAACCAATTTTAACTTCATAGAAATAAAGTTTGTGAGAGTAGGAGTTGAAATTGCATTGTATTAAACTGTTTTCTTCTAAAAAAGAAATCTCCAAAAACTTTTCATGGATGATTTCCAGTCCTCCACAAGGTCTTTGTTATGGAAAAGTTTCTGCTTTCATCAGTGATTGATTCCCAGAGTTTCACCTCTGTGCCTCAAATTACTCTCTGACCTTCAGCTCAATTCAATTCAACAGATACTTAATCATCACCTAGGGCAGCCAAGACACTCTGGCAAGCACCTTGAAGATCCATAAAGGAGCAAGGCAAGAGACATAAAATATCAGAGAAGAAACAGGCTTTAGAAAACATTCATGAATTCCTTCAAATAAATATTGAATCACTACTATGTGCCAACACTAGTATCTCCCTGGAAAACCAATGAGATAGCATTAAGCCAAGACAGGCAAGATCTCTTGTTGCCCTGACCCAGGGGTACATCCTGGAATTATTCTGATTCAGTCGCTCTTTATAGAATCATGGGAACACAGGTAATTCTGATGTATGCCCTAGCCTAGAACCAATGGTACAGCACCACTTTACCATTATTAAGTTGAGGAAACTAGGGATCAGAAAGAAGTTGTGATGTTCTCAAGGACTATGTACTATTTAATGCCAAGTCACAGTAAGACCTTGAATTTCCTACCACACCATGCCATGGCATGGTAACAAGACATGGACACAGGTGGCCATAAAAATAGATCAAACCTGACAGGTGCTGTAGAAAAGGTCCAGAGTACATCAGGACATAGAGAGAGACCACTGCTACGATGATAATAAAAGATGCCAGATGAAAAGGACTTTGATAAAAGTTTTGAAGGATGATAAGCCCCAGGCATGGATAGGGAATGGCTGGTGGGGAGAAGAAATTCTAAAAAGAGGGAAGAAAGGAATGCCAAGGAAGAACAAGACAGGTTATGAGAAAACTAAGTAGCTCAATTGGGTAGAACAATGTTCCAAAGTATGAAATAAAAAAACTTTAAATGGTGTCCAAAGACAGCATTAAGTAATCTGGATTGACAGAGTGAGGAAGCTTGGCAAGTCAGGATGGTTTTTCATGTAGACCAGGCATATAAAGTTTTCTTTGAAGAATTTTAATTTATGGAAAAGAGGTTACAGAAAAATATTAGGTAAATAAAGATGGTATGCAACTATGACAAAAATTAAATATTGAAGAGATTGGGAAAGGAATAGGAGATGAAATTAAAAGACTGTCTGTGTACTGAATAATGCACTGAGTTTGGGCTTTGGTTGGTAATCAGAAGTGAATCTAAGGATGTTTTAAAGAATCACAACAAGCAGCTATGGTTTAGGAAGATGACTCTGGATGCAGAATAAAGTAGAGTACAAATAGAAGACATAGGCAGTAGAGAGGCCAAGATGACCATTAAGTCTACATTTATGGAAGAAGTTACAAGCGTGTGGACTAGAATACTGACAACAGAGACGACAGAAATGTAAAAAGGTGTGTATAAGAAAAACATCACTGAGTGAGAAACCATACGACCTTCATCAAAACGAAAAAACTCTTATGCTTCAAAGAGCACCATCAAAAAAGTGAAACTTACAGAATAGCAAAAAGCTTTGTAAATCATACATCTGATAAAGGACATACCTAAAATATATAATAAACTCTTACAACTCACAGTAAGAAGACAAGTAACCTGATTAAAATTAGACAAAGGACCCAGGCACAGTGGCTCATGCCTATAATCCCAGCACTTTGGGAGGCTGAGGCAGATGGATCATTTGAGGCAAGGAGTTCAAGATCAGCCTGGCTAACATGGCAAAACCCCATCTCTACTAAAAGTACAAAAATTATCAGGGCATGGTGGCACACGCCTGTAATCCCAGCTACTCAGGAGACTGAGGCATGAGAATCGCTTGAACTCAGGAGGTGGAGGTTGCAGCTCCCAGATCACGCTGCTGCACTGCAGCCTGGGTGACAGAGTGAGATTTTGTCTAAAAATAGTAATAAAGATAAAAATATAGTAAAATTGAACAAAGGATAGAAATAGGTAGGTGTTTAAATAAAATTCTCTAAATAGCCAACAAGCACACAAAAAGGTGCTAAGTATCATATCATTAGACATCAGGGAAATGCAAATCAAAAACTGCAGTGATATACTACTTCACACCCACTAGAATAGCTGGAATCCAAAAGACAGATAATAACAAGTGCTGGTGAGGATGTGGAGACATTGGAACCCATTTAATACCGCTAGTAGGAATGCGAAATGATGTGGTCAGTTTCGAAACAGTCTGGCAGTTCTTCAGATGGTTAAACATACAATTGCTATATGACCCAGTGAATTCATTAGTAAGTATATACCCAAGAGAAATAAAAATGCATGTTTATTCAAATGTTTGTTAGCCAATGTTTACCGTAACATTATTTGTAATGGCCAAAAGAGGTGGAGATAACCCAAATGTCCATCAAGTGACTAAACGGGTAAATAAAATGTGGTGTTTAAAAAGGAAGGGAGTACTATACATATTACAACGTGAATGAACCTCGAAAGCCTTATGCTAAGTAAAAGAAGCCAGATACAAAAGACCACAGTTTATAAGATTCCATTTATGCCCAGAAGGCAAATCTATGTAGAGAAAAAGTAAGCAAGCTAGTTTAGGTCTGGTAAAGATGAGATAATGAAGGCTCATAGTTAAAGAGTGTGGGGTATCTTTTTGAGGTGATGAAAATGTTTTTAAACTGACTGGTAATGGTTGCATATATCTGTGAATATATCTTTAAACCATTGAAATGTACCCCTTACACTAGTGAATTATGTGATATGTGAATTACATCTCAAGAAAGGTGTTTTTTAAAAATAAAAACATCTGATTTGTGGCTGGATTTGATGGAACCCCTCCCCTTCACCATGGCTAAAGAATTTGCAAGATTCAAAATTTGGTATAGCAAGCCAAAATAGCTATAACTTAGATTATGCAGACCTTTCGGATCCAGGATGCCATGAGAACACATAGTGGCAGCAAAAGACTCTGTGGTCCTTGAACTAAATGTGTCAGTCTTTCTTTCCTTCTACCCACAAAGTTTAAATGAAAATTGGCTTTTTTGGGATCCTACATGGCCAAAACAAGACTAAGCAAAAAGAACAAATCAGAAGGCATCACGCTACCCAACTTCAAACTATACTGTAAGGTCATAGCCACCAAAACAGCATGGTACTGGTATGAAAGTAGGCACACATAGACCAGTGGAACAGAATTGAGAACCCAGAAATAAAGCCAAATACTTACAGCCAATTGATCTTCCACAAAGCAAACAAAAACATAGAGTGGGGAAAGGACACCCTATTCAACAAATGGTGCTAGGATAATTGGCTAGCCACATGTAGAAGAATAAAACCGGATCGTCATCTCTCACTTCATACGAAAATCAACTAAAGATGAATCAAATACTTAAATATAAGACTGAAATCATAAAGATTCTAGAAGATAACATGAGAAAAACCCTTCTAGACATTGGCTTAGGCAAAGACTTCGTGACCAAGAACCCAAAAGCAAATGTGACAAAAACAAAGATAAATAGTTGGGACTTAATTAAACTAAAAAGCTTCTGCCCAGAAAAAAAAGAAAATCAGCAGAGTAAACAGACAACCCACAGAGTGTGAGAAAATCTTCGCAATCTATACATCCAACAAAGGACTAATACCCAGAATCTACAAGAAACTCAAACAAATCCGCAAGAAAAAAAACAAATGACCCCATAAAAAAGTGGGTTAAGAACATGAACAGACAATTCTCAGAAGAAGAGATACAAATGGCCAACAAACATATTTAAAAATGCTCAATATCATTAATTATCAGGGAAATACAAATCAAAACCACAATGTGATACCACCTTGCTCCTGCAAGAATGGCCATAAAAAAAAAAATAGATGTTAGCATGGACATGGTGAAAAGGGAACAATTTTACACTTCTGGTGAGAATATAAACTAGTACAACCACTAAGGAAAACAGTGTGGAGATTCCTTAAAGAAATAAAACTGGGTCTACTGTTTGACCCAGCAATCCCACTACTGGGTATCTACCCAGAGGAAAAGAAGTCATTATACGAAAAAGATACTTGCACACACCTGTTTATAGCAGCACAATTCGCAGTTGAAAAATATGGAACAAGCCCAAATGCCCGTCAATCAACGACTGGATAAAGACATTGTGGAATATAGATACACCATGGAATACTACTAAATTATAAAAATAAACAAAATAATGGCATTTGCAGCAACGTGGATGGATTTGGAGACCATTATTCTGAGTGAAGTAACTCAGGAATGAATGAAAAACCAAACATCATATGTTCTCACCCATAAGTGGGAGTGAAGCTATGAGGATGCAAAGGCATAAGAATGATACAATAGACTTTGGGGACTTGGGAGGAAGGATGGTGGGTGAGGCATAAAAGACTACACAGGGGGTACAGTGTACCCTGCTCGGGTGATGGGTGCATCAAAATCTCAGAAGTCACCACTAAATAAGTTATTCATGTAACCAAGCACCACTTGTTCACCCAAAACCTATTGAAACAAACAAACAAACAAATAAATAAATAAATAAATAAATAAATAAATAAATAAATAAATGAGAAAATTGTTTTTTCTGGTCATCTGCTTCTGATTCTCACTGTCAGTTTCCCAACTAGGAGCACAGAAGATCCGAGTGCTTTTCCCTATACCCCCAAAAGGAAACCTTTGTATGTAGCAACTAATATATATAATTATCTGCCTAATCTACAAGAATATGAACTACTGAAGAACAGAGGCTGCTTATTCCCTCTATTTTTCTGTGCTTAGCATAGGGTCAGGCACAGAACTGTGGCTCAATAGCTGACAATTGATTGAAACAAAAAATAGATGAATAGTACCCCCCCAAAAACAAAGAAAAAAGAAAAAGGGTGTGGCATGGAATGATAAAAATGTGGTTGATAATTCCAAATTTAATAGCCAAGCAAATGCTAGATTTCTGTCTCTAAAAGTTTTCAAGAGGGATTTTTAACTGTCTTTCCACAACTAAAATAGAAAGTAGAGTTCTTGCACAGTCAATGCCAAGAGTGTGTGGCAAACACCATTGAGTAATATAAGAAAAAATGGGGGGATAAGTAGAATATGTTAGCCTACTAGATATTTTAAGATTGGTAATTATAGAAAGTTCAATAGTGAAGTAGCAAAAAGTAGAGAAATAGAAATCACATTCTGTTTGGATGCAGAGAAAGACTTAAACAACATTCGTTTGCAGTGACATCAATCTAAAAGATGTTAGTTCTGTGTTAGTATGTAAACTGTTGTGGGGAAATTACTTTATACCTCAAGTAGGTTCAGCCAAGAAAAAGAGAACTAACAATAGGTATTAGAAGAGTTGAAAGAATCAAGGGGAGAAATTTGCAAAAGGTAATCTGCGATTTGCAGTTGCTGGAAACCAGCACCATCCCATGTGGTTGAGGGGGACACAGAGAGAAGGTGGTGTGAATCTCTCCTACACACACACACACAGATAATATTTTACTTATCTGTATTTTCAAAATTACATGATAAGAAAATGTGATAATAATTTTAACAGACTGAAATTCATTTAGCCACAGAAATGAAAATGGTTTGTCTAGCTAAGGAACTCTTCCTTAAAGCAGTAAGATAGTGAGAAAACGTATTTATACATATTTTTAAAGAATTCTTTAGCTTGCTATTTATTGTGTTCTGGGATGAATATTGACCCTTAAAAAAATTTCAATTATTAAATGAAGATTTTTCAACAGTTACATTTCTGCATGTTTGTCCCAAACCATATATTAAATCTGATTGATATGCTTTACATTTGTGTCCCCATCAAAATCTCGCATCTACTTGTAATCCTCAATGTTGGAGGAAGGGTCTGGTGGGAGCTGATGTTCATGGAGACAAATTTCCCTCTTGCTGTTCTCTTGATAGTGAGTGAGTTCTCATGAGATCTGGTTGTTTAAAAGTGAGTAGCACCTCCCCCTTCTTTTTCTTTCTCTTGCTCTGGTCATGTAATGGGCCAGCTTCCCCTTTGCCTTCTGCTGTGACTGTAAGTTTCCTGAGGCATCCCTAGAAACAGAAGCCTGTGCAACCTATAGAACTGTGAGCCAATTAAACCTCTTTTCTTTATAAATTAACCAGTGTCAGGTATATCTTTATAGCAGTGTGAAAAGTGACTAATATACCGATTATTAGAAGATTCTCTTTTTTTATTTCAGGTAAAATTCACATAACATAAAATTAACCATCTTAAAGCAAGTAATTCAGAGATATTTAGTACATTTACCATGTTGTGCAACCACCACTTCTTTCTTTCTAGTTCTGAATCATTTTCATCACTCTCAAAAGAGACCCTCATATCCATTAACCAATCACTCCCCATTTTCCCAACCCCCAAACCCCTGGAAACCACTAATATGCTTTCTATCTCTATGGTTTTTATCAATTCTGTATGTTTCATATAAATGGAATCATAAAATACGTGAGCCTTTTGGTCTTGCGTCTTTTACTTAACAAAATGTTTTTTAAAGTTTATCCACATTGTGGCATGTATCAGCACTTTTTGTAGCTTTTGGTAGCTGAATAATCTTCCATTGTGCAGATACACTGCATTGTATTTAGTCATTCATCTGTTGATGGACATTTGAGTGGTTTCTACCTTTAAGCTATTGTGAATCATGCTGCTATGAACAATCATATACAAGTATTTGTTTGAATACCTTTTTTCAATTCCTTGGGGTATATACCTAGGTCATATGGCTACTCTATGTTTAACTTTTTTTGAGGAACTGCCAAGCTTTTCCACAGCAGCTGCAGCATTTTACATTCCCAACAGCAATGTGAGTGGGTTCCAAATTTCTACTTTCTTATCAATGCTCATTATACATCCTTTTTGTTTTATTTTTTACTCATATTTGTTTTTAGTAATTTTTATTTCTTCTAAAAAAAAACATGTGCAGAACGTGCAGGTTTGTTACGTAGATATAACATGGATGAAGCTGGAAGCTATCATCCTCAGCAAACTAACACACAAAGAGAAAACCAAACACCGCATGTTCTCACTCATAAGTGGGAGTGGAACATTGAGAAAACATGGACACAGAGAGGGGAACAACACACACCAGGGCCTGTTGGGGAGTGGTGGGTGAGGTGAGGGAACTTAGAGGACAGGTCGATAGGTGCAGCACACCACCACAGCATAGATAACCTAATGTGTGTGAAATAGTGGCTATTACAGTTTTGATTTTTATTTCCTAATGACTAATGATGTTGAGCATCTTTCATGTGCTTGTCAGCATTTGTACATGCTCTTTGGAGAAATATATTTTTGATTCATTTGCCCAATATTCTAATTGGCTTGTTGTTGTTGAGTTTTAGGAATTCTGTATATATTCTGAAAACTAGATTTTATACGATACATAATTTGCAAATACTTTCTCCCATTCTGTGAGTTGCCTTTTTACGTTCTTGATAGTGTCTCTGATTCAAAAAATGTTAAATTTGATAAAGTCCAACTTATCTGTTTTTTTGTTTCCTTCACTTGTGCTTTTGGTGTCATAGGTAAGAATCAATTGCCAAATTCAAGATCAAGAAAATTTACATCTGTTTTATTCTTAGTTTTATAGTTTTCACTCTTACATTTAGGACTTTGATTCATCTTAAGTTAATTTTTGTGTATGGTGTGAGGTAAGTGAAATCCAGGGAAAGGGATGTTTATTCAATTATTTAGGTCTTTCTAAATTTTGTCAGCAATGTGTGGTCATTTTCCATGTATAAAATTCTTACATCTCCTTGGTTACATTTATTCTTATGTATTTTATTCTTTTTAATGCTATTGTAAATGGAATTGTTTTCTTAGTTTTCTTTATGGATTATTTATTAATAGTGTATAGAAATAGAACTGAATTTTTTCTGTTAGTGTTGTATCCTAAAAATTTGCTGAATCCCACAAATCAGCTGAATTCATTAACTAACTTTAATGGTTTTTAATAATAAATTATCTAGAATTTTCTGTGTATAAAATTATTTATCTGTGAATAGAGACAGTTTTATTTCATCCTTCTGATTTGAATGTCTTTTATTTCCTTTTCTTGCCAAATTTTTCTGGCCAGAATTTTAAATTTTAAATTAGAATGTTAAATAGCACTGATGAAAGTAGGCATCCTTGTCTTGTTCTTGACCTTAAAAAGTTTTCAGTCTTCCACCATTGTAATGGGAAATATGGGTTTTCATAAATGTCTTTTATCAAATGGAAAAAATTTCCTTCTATTCTTAATCTTTTGAGTGTTTTTATCATGAAAAGATGTTGAATTTTGTCAAATGCTTTTTTTCTGAATTAATTGAGAAGATCATTTGTTTTTCCCTGTATTCTCTTAATGTGATACATTACATTGATTAACTTTCATATGTTGAAGCACCATTACATCTCAGGGATAAATCCCATTTAGTTGTGATGTGCAATCATTTTAACATGGCACTGGATTTGAAAAGAATAATTCTTAAGTAATTAAATTAACCTAGTACATAATATAGCTACCAGTTAGATTCCTCATGGAGGGTACATGTGATCTAAGGAGAAATGTTGCAGGAACAGGATTCAAATACGTTACAGAGAAAATGCAGAATTTCTTCTTATTGGATTGAAGAAACTCAGAAAAAACTCTGCAAAAGCCTTGAATTGTCATAAAGAAAGGCCACTAATGAAATCTTTGACAGGCCAGAAGGGGTGGCTCATGACTATAATCCCAGCACTTTGGGAGGCCGAAGCGGGCGGATCACCTGAGGTCAGGAGATTGAGATCAGCCTGGCCAGCATAGGGAAACACTGTCTCTACTAAAAATACAAAAATTAGCCAGGCACGGTGGTTGGCACCAGTAATCCCAGCTACTCTGGAGACTGATGTAGGAGAATCCCTTGAACCCAGGAGGCGGAGGTTGCAGTGAGCCGAAATCATGCCACTGCACTCCGCCCTGGGTGACAAGAGCAAAACTATGTCAAAAAAAAAAAAAAAAAAAGGTCTGACACCTGTTGAAGCTTGAGAATTTCCAGCAAGCTGCATAGCCCAAACACCCATGGCATGGATGTCCTGAATGAAGTCTGTGCAACCGATTGTAATTAATCTGAAATAAATTGGTAAGTAATTTCTAAGTCTATAATTCTCTACACCCTTATGATTCATATGTATTGCTGTTATCTATTGCTGCCTAACAGACCACCCCAAAACCTAATGTTAATTAATAGTTAATAGTAAGAGTAATTATTCTATTATATCTGGTAGTTTCCACAGGTCAGAAATTTGGAAAGGGTTTAGCAGAGCTGTTTCAGTCCAACAGTGCCTGGAAGTGAGGGCTGGAGCAGCAAGGAGCTGGCCAAGCCTCTCTCTCTATTTAGTCTGAGGGCTTTTTCCACATGGACTACCTCGAGCTTCCTTACAGCACAGTGTCCTCAGAGGGATGAGACTCTGGCTCATAGATTTCATCTCTCCAGGACAGGAGAGTCAGAAACTTGCAGACATGTTTTCAAACTGCCACAGTTTCCTTGCCTGATTGCTTTAATAATATGATAGTTAATTGGCTGAAACGTTTAATTCCCTGATACTGAATGAAGAATGAGCTTTGTCATTTGGCCCATGGAGCTCACAGCAAGACAGAACTATTCACTCAGTGCAAAGCAAAATGCCCGAGAGGAAATGCTTAACTTCTCATGTCCTGTATTTGCACCGAAGTCTAAAGTGAGAATTTTACAAAATGTCACTACTCCCAATACAGATATATAAAACCCATCTTCCAGAAAACAATGTCCCATTTTTCTTTATGTGAGGTTTAAGAAAATATCATAAAATATCATAAAATCAAGACCCTACCGTACCTGTGGCTGACACTTATTTGCTATTTTCATTTGCATGAACCATTTCTCCTGTTCCACAGAGCACACAAAAAACAGCTGGCTAGCCCTGAAATGAACATGATGGTACAAGAATGATGTTCTATGTGTGTGCTAAAGGAGGTCTCTCTGGATAAATAAAAGGTTGCTCATTTATTTATGATGCAAAAAAAATCCATTGTGCATTATTTGGCCCAAAGAATCATCAATTATTTATTCAGAACTCCCTGTCTCCAAGTACAGCTTTTTGTGTGTATGAGGGCATGTCTGTTTTTATTACTTCAAAACGTGTAATTTTCTTTTTGATTGTGGTAGATGCTCTGTCTCAAAGCTTGTGGCATTGAAATAACCTGTATGTTTGATAAGGGATTTCTAGTTTATTATACTATTTTCATCTGAACTCTCAGTCGCCCTGTAGTTGAACACCCAGGAATCATGACAAATGGATGTAAGAAGTTCATTCATTCACTAGGATGTTCACTCCTTTTCCCTCCCCCCAAACAAAATTACTACATCACTAAACCATTAATTATATTCTGCAAGCAAACATCTTCTCAGGCATCACTGACTTCTCCTAACCCTAGCAAGGGCATATTTAGAGCAATAGCATCCCTCAAATGTATTTTATAGCCTTTAAACTCTGACTTTCACTCACATTAATTCTAGATCCATCATAGCACACTGCCAGATCAGACATCTGGTTTCTATGGTCTGTGTAGCAAATGAAAATAGTTGAAATAGAGATATCCACGGCCTACTGTGTAGGTTCTCCAGGGGACTCGTTCATCCCCGAAACAGACACAGCTGCCACTCTTACACAGCAATTCAGATTGTTACTGAGGGAGGGTACTTGGTGGAGGACAGGTAGTACTCCTTTTCTAGCAGGTGCTGCGGGCTTTCTTGATACAGAGTATGTGACGCTCTGCCTCATTTAAGGTTTGAGAGGTTGGCTGGCAAAGACTGGAATCCGACACAGCTTTGCGTGCCACTCACAAAGGACAAGTTCTTGGATGTCTTAGCCAGCACCTCCAGGTGGCAGCCCACTCGGGCCTCTCTCCTGGTTGCAGAGTCTCCAGGTATGGTATCCTTACAGGTGCAAGGCTCAGATTTCCCTTAGAATGAGCCACTGTGGGGAGAGTGGTTGACTAATGGCCTCTAGCTGACTCTCCTTTGGATGCACTGGGGCATTGCTGCTGGAGATCATGCTCTTCCCAGGCTGCTTTCTGCCCATGATGACTGAGCAGTGAAAGGACTTGGAGCCAGGCCAGTTCTGCCCCACGTGGATCTCCTCTAATAGGAAGGCTCTGCTCTAGGGCTCCCCACCAGAGAGACGTTCTCGGGATTGCCCTGCAGTTTGGGACTCTTTTTACCCAATCTTCCTTCCTTCTCCATTTCCTTTTGCAGATATCAGACCTGCATCATAATCTGAAGGCTCTTCTCACCTTCTTTTGCTCCCTCTCACCTTTGATTAAAAGATGAACAGTTATGTCCCCTGATGGATCTCTACCATTTCTAATTTCATCTGAGTGTCTGCTTTGTGGAGAAACTGAGCTGACATATTTGGTTTCTTCGTTCCTTCTTTCTTCTTCTTCCATTCTTCTCATGCTCCTCTAGGTTCCTACCCACACACTATGTTTGCCCATATAGTAGCTTTATTTTCTTTTTTCTTTTGTTTTTGGGGGCAGATCAGAAAGAGATCAAGATCCCATTCAATCTGATCCTAAATCACTAACAATCCCAAAACTGGTTGGTTGCCCAGTCTTCATTCCCTGTAGGATAGGGGTTGGTACCTCATCATCAAGGTGACCTACTCCTGCCTACACCCCTGATAGGATAGAGGGATCCTTCTAACTAGAACAGTAAAAATCAAGCTGAACTTTACAAAAAATAGGGGAAGCATTTCTATGCCGCTCTATTTGAGTTTTACTTAATCATGTTTTCTTCATCACATTACCATCGCCAGTGCCTAGCATAGTACTAACATAGTTGTAATAATTATTGAATGAAGACTCCATGAAATGTCTCTCTGCTGTTTTCCCACCCATATGCCTCTTTCCACATCCCCACTACCTCCTCCTGATAGCCAGTGGCTTCAGGATGATCTCAACTGTTATGCCCAAATCAGAGCTCTCACCACCAAGACTTATTCTTGGTCCTCATCTAAAATCCATGCTAAAACCCTTATTCCCTTAGTCCTCATTATGCCTACTTCCAGAAATCTGATTAAATTCATAAAGAGGGAAAGGAATTTCCATGGAAGTCAGGGTGCTGCCTTTAACTAGCTGTAGATTTTGGATAAGTAATTCCATTTTTCTTGGCTTCAGTTTTTCTCATTCATGTTAACTAGTATACAGCATCTAAAAGTATTTTTGTGAGAAATTAATTTGTATTAGCAATATGAAGGGTTGAAGATTGTCTACATTTTCTGGGTTGCATAGCTTTTTAAAAGATGCTTACTAAATCAAATAAATCATTTATATTCAGATGGAAATAAAGACTGTCTAATTGCATTAAAGATATTCTAGGAGAACTGGAAAGGGTGATTTTCCTGACGTCAAAGTATATTCACCTCTGTCCCACCATACTCACTCACACACATCTCTCCGGAGTTACTGTCCTCACCTGTTCTGGAATAACAGGGCAAGAGTCTCACGGACACACTGGGCAACTTTGCTACATTCCGGATTAGACTGTAACTCTTTCAGTTGTTCATCAAGATGTGTAATGAATGTCCTGACAAAGAAAGACAGCAAAACTGAGAAATAACATGTAAAGGATTTGAAATAGATGGCAAAATTTTGGTTATTTACGCTTAACCACGCCAAAGTTCTGGGAAAAAGGATATCTGGCATAAGCCTTCACATTTCCTTTTGCCACCACTGGGACAAGGTCTTGGAATACAGATAACTTGGAAAAATGCAAGACATCTCTTGGATCTCAGCCCCCTCCCCATGTGCTTTAAGTACTGTGATATAATAAGGCTACAGGCAACCTGGAAACACTTGGCAAATGTTTCCCAGTAAACAGTAAACATCCCGGTACTGTGATGGGATGTTTCTTCCATCTGAGAGACTGGAGGAAAAATAAAGAGTGTATTTCTCTCCTATCCAAAGTTTTTGGCAGGATCCTAACTTTTCTTTGGTTCCAGCATACAGCAATTATATGTCAGAACCCTTCCCCCAAATATCCCCATGGGACCCTTGGAGTCACAGCCCCCGCAGCCTCATAACAGATGACAGATTGTGGGAAACTTGTGGGAAGCTTGTCATATCCATCTGATCAAAACAGTAGGTAAAGCAAGATAATATCTTGAAGTATTAGCCAGAGATCTCCCCTCACTTTTCTTCACCCTCTGCCAGTTCTCCTGACCCAGGCAGCTAGAAAATTTCACTCTCACATCTTAGAGCAGGAATATATTTCAGCAGCGATGCCAAAAGGAAGAAGCATTGAGTCAGCTTTGGGTCCAAATTTGTTTTTGAAACTCCTGGCAGGAACAAAGGTTTGTAGGAAAAGACTTTTAAGTCACATGAACTGAACATTATAGTTTCAAGGGCATCCATGGCTCAGCAAATGTTTTCATGAACACTGAAATGAGACAGGAAATGAAGAGTTGAGTTATTCTGCTCATGAAGTAGATTTTGTAGGCTGGGAGGAGAGCAGAGAACTAAAGAAGAGGACAGAAGTTGGAGACTGGGGCTCCCTACCCACCTGGTCCTGCTGAGATGGGGACAGTGTAACAACCCCAGGGGGTTTAGGAGAAGTAAGGCAGTGCCAACTGGATATTTCTTCCCTGCGGATCTTGGGGAAGTAAAAAGCTTGCTTCCTAGTGCCCAGCACAGTATGGGAGCTACGGTAGAAATGGCTGTGACGCATGTCTTCAGCACTCAGAGTCCTTGCAACTTAGGAATGGCACAGGAGAGTGGCTGACTATTTACCCTACACCCTTCCCTACCGAAAAAATATGAAAAATGCTGAATGACAGCCAGACTTAGAGAGGCCTTTTGGCTGGGACAAGGATGAAGCAACAAGTCAGATGGTCAAATAACTGAAGAAATCATGGGAATAATTCTCATATATAATAGCTCATGGGAATAAGAATCAATACCAGTGCTGACCGACACAACCTAGGAACAGACATCTTACCCCCAATACATACACTCACACACACTCACAAGTGTGCACACACACCTTCTTGGGCACCTGGCAAAAAACTTAGGCACCATGCTATAAGAATTAGGAGAAGCCTGAGATCCACATATTCAACAACTTGCTTATTCAGTTCTATTCATTATTGTTTCTGACTTCTGGGGGACACTGTAGTGTATAAGAAATTTAGTTTCTACCACTCAGGGGCATAGGATTTTCACAAAGAAAATAAGATTAGCCATAGAAAATAAAGTCACATTTCTTGCTGAGTTTGTGGCCTGGGATTATAATTCATTCATTTGGAATCTAGAGGTGTGATAGGAGTCAGGAGAAGCAACGAGAAAGACATTCACATTTTACTCTGTTTTCCCTGGTTTGTGGGATAATTTTGCCCACCTGATGTACGATATATTTCCCCTCTCTTAGTTGGACATCTGTAGCTAACTTACTAATAGTTCAACCTTAGAGCAAGAAAGAAGGAAAATTGTGGAGAGCTTGATAGGTGACTTGGAATAAAGGTAGAAACCATGGGATTAAGTTAGATTTTTCTTAATCCAAGACTCTTGATCTTGCCACTTTGCTAAATGCTTGTTTTAGTGTATAGTTTGTATTGATCTTTCCAGAAGGACCTGTCTTCTGGTCCCGATGCTGCTGTTCTAAATGGCCAGCCTCCAGCTCCTAAGCTACTAGCTACCCGTTACTATATCCCTGAGGCTGATGGAGTACCAACAACTCTGTTTTGATGGAAACCACATGTTTGTAATTTCATGTCAGTGCCAGACAGCAAGGAATGGAGTAGAAGCTATGGCCCCTTGTTCCAAAGAGTGTTTGCTTGCCTTAGGCTTATAAAGATCAGTCCTACAGGCTCCAGGATTACTCACTCCTGAACTCTATATGCATATCCTTTTTTGCTAAGACTTGCAATTGCTCTTGGTACTTCCAGACAAAGAGTCAGGGTAGTCATCTCAGAGCTGAAGCAGTTCATGCGTCATGTCACCCACCCCAACATTTTACCCTACTGGGAAATAGTTCACCTAGAAGGCATTGAGGATAAATCTGGGCTTTGTTCATTCTAGTTGTGGAAAATATTAGTCGTGAAACCCCAAAGTCACTCCAAGTGCCGGTCGCTGATTATAAACAAAGAGGAGGGCCTGAGATGGGCAGAGCTGAGGGCCAGGACCACCATCTCAGGCCTGAGCTCAGGAGGGGCATAAAGACTCCTATTGTTTGCACGGAGCCTCTTTGATGCTCACTCAGGAAGCCCCCTTCCCAAACAGTCGTCTCTGCCAGCCCTTGGGGACCTGGGGAATACGTTTGCCTGGCCTTTGGTCTGTGTGTTTAGACTCATGCCACACCGAATTTCATCTGGAAGGAAAAGCTGTTTCAGATGACCATGAATAGCAGCTTTCATCAGCTGTCACTTTCCATTATGGCCAGCATAACATGGAAATGTACTAGAGGCTGCTAGAGCCCTGGAATGGGAGCAGCCCTTTCTATTCTGAACATTTATTGACTTCCTTTGTCCTTGTGAAAAAGTTAATCGGTTCACTGGCTTTTTTCCTCCTCTTGCCTGGATATACCTTCCTCTTCGGGTCAGAAAATGGAAGTGCCATGAGCCAGAGCTGGGTGGGAATAGGATGCCTGTTTAGGTTATTCCTCGAGCTTCACTTCAGTGGTCTTTCCCTTCGAGCAATCAGCTGTGTGCCTCAGCTTCCTCATGTGGACTTGGCCTCAAAGAAACAGGACACATTTTCTGTATTAGAAGAAATGGAATAATGCCCCTTTGGGCAGGTGTTCTGTGTTCTATTTGTTGTTAGGAGTTGTGGTGGACTGACTTCAATGGCATTTGGTTAACCAGCTCCCAAAAAACAAAACAAAATAAAAAACTAAAATCCCAAAGAACCAGGTCATATTCGTAGTGTTTGCCAATTCCCATGGTGTAAATACTCCCACTGTGGTAGATATCAGGACCCCAGCATAGTATCACTGAATGTGGAATCCATGAAGTTGAGAAGAGATGCAAACAACTGTCTATACTGAGACCAGTGGGAATCAGCTGTGTCACACCATTGGCTGACAGGCTTGTTGGTTGATTTTACAAAGCTGTGATGGGTGTGGTTACAGAACTTCTTATTAACATGTATTCCTGAAACCAACATGGATAGTAAAAGGGGTTCTGATCCAAGCGATGGAGGGAAGTACAGAGGAGGGGTGTGGTAGTGGGTTGTAGCCTAAGCTAGATGGTATAATGTGCTTTAAGCTCCAGCTTAAGACCAAATAGGTAAGAGGAACCATTCATTGGCCTCTCAATATGTTGAAGCAGGCAATGGGAATAGCCTGCTTCAACATATTGATCCTCAAAATCCTCCTGTCTTGATCCTCAAAATCCTTCTAAGGTGGGTCCAGATTGTAGAGAAAAGCAGAATTGGGAACCAAGTCTTATTCATCCAGCCCTGTTAGAAATCATCAGATTCTATTATGCTGGGTAGGCAAGAGAAGGAATCTGATATGGTTTGACTGTGTTCCCATCCAAATCTCATTTTGAATTCCCACGTGTTGTGGAATTCACACACATGTTGTGATGGAAACGTGTTGTGGTGGAAAGTGATTGAATTATGGAGGTGGGTCTTTCCTGTGCTGTTCTCGTGACAGTGAATGAGTCTCACAAGATCTGATCGTTTTAAAAACGGGAGTTGCCCTGCACAAACTCTCGTTGCCTGCTGCCATCCACGTAAGATGTGACTTTCTCCTCCTTCCCTTCCACCATGATTGTGAGTCTTCCCCAGCCACGTGGAGCTGTAAGTCCATTAAACCTCTTTCTGTTGTTAATTTTCCAGTCTCAGGTGCATCTTTATCAGCAGCGTGAAAGTGAGCTACTACAGAATCTAACTACCTTTGGGGGAGAAAAAAAAAAAAATGATCCTCACCAGTTATTTTCTATGTAGGTTGCTTTGGCTAAAATAAACTTGCATGAAGCCAACTCTACCTCCCTAATCGCTGATCAGAGTTTGTTTAAGGACTGTTTACAGATTTGTTTCAAAATTGGTGCTTTATTCAAAAAGCAACTGCATAGGGCTGGGACGATGGAAGTCAATGGACTTTGAGATGATTTGAGGCTGACAGTTTCCAATAGGGTCACTCACTCTACTTCATGATGGCAAAAAGACCCAATGGGGGCCCTTTGTGGGAAAACATAAAGGCGAGGTAAACACAGAAGAGTTTAGTCATTTGCCCTTAGTCGGTTCTCTGTGAGGTATGAAAAGCTGCTTTGCTGCTTCTTTGTGAAATGTGGGGACATCCAGTGCTGTAACAGCTGGGCCACACCCACTCTATGGGCCCCTCCTCTATGTCCTTCATTACAATACCCGTGTCTATCTCTGTTTCTATCCCACAGTGAAATCAGTCTGGCCCTGAAAAAAAAAAAGTTGCAATCTAGGAATATAAAACTTGTCTATAAATTAACAGCAGAGAATTCGAAATGTCATGAAAGGGCACAAATAAAGAGCTAAGGGAAGAAGAGGAGATTACTTGAAGTTATGGAGCGATTGGAGAATAGGTTATGATAGACACAGCGTTGGAACTGGGCCTTGAAAGAGTCACAGTATGAAGAGCTGTGGAGACATTAGGAGGTGGGAGAATGGACAAATATCCCAGAAAAGAGGTGCCAGTGTATTGCAGTCAGGGAAGGATGACCCTCAGGTAGAGAGTAGGAGAGAAATAAAGGAGTCACAGAAAATAACATCTTAAAATAATAATAATTCAGGCTGGGCACAGTGGCTTACACCTGTAATCCCAGCACTTTGGGAGGCTGAGGCGGGGGGATCACCTGAGGTCAGGAGTTCGAGACCAGCCTGACCAACATGGAGAAACCCCATCTCTATAAAAATACAAAATTAGCTGGGTGTGGTGGCGCATGCCTGTAATCCCAGCTACTCGTGAGACTAAGGCAGGAAAATCCTTTGAACCTAGGAAAAGAAGGTTGCAGTGAGCCGAGATCGCGTCATTGCACTCCAGTCTGGGCAACAAGAGCGAAACTCCATCTCGAATAATAATAATAATAATAATTTGAATTGGATCATGGGAAAAATTTAAATGGTAGACTGAGAGGCTGGACTTCACAATGTAAATAATGAGCTAAGGAAAATGTTTGACCAGGCAGGAGACTCCAGGAATTTCTGGAAGATTATTGTGGTGACAGTGTGAAGTCAGGAACAGAAAGGAAACAAGATCCTACCTCACTAATACATCCAGATGAATAATCCAGCATTTAAACTTGTTTTCTGATCAGGATGCCATTTGCGTTAAAAGACAACAACTGATATACTATCTGGCATCGATGAAAAAGGTATGAGAGACCTCAGAGCCAGCTCTGGAGGTAACTTACTTCTGCCAGGATATTCTGCCAATGCTTGGGTCACTGCCACAGGCAAAAGGCGATTCCTACCTAGGCTAACTGCACATGACAGTATGAATGAGGTATGAATAGCTAAAGAAAGGGGAGAGAATAGGATTCACTCATTACATTTTTCTTTTGGGTTTCTCTATAAAAGTGGAGTCTCTATAGAAAATGGCATCATTTCCATTACAAAGCAACTCTCAACAAGAACAAGGTTAGAAGGAAATGGAATAGATTCATCAGGGTTATTGGACAAAATAAGTATAAAATCATCTTAGCACCATGCTTAGCATGTACTAACTGCTCAGAAATGCTTTACTGATATGACTCGTCTTTGAAACTCTCAGGTAGAGTCCGTAGTGGTTATGTTCCTTCATATCCAAGAGGTGGTAGAGCCTTGGCTAAGAGTGAAGGTTCTAAACCCATGCTGTCTAGTTTGCAATTAGGCTCCATCAACTTGCCTCCTTTGTAATTTTATACGAGCACGTGGCTAACTCATGCCTCAGTTTCTTTTTTCATAAGTGATGTTCACAAGGGACGGACCACAAAAGGTTGTCGGGAATACTAAGGAAATCAACACATTAACTTAGAATAGTACTTAAACCATCATAAGAACTCAATAGATATTAGACAGGACTGTCTATCAACTTCTCTTTGCTGAACGCTTACCTTGGTCTTTATCAGATATCATCCTGTGGCATCTAGACCCAAGCCAATACATGCTCATAATATACCTGTTCCCTGCTGCTTGTCAGAGATGTGGTCTTAATTAAGCCCATTTGAGTCTGTGAACTCCCTGTCAGAGTCTTTCTTGGGTGGCTTTCCAGAGCCTTTAAATTCTCCTGAATGGCCCTGGAACTTCCCCAGCCTGCCGTTTTCTGTCCATCTCATGCCAGGCTGAGCACTGTCCCTGGAAGGATGTGAAGATGGAGTGGGAATGCACTTGGCAATGGATTGTTTAGCAGCAGCATAAAACCTTCTTTCCTCCTGGAACTCACTTCCCTCATTGTCTAACTGAGCCCTTTAAAACAGCCAGGTCTTTTTAAAAATTTTAACATTCTTAGATCACCAACACCTTCTTTAACTGTATCTTAAGCAAAACTGTAAAAAAATGCTTCATTTTGTGTTGGTGTGTGCTATTAAGAAATGTGGCGGGATCTACTCAGGTCTATGCCACACACTCCGTTACTACTTACTGGCCCAACAACACGAATTTGGATATTTAGACCTCTTTCCCCACTCCTAGTTCATGCCATCTCCTATTTGAGAGTTGATTTTATTCCAAGATACTATATTTTCCTTCCTTCCTAAAAAAAATTATATATACATATATAATTTGCATATTATATATACACACATATATATATATAATTTATTCACTTCTTCCTCACTCAAAACTTGCTATCTCTTGTGAACTATATCTTATGGACCACAAGCTGTATCTTGTGCTATATCTTGTGAATCAATCACCTCAGTCCAGCTTCAGAAAGGCCACTCTTCAATTACAAGGAGCTTGAGCATGGCAGTATTTTCTTTCTGAAATTTCCATCAGTTGAACTTTTTATTTCGAAGAAAATAATAGCTAATTCTTTTCCTTGTTCAGTCTCCTAAATATTTGTTTAAAGATTCAATCAATAAATATACCATGGTTAATTCACAAGAAAGTGGGAGGCAGGCTTGTGTATACAGAACCCCAAATGGGAAGAGAGTAAAATGAGAGCTTTGAGGTTCTCTTTGTTCCCCCAGAGACAGGGTTTCTGAAGAATTGACATTGTTTGTACGTTCCCTCTCATGCCCTCTCTGACTTTGTTTGGCAGTGCCTCCCAGCAATTCACAGTTGTGTGGCCTATTCTGTATGACAGGGTCTCAGCAGGACTGCAGGGCAGCCGCTGGAAAACTGTTTCAGGAATTGCCCTGCTATGGGGGTTCGAACACTCTTCCGATTTCCACCGCCCTTTGAAATGCTAACGGAAACTGGATGATATTCTGGTCTGGAGTGTGTTTTGGGTGGACCTCTTATTTCCCCGTTCAAACAAATGAGCACATTCAGTGCTTTTTTGCCCTAGTGCCTGCTCACAAACCTAAACCCATCTCTAGGTGCCTCTGAGAAAAATGCCAAGAATAGGATTCACAGGTATTGCAAAATAGCTGGGAGGAGGAATTTTCACCAAATTAGATAGAGGGTTTTCCCAAACCGGGAGAGAGATAGGACCCAAAAGAGAAGGAGTTAGTAGACAAGAATCTCAGGACCTCAGGACCCAGGAGCATATCCAACAAGAATTGCTCATAAAGGGAGAGGTCCACTCAGCCTGAGAAGCCCCGAGAGGTAGATGGTGCCAAGAACGACCCCAGGGGCTTCTATACAGCAGCCAAGGGGCTTAGCTATTGGGTATTGGGAGGTGAGCCATTGCCCTTGGGTCCTCCCACTTCACTGTTGAGCATTATTCGTTGAGTACTAACTATATCTAGTAGATTTGTGGTGTTCAGGAGTGTAATTCCCCCACCTTATATATGGTTTTATTTAAAAAAAAAATTTTTTTTTGAGACAGAGTCCCACCCTGTCACCCAGGCTGGAGTGCAGTGGTACAATCTTGGCTCACTGCAACCTCTGCATCCCAGGTTCAAGCAATCCTCCTGCCTCAGTCTCCCAAATAACTAGGATTACAGGTGTGCACCAACATACCCAGTTAATTGCTATATTTTTAGTAGAGATGGGGTTTCACCATGTTGGCCAGACTGGTCTTGAAGTCCTGACCTGAAGTGATCCACCCACCTCGGCTTCCTAAAGTGCTGGAATTACAGGCATGACTCACTGTGCTGGCCTCCCTTGCCTTATATAAGGTTTTAAAATATTCTTTTAAAAAGCTCTGAGTTGTGAGAGTCCTCCAAAAATGCATCTTTTGCATCAAATATGACGTCCCTGGGTCACTGTTGAGATTTCTATTTCTTCATCTTTTGACTGTGCAACAAAAAGGGTATTTATCAAGGTTCCAAGATAATTACTTCATTCCTCTTACCTCTGTGCTGCTGCAACTTCCTAGAACAACCAGCACCCCAGCAAGCCCAGGACCCTGGGGTAAAGAAGGGGTGCGAGTGTTAGGGAAGTCTCTCATATGTATATTTTGGTGGGAAAGAGCATTAAAGAGAGCTATTTCTCCCGAGCCAGGACACTCATTAATAACACCCTTCATTTCACTAACAATATGAAGAAATGGGCTCAGTTTCTTTCTTCAGCGTCACTATGGTTAGGTTAACTGAAGTAAGAGTTTACAGTTGAAAATCAAGAGCAGGAACAAACCTTTAAGCAAAGGAATAATCAGAATGTAGATCAAGTAACTACCCTGGAGTGAGAAACATAAGTTTGATATGTAGGAAAGCAAATGTAGAAAGCTGAACATTACGTGATTCCCCAAAAGACTGGATGTTGATTAATAGTCAGCCTTCTCCTATGTGATAGCTTAGTATTAAAAGTTTATAGAAGGCAACATGGGTGAGCTATGCAAGGCGTGTTTCCTGGAATTGCAGTATAGCCTCCTGAGACTGTGCCTAACACTACAGCTGCCACCAGGAAACAACAATATCCTTAGGATAGGCATCTTTTAAGGTGGCATGAGTACAAAGGGTGGGCTAGAGCCAAAAGAGAGCACCAGAGACTCACAGAAGAAATCACACATCTACCAGGGCCAGAATCTAGAATACTCCTATTTTCAATACTTGTAGAGATAGAGGAAGAAACACAATTCTGTAATTTACTCAGTTGGATGGGATGTGCTCAATCTTGCCCATACATAAATCTTTGCAGAGAGACCTTGGTCATTCGATCCAACATTCTTGAGTGATATTCTTTGGTGAGTGGGGCTATCCTTCTGGAATAAATCAGGAGCCAAAGAGTCCGTCTTGCTGACCAAATCAGCTCCCATCCCACAGTCTAGACTCTGGTCTTTGCTAAGCCCCTTTGGGAAACACTATTTTCACACTGTGTCATCTCCATCAGTTCTTTGCCTTCTCCCACCTGACCCATGCCATCCTCCTGTCAGAATGAATTTGGCATGTAGTAAATTCCTTTGATTTTTGACCCTTCTAACAGCTATCACTACAGCTTTATTTGTACTAGACTCTGACTCACGGATTGGATCAACTCTCTCTGTCCTCATACCACTAGTGGTTTGAAATGATATCAGGAAGCACATCTTATGCCAACCCTTGAGCTGAGCCCAATATGCTACACGACACAACAAGCTTCATTTCTTTTCCCCAGCTCTGAAGTCCCAGGAAGTGCCTAATGCTCTCTGTATTGAGTTTCCAAGTAAGCAAGAAGGAACCAACCGTAGAGCTGAGCAGAGGCTTAAGCAACCTGTGGACGATGGAGGTTTTGGCTGGGAACACAATGTGCCAGAAAATCCAGCATGTAGATAAAGGTGTGATTAGTCAGAAAGTCAGACCAAGTGACGTTACTCAGGCAAATTATAGAGTCCACAAAGGTAGGTCTGGATTGGCATCCAGAAGTCAAAAGGCAGGGGTGACTGATATACGGAATCATTCGTGACATCCAACAACTTCTAGTGAAGTACTGGGTTCTCCCTTCTTTACCTCTTTTCTAATATCAAGAAAATTTTATCAATGTGCTATTGATCAGCTGGAGTTTGCATGCACAGGAATAAAGTGAAAAGCCAGTGGTTTCTTGTAGAGGGGAGCTTTCTAGGATCTTTATGTTTCAAAACAGTTGATAGAAAAAGAAAAGCCCAAGGAGTTTCTTCTCCTGTACCTTAAAGGTCAAGGAGATCAAGACATGACCATTGTAATACAAGACTAAGGTGACTGATTGGGACTTTGTCCAGGTCTTAAGGAAGCTGGAATAGTTAAGTCCAAAAAGTCTTTGAATTCCAAGATTAAATTAAATGAAAATGTAGAAAAATTAACCGATTTTCTGCATTGCATTTGACATTTCATTGACAGTCCTGTGCATTTGTTTATGCCCCTGGCCACTCATCTTGAATTCTTGGATTTTGTCTTAGAGAGTGGGAAAGGATCGAATTGCTCAGCTGTCTTTAAAATCCCAAGTTGCTAAAAAATGACTTTAAAAGTTAATGTATCTCCTATTTTTCGTGCAAAGGATAGTGTAGGTTGTGGGTATAATCAGGATTGAAACAATACATTTTTAGGGGAAATAATTAGCATCACTGATTTCATCTGCGTGTTTTTTTTTTTTTCCATTCCTTTCAAATATGATTTGCTTGAAGCAAAGGCAATAACAACAAAACAAAACTGAAAACCCCAATGATTTGCCAAATTATTTAATATCACTCTACTTTCTCTTTTACAGTCCTTTGGAGTGCTACAACTCATGGCCCGAAGGCACAAGGATAAGGAAATGATTTGCCGGCCAGGTCTGAAATGGAAGTAGAAATTTCAGAACACTTCATAAATCTAGGAGGGTTCCCTCATGCCTTTTGGTAAACCCCTGGCCTCTGATCCGTGGGTCAGGAAGAATTGCACCTTTCCTCTAAGGATCTCCAACATAAAACATAACCCATTGTGTAACCAGAAGGTCCCTGAAGGCCAGTTGGTTCCAACTTTCACTGCTCTGTAGAAAGGAGGCCGATGTGTTCATCTGTTCTTTTTATTTTTAGACTGTAAAATAGAGATGCAGAATCACAAAAAGCTTTTGACAATGACAGTCATTAACTTCCACCTGAGAATGTGATTGGAACCTGTGACGCTTCTCTGCTTCAAAGGCTACAGCTCAGCCTATAGAAACTGCATTTATTGCCAAGAGCATGATGACAAAATCACTTTTCTTAATTGCTCTTGAATGTAATGAAGCAGAAAACAGAAGCAGGTCTTCTGATTCCTAGCCTCATCAGTAGCAAATGAATCAAGCATTGCATTCCTGGATACCATGGGTTTTAACTAGCGTTAGGAGTTGGATTTATTGGGGCAGATGGCTATGATATAGGATGCTCGTGTGTGAAAGTTCCCCTGGAATTGGAGGACTGTGTACCCAGTGGGGCAACCCAGTGCTGTGGAACAGATGTATTTCCTGCCTTGGTTACTTCACTTGGGTTCTGTAACTAAAGAGGTCCCCGATGACAAATTCTTCCAACACTTTTAAAACCACATTTCCCATGAAGGTCTTTCTGAGGTGAAGTAAAAGTTAACGGGAAGCACAGTGAGGGGCCTGGGGTCAGGTTGCATTTGGGAAGTTTGTTATGATTCACACAACGTTGCAGATGCTGCAGACGTATCTGCTGTGCCATGACACGGTAAATGCAGAGGGAAGCAGGATTGCCAGTTTTTTTTCACATGGCATCTCTCTGGAGCAGAGGCAGAATGCAGTCCAGCCCACCCAAGAAAGGCTGTGTTGGTGGCAAAAGATGCCTCCCAAACCTCATCAAGAGGGTAGCTGCTTGGGAGTCCTAATTGATATTAATTATCAGTGATAGCTAATATTTGCCAAGTATCTACCATATACTAAAGCACTACTCTGACACACATAACTTTATTGAATCTTTACAATTCTATAAATTGAATGCCTTTAGTGCCCCCATTTTACAAATAAAAATGAAGCAAACTAAAAACACCATAAGTTGGCTCTTTAATATTTAGGGGACCCAGGTAACTTATGGGTATCTATCTCTATGTCAGTTCCACAACTGGGCCCCTGAAATATGATCAAGTTAAAAGTGCTGTAAAAAGAGTTAGCTGTCATTTGATATTCCAGCGATCTTGTCCATTTTCCTTTCCAGGCTTTTTTCCCTCCGTTCTGTCCCTTTATATTCCCTGAGCTCTAGTGCATGGATGGCAAATTGGCTTTATGACATGAACCAGCTTCCAAAAATCAGCAGTGTTTTCCCTAAGCATGAGGCTGGGAAGAATTCTCTGGAAAAACTGGAGCTAAGTATGTCAGAGTACTATGATTGATTAATGATGTCTTCTATGATCAAGTTTTGATGCCTTCTATGGTCAATTAATGATGACTTCTGTGATTGATTTATGATGTCTTCTATGATTGATTAATGATGCCTTCTGTGATCCATTAATGATGTCTTCTGTGGGCATGGGAGGGAGCATAAAGGGAAGGTAAACCAGGTTGTAGCCATTCCCAGAGTAGGGACTTTGTACTTCTGTTGGTCTTCGATAGTGACCTGAAACAAGAAGTTAATTTATTAGTGTCATGGAGAGGATGGAAGTGACTGGTGGGGAGCAGGGGAGGTTACACATATGTATGTGAAACTGTCTTTGCAAAACTATGACACTGAGAGAAGTCTGGCGTGGGTGACTCCATCTTGCTTCCAGCCTCACAGCCTGGCTGTTTTCGCTCATTCCTGGGCATAGGTCAAGCTAACAATGGAAGGAATTTAGTTTATCATTTAACTTTAAAACAAGGATAATAATAATAATACCTCCCTAAAACTGATATCCTCCTTGTCTGGGGACAGAAACTGCCTTTGTAAAACTAGTGAAGGGTCACAAGATGAGGGTTATGGGAGGGTCCTGAATTCTGCTAAAATGTATGTGTAGCTAAATGATAGTCAGCCATTGTGCCCTCTAGCTTGTCTCTCTATAATGCCTTGCTGCTCAGGAGTCAGTGGCTGGAGGTCACAAGATTCGTGACTTCCCCAATTGCTCCTATAGGTAACATCACTACTGTTGCTATTGTAAAACCTAAGATTGGTCTTTTGAGATGTTTTTTCAGACTTTTGCTGATGGACTCCACCTGGACCCAGGATTCCTGACTCAACTGGTTCCGTGGCCCCCACCCAGAGGTGGACTTGAGGAACATTTTCCATACCCCTATGATTTAATTCCCAATCAATCAGCAGCACCCATTCCCAGCCCCCTGTCCACCAAATTATCCATGAAAACCCTCACCTCTGAGTTCTCAGGGAGACTAATTTGAATATCAACTCCAGTCCTTCTCCTTGGCTTGCTGTGTGTTAATTAAACTGTTTCTCAACTGTAGCACTGTGGTCTCAGTGAACCGGTTTTGTCTTTGCAGCAGGCAGGAAGAACCCATGGGCAATTACATGTGGACACTGACAAGAGTAGCAGCACAGCAAGAGACTTGGGGTGGGGATATCTAAGTTCTGAGCTCTTCTCTCCCAAGGTGCGTCAGATTTGAGCCACAAATAACATAGTGAGAAGAAGGGTGGGCCTATAGCAGGAAGCATCAGTGCTGGAATAGGATGAGATAGGGGTGTACCAACAGGGATATGAGAAAAGCAAAGACTAGCAACAAACACTTTGTGTGTGTGTGTGTGTGTGTGTGTGTGTTTGCTGTTTTCCTGTGAACAGTTCTGGATGTGGCAGATTGAGGAATGGTTATAGCCTGAGCAGGCTGGAGAAGAGAAAAGAAAGGAGGCAAGAATAGAAAGTGGAGTTGAGTAAGCAAGGGAGACGTGTGGTGAGTGTGAGAAGAAAGAAGTTTTATGCAACAAGGTCTTCCAGGCAAGAGTCACATAGAGATTGGATCTGATAAAAGCAGCCTAGGAAAAAACAGTATGATGGCAATTTTCCTTAAGAATTGGTAAGTCAAAACAAAAAATCATAGTCCTGCAGTTTGCCTATTTGGAAGCAAGGAATTCGATGATAACTTCAGATCAGCAAAGAAAGTATTCTTATTCCTCAAGAGGATACACAAAAGAATGTACCAAGAGAAAGCAGGTTAAGAGTGTTAGAAATTCAAGTTATTCCACTTAGTAAGATAAAAGTAAAGGCCTTGTTTTATGTAGGAATTAAAAGTCACCTTGGATTGGTTAAAGACACCTTTCTGTGAATGATTACTAATCTTAGCAAAGGCAGCAGATTAGTCTGGGCTTTTTATTGTCAAAACATAGATAAAGTTACTGAATGACTCAGTGTTTGCATGTCAGAAGTGGGCCATGATGAAAGGGAGTCACAAGCCGATGTAAATTTGGGAATGAAGGATTTCTTTAGATGCATAGATTATAGAACCAAAGAGAACCTTAGTGAGCTCTTACTCAGTACCCTCATTCTCCAAGTGAGGAAACATATGGCAGACAGACTCTAAGGTGGCCCCTAGTGATCCCCACCTACCGATGTAAATGCCTTTGTGTAATCCTCTGCTCCCCCTTTCCCACCCCCGGAGTCTGGGAAAGACTTACTTCTAACCGATAGAATATGTCTAAAATCATGGGATGACATTCTTATAATTATGTTGCTCGACATCAGACTCTGTCTTGCTAGGGGACACACTCTGGATGCTCTCTTTGCTGAAATGAAATAAGCAGATGTGTTGAAGAAACCCACATGGTAAGGCATAACAGGTGGCCTCTAGGACTGCACGTGGCCCCTAGTTGCTGAAAGCAACCTCTACAAGCTAAAGTAGATTTCAGCCGACAGTTAGTAAGAACTAAGTCTTCAGTTCTAAAACCTCAAGAAAATGAATCTTGCCAATACCTTGAATGAGCTTGGAAGCAGATTCTTCCGCAGACAAGACTTTGGATGAGAATACAGCCTGATTAACTGCAACTTTGTGAAACCCTTATCAAAATATTGTATGTCAACTCCTGATCCACCGAAACTGAGAGATAATAAATATGTGACTATTTGTTCTGTGGTAATAGATAACATAAACATGAAACCCAGGTAGGAGTAATGATTTGTCTATGGTCTATTTAGTATAACTCAGTGAATATTTATTTTATGCCCTCTGGATTTACAGTACTCCTATGGATCAAATTGTGTCTCCTAAAAAGATATGTTAAACTCCTAACCCCAGGTAAAAGTGAATGTGAATTTATTTAGATACAAGGTCTTTGAAGATGTAATCAAGTTAAGATGAAGTCAAACTGGATTGAGGTGAGCCCTAAATCTAATGCCTGGTGTTTTTATAAGGGAAGAAGACTTAGAGACAGAGAGGACAGACACACACACAGGAGAAGACAGTCATATGAAGCAGAGGCAGAAATTGTAGCAATGCATCTGTAAGCCAGGAAATACGAAGGATTGTGGCAACTGCCAGAAGCATAAAACAGATTCTCTCTCAGAGCTTCCAGAAGTTACCAGTCTTGCCAACATTCTGGTCTCCTGAACTGGGAGAGAATAAAGTTCTGTTGTTCTTAAGTAACCCAGTTTAGCAATTTGTTAGGACAGCCGTAAAAAAAGAATGTAAATACTCTGAATAGCAAGCTTAGTGTCCCACATTCCCAAAGCTCTTAAATCTGAGTTCATTAAGATGATGAGATACCAGGAAAGAGTTAGGGATGTGCAAGGCCAAATGAGAGCAGTGGAGAGAGGGAATGGGGGGTGGGGGGTGAAGAGAGAGAGGGACAGAGAGACACAGAGAGAGAGAGAAACACATGCTCATTCAAACTACAACGTAAGATCAGCCATAAAAGTAAGTAGGTGGGAGATAGGGTTTACTACTAGAAGTCAAGTGGAAGCAACAGTTCTGTTTCTGTCATGGAACTAGCGGTAGGCATTGTGACATTCTCACTTTTCTGGGAACTTCCCCTGGTATTTCACAGTAACAAAATTCATCCTTTAAAAACTCACATTCATAAATCAACAAAGGAGAGAAAATTGAATAAAATCATCAATCCAAAGGAAGAGAAAAATTGACATGGAAACAAATATGGGCTCAATAGAAAAGAAAGATCAAGATAAAAGATTTGGACCTAAGTATATCAATGTAAATGGTCTAAATATTGCAATAAATATGCAGAGGTTGACATAATTGGATAAAAAAGCAAGACTCAACTATATAATGCCTACAAGAGGAAGACTTCAAATATAAAGACAAAAATGGGTTAAAAGCAAAAGGACAATAAAAAGGACTTATTATGCTAACACTAATCAAAAGAAAACTTGAATGCCTATAGTAATATAATACCAAAGTATATTTCTGAGCAAGTATTACCAAGGATAAAGAATCCTTTATAATGATAAAGAGATCAATATATCAAGGAAACGTAGCAATTTTAAAAGTGTATGTACTTAATAATAAAACTGCAATATGCAGAAACAAAATGTGATAGAATTATAAGAAGAAATAGGAAACTTCTTGGAGTGTTGGATATGTTCATTATCTTGGTTATGGCAATGGTTTCATGAATATTTAAATATCTGAAAACTTAAACCATATTCTTTGAATATGTACTGTTTAATTATGTTTGATTGTATGTCAAGAGAGCTGTTAATAAAGTGTGCTAGGAATCTGAAAAAACAAAATGAACAAAATATTTAATGAATAAACTGATGTAAATTTTTGCTTTATCAGAAAACAAAAATGCTTCACATTTTTTGCTTTTGGACCAAAGGAAAATTAATTGTGGTTGATAATATGGTTTGAGCCTGTGTCCCTCCACAAATCTCATGTCAAATTGTAATCTCCAATGTAGGAAATGGGGCCTTGTTGGAAGTCATTGGATTATGGGGGTGGTTTTCCCACCTGGGGCTGTTCTCATGATAGTGAGTGAGTTATTGCAAGATCCTGTCGTTTAAAAATGTTTAGCACCTTCACCACCTCTCTCTTTCTCCTGCCCTGTCGATGTGAAGTTCTGGCTTCCCCTTTCCCTTCCACCATGATTGAAGCTGAGCACATGCTGCCGTGCTTCCTGTATAGTCTGCAGAACTGTGAGCCAATTAAACCTCTTCTCTTTATAAATTACCCGGTCTCAGGTATTTCTTTATAGCAGTGCAAGAATGGACTAATACAGCAAATTGCTACCTAGGAGTGGGACATTGCTATAAAGATACCTGAAAATATGGAAGTGGCTTTGGAACTGGGTAATAGGCAGAGGCTGAAAGAGTATGGAGGGCTCAGAAGAAGATAGGAAGATGAGGGAAAGTTTGGAACTTCTTAGGGACTTGCTGAATGGTTGCAACCAAAATGCTAATAGTGATACAGTCAAGTCTAGGCTAAGAAAGTCTCAGATGGAGATGAGGAATTTATTGAGAACTAGAACCTGTTGGCATTGCACCCCTGCTTCAGGGAACTGTGGAATTTTGAACTTGAGACTGATGATTTAGGGTATTCGCTGGAAGAAATTTCTAAGTAGCAAAGCATTCAAGATATGGCCTGGCTCCTTCTAAAAGCCTATCCTCATATGCATAAACAAATAAATGACCTGAAGCTAGAACTTATATTTAAAAGGAAAGCAGAGCATAAAAGTTTGGAAAATTTGCAACCTGGCAGGTGGTGGAAAAGAAAAACTCATTTTCAGGGGAGGAATTAAAGCAAGGTGCAGCAATTTGCATAACTAAAAGGAAGGGAAGTACTAATAGCCAAGACAATGGGAAAAAGGTCCCAAAGGCATTTTACAGATCTTTGCAGCAGCCTCTTCCATCACAGGCCCAGAGCCCTGAGAGGAAGAATGGGGTTTGTGGGCCAGTCCCAGAGCCCCACTCCAGCTCCATCCATGGCTCAAAGCAGCCCAGGTACTTGAGCTGCTTCTTCAGAGGGTGCAACCCATAAGCCCTGGTGGTTACCACGTGGTGTTAAGCCTGTGGGTGTGCAGAGTATGAGACTTGAGGTTTGAGGGCCTCCACCTAGATTTCAGAAGGTATATGGAAAAGCTTGGATGTCCAGGCAGAAGTCTACTAAAAAGGTGGACCCTTCAAGTTAACCTCTACTAGGGCAGTATGTAGAGGAAATGTGGGGTTGGAGCCCCCACACAGAGTCTCCACTGGGGCACTTCCTAGTGGAGCTGTAAGAAGTGGGTCACCATCCTCCAGACCCCAAAATGGTAGATACACTGACAGCTTGCACCATGTGCTTAGAAAAGCTGTAGGCACTCAACGTCAGCCCATGAGCACAGCCTTGGGGTCTGAAAACTCTGCATAGCCACAAGGGGAGAGCTGCTCAAGGCCTTGGGAGCCCACCTCTTGCATCAGTGTGCCCTGGATGTGGAGACATTGAGTCAAAGAAGATTAATTTGAAGCTTTAAGATTTAACGATTGCCCTACTGGGTTTTGGAATGGACAGGGCCTATAGCCTCCTTTTGGGCCAATTTCCCCCTTTTGGAAAGGGAGTCCTTACCAAATGCCTATACGCTCATTGTGTCTTGGAAGTAACTAACTTGTTTTTTTAATTTAAAGGTCCATAGGCAGAAGGACTAGCTTTGTCTCAGATGAGACTTTGGGCTTTGTACTTTTAAATTAATGCCAGAATGAGTTAAGACTTTGGGGGACTGTTGGGAAGACATGATTGTATTTTGCAATTTGAGAAAAACATGACATTTGGGAGAGGCCAGGGGCGGAATAATGTGGTTTGGGTCTATGTCTTCACACAAATCTCATGTCAAACCGGAATCCTCAATGTTGGAGGTGGGGCCTGGTGGCAAGTGATTGGATCATGGCATCAGATTTCCCTCTTGGTGCTGCTTTCATGATAGTGAGTGAGTTATCATGAGATCTTGCTTAAAAATGTGTAACACCTCTCCCATATCTCTCTCTCTCTTACCCTGGCCATGTGAAGTGCTGGTTTCCCCTTCACCTTCCACCACAATTGTAAGTTTTCTAAGGCCTCCCTGGCCATACCTTCTGAACAGCCTGCAGAACTGTGAGCCAGTTAAACCTCTTCTCTTTATAAATTGCCCAGTCTCAAGTATTTCTTTATAGCAGTGCAAGAACAAACTAATACAGTTTTCAGAAAATAAAGAAATACAAGTAAGTCTAAAATTTTGATATTTTTCTTTTTAAATAACATAATACTAACTTTAATATTAAAATCAATGTTCACCCCATCAGTAATATTAGCATCTTAAAGTATGATGTTCTGTATATAGATATAAAGGAATGACAGCAACCATTCTTATATTGTAAGAAATGGATGTGTGTAATTAAAAGAAATACAAAACATAAGCAAAATTATTTTTTAAAACAGAAATAACACTGAAGGGAAGATGTTCAATGTAAAATATGATGTGAAAAAAAGGTGTTACAAGCTCTTTAAATCTTTACCATAAAAATATACATATTTTGTTACATAAAAAGACACAGAAAACCTCGTGTAGTGATGCAATTTAACAGATACATTTTAAATAAGATTTTCTCATTTTAAGCTTAAATTTTTAATTTATTGTTATTGCCTATGATTTTTCTAGTAGCTTTATTACTGTAAATGTACACTTAATACATTAAACAGTTTCCAACTTAAATTATTAGAGTGAAAAAGCTACAGAATTGAGAAAGTGCTTAAAGAAATATTTTGAATAAAAGGCCACTTGACAGGTTTTGTAAGAAATAATTAAGAATGATGGACATAAAATGAAAAACAAATTGTATTTTCTATGAGAAAAAACTGATAAATTATTTCAAGTGGAAAAAATTGGGGATGGTAAAAATATTTCAAAGAGGTAAAGCACATAAAAGCTACCATTTTGATGACTGAGGCTTAGAAAATTATTTTAGAGGAGATTTGAAAGGCTTTTTAAAATATTAATGATCATCAATTTGGGCCAAAAAACTTGGAACTTCAAATAGTGTGCCTCCTTAATGTAGCACACATATAATTTCTACCTCAGTAAATACGAGAAAACAAATTGCATCAAATTAACCACCAGTACCAACACCACACAGTCTTCTTTTAGTTCCTTTTCCACTAAAGTGGGAAGAAAATAAACAAAAATGTACAATTGGATTAACTGAACCAAACCATCAAGGGAAACTATTAATTTTCTTGTTTATGAAGAATCTTAATATATTTGCAAAATCCCTAGGATGCCCAGATTTACCTTTGAAAATTACAACTTTTAATTTAAGGAAAGGCAGGGAAGCTAAAACTGGCTAACCAATTTGATTGATATATAAAACACAAGTAGTCCTAGTCTATAAAACTGGGAGCCCTGTAAAGTTTTACTTTATAACATGTAAGTTCACTTCATAGTAAATATCTTCATCTTGTGGCACTGCTGCTAAAGATTATTTTCATTATGTTGAGATTTTGCAACTGTGATCATGAATTAACTCCATGACCTCAAAACATTCTGATAACCAGAGCATCCCAGCTTGATTAACCTAGTTTTTATAGCTATTAAGGTGAACGACATCCTTGGTAGTATATAGATTATCTTGCATTAGGCTTTTTTTCTCTAAAGGCTATCAATTGAAAAATCAATATATTTTCAATTTCCATATTACAACCCTTTTTCCTCTTCCAATGACATTATAAAATGAGAACATAAATGGTTTCTGCACTAGAATTTTGCAGAAGTGGGGTGTGACATAAATTCTAAATTTATCAGGTCAACTGTGCTCATGATAGTAATTTTTTAAGTGAAGAAAATACTTTGCCATGTTCTTACAAAGGTATTACTGAGGAAATAATATTGAACTTAGGTGAAATTGGTAGTGGTCAGTGATCAAAATGGAAATAACCTCCTTTAAAAACACTGGGTGCTAAAGAAAAAAACAAATACTAGTCCATGCCTGCAAAAGAACTGTGCAAACCCTCAAGTGTTCTACAACTGAAATGTGTCACCGCTAGGATTCACCAGTCAGTTTGCTGAACTGCTTTTACTTATATATACATTTATACTTGTTTAGAGCTAGTGAGAACTTCTGAAATCATTTAATCTACTCCATAATGAGCAAACTGAGACTCTGAGAACCTCCAAGGGTTTACGTAAAGCCATAAGATAGTGTCATTCATGAGCAAAACCCCAGATCTTGAGGCTGTTAAGGGCTGCTCCTTCTAGAGTTTCACAGCCCTGCAATGAAGAGATCTATGAGTAGTTCTCTACCAAGTAACCCTAAGCTTTGCTTTCTGTTAGATGACTTATGATGGGGACACCTCTGTGGTCTCCCTCCTGCCCATGACTTATGTCTGCAAAATGGAGAGACATAACTATGAAATGATGAAACTAGACTCCATCAATCAGTGCTATAGACTGAACACTTATGTCTTCCCAAAGGTTCATATATCGTACCCTAATCCTCAATGTGATTAGATTTGGAGGTGAGGCCTTTGTCAGGTAATTAGGTCATGAGGGTGGGGATCTTTTGAACAGGATTAGCACCCTCAGAGAAGAGAGCCCAGAGAGTGCCCTTGCCCATTCCACCATGTGAAGATACAATGAGAAGACAGGTGCCTATGAAATAGGAAGCAGGCCCGCATTTGACACAGAACCTACTAGCATTTTGATGTTGGACTTCCCAGCCTCCAGAACTCTGAAAAACTAAATTTCTAATACTTGTAAACCAACCAGTTTATCGCATGCTGTTATGGAAGGCCAAATGGTCTAACACAATGGCTTCAAATTATTCCTTTCTACTTCTAATTTCTACTTAGCTGTTAGAGAGCTCTAGGATTTGGAAACTTCCACTGCATATTTTAGCAGTTCTCTAATTTCAAGGTAAAATAATCACACGATGCAATACAATTATCTCAAATCATATAATCTCTGTGCAAAGAGGCCTGGAATATAAGAATGCCTAAGTACACAAACATATTCATGCATACCACAGTCATTTTAGAACCAAGAAAGTGAGTGAATATAAAGCTCCCAAACAGCAGCTAATATAAAAGCTGAAACACATCCTATTTACTGTGTGCCAAGCACTGATATAAGCATTTTACATAATAATTTAATCCTCATAACAATCTTTTGTTGTGAATGCTATTATTAACATCACCTCTTTACAGAAGAGAAAACTGAGGCACTGAGATTAAGTCCTGTTACCAAAGTCGCCAAGCTAGAAATGAGCAAATCTAGAATTCAAATTGAAAGGCCATGCTCTTAACTAATAGTTTACAGTACACTGATTCTTTGTAATGAATATGTATGTTAGGATATAGGCTAAGAAGGGCCTAAAAAGGGTGCCAGGTGATTTGTAAGTTATAATTCCTTAGTCATCATTGGTTTTGGCCTGTTGACCAGTTTCACCTGGTACTACCAGCTAAAATGAAACTGCATCATCACCAGTCCTTTCAAATGGAGCAGATGGAATGATCTCCCATTGCAGTGCCTTGTCATTTGTTTCTTACACAGACCCATGAGCCACCCTTTGTCAAACAAATGCCATCAGCCAGGTGCAAATGATGAGAATAAGGAAGAGGAACTGGAGAATCTAACTGAGGAACTAGGCGAGTGTGGGATTTGAAATGTACTAATCAAGAAGGAGGTGAGTCCAGGCATGGTGGCTCATGCCTATAATCCCAGCACTTTGGGAGGCCAAGGTGAGCAGATGGCTTGAGCCCAGGAGTTCAAGACCAGCCTGAGCAACATGGCAAAACCCATCTCTACAAAAAGTGCAAAAAATTAGCCCAGTGTGGTGGCACATGCCTGTAGTCCCAGCTACTTGGTTGGCTGAGGCGGAAGGATAACCTGAGCCTGGGAATTCAAGGCTACAGTGAGCTGTGATTGCGCTACTGTACTTCAGCCTGGACATTGGAGTAAGGCCCTTTATCAAAAAAAAGAAAAAGAAAAAGAAAAAAGAAGGTGGTTAAAGGGAAGAAGTTTCATTCTGCTGATATGGCAAATTTCTCTTCAAGAATCAAGCAAGCAGGCCAGGCACAGTGGCTCAGGCCGGTAATTCCAGCACTTTGGGAGGCCAAGATGGATGGATCAACTGAGGTCAGGAGTTCAAGACCAACCTGGCCAACATGGTGAAACTCTGTCTCTACTAAAAATACAAAAAATTACCCAGATGCGGTGGCGGGTTCCTGTACTCCAAGCTACTCCGGAGGCTGAGGCAGGAGAATCGTTCAAACCCAGGAGGCGGAGGTTGCAGTGAGCCAAGGTAATGCCACTGCACTCCAGCCTGGGCAACAAGAGTGAAACTCTGTCAGAAAAAAAAAAAAAAAAATCAAGCAAGCAAAAGTGGATATAGGTTTAATAGCACCTGACACTCAAATAATTTTAGGGGTCCCTTTAAGAAAAAAATTACAAAAGTAGAAATGTAGGGGCAAAGGACCTTGGAAAGTACTCAGTGCCAGTGAAGAGTCTGAAGCTTGAACTTTACTTATTTTGTAGCGAGTAATGAATTCACCTGCATATGGCAGAGGCAGGAGAAGGCAGAAGGAAATTTTGCTATTTCTGTGCCCCATGTAAATCAGAGATTTCTTCACGGGAAACCTTCAGGAGAGACAACAGCTACCCGGGGACTATGAATTAAATCGAGAGGAACCAAAGATGCATAAGCTACCTTTCAAATTCCTATGAGAAATCTGGTCAAGTTAAAAGATAACATGCAGAAAATGTATTTAAAAACGTGTAAAGAAAAAATTGGGCCACAGCCATTGGAAGAATTTCATCATAACTGGGTTTCCCTTGGCTTTAGAATAGACCAGGGAGGAGATCACTAAGGCAGTAAAATCAATAAAGAGGGCTACAGAGACTTCTCCAGTGCTTGGGTGGACTGAAATAGAAGACTACTGTCCAATCTCCTAATCTGCCTTGGTAGATAAAAGCAAGGGAGGTCTAGCAAGAGGTATCAGGCATGTAGTCAAACAGATGGGTTTGGGCAGACCTCCTGATCTGGAGTAACTGAGGGAAGGTCTGGAAAGTCTAAAACCTGGCTATAGAGGTAACAGATATTACTCAGCTGCTGGGTAGGACTGAACAATTGGGAACTTGCTTACAGAAAAACAAAATGAGCTGAATAATCAAAATTTGGGTATGCCTTCAAGGTAGGCTGGACCTCTGGTACGTAGAATAGAGACAGAAAGTAGGATGGTGGTTGCCGGGGACTGAGGGAGGAGGGAATGAAGAGTTACTGTTTAGTGGGTCTAGAGCTTCAGTTTAGGAGAAAATATTCTGGAAATGAATATTGGTGATGGTTCTAGAACAACATTGTGCATGTACTTAATGTACCGAATTATATACTTAATGGTTAAGATAATAAATTTTATGTTACATATATTTTAACAAAATAAAAAAATCCTTTTATAAAAGTGAATTCAAAAGGCATCCCAGAACCTAAGTAAAATTCCACAAATCAAAGCCATGGGTTTAGTTGTAAGGACGATAGAGGCTGGGAAATAAAGCAACAGACACTGCCTTTTCTGGCCACTTAATAACCTTTGTGTAAATTGTAGACTCAGAAGGCATTTATACGACCTATGAAGAGGCAAGAAGCCTGGTCCCCATTTCCAAATGGTTATAAATGGTGCACTCTCTGTAGAAAGAATTCAAAAGGTAAGGTGCCTACCTCCCTTTGCAAAAGCAGGGAATGGTGGAGGAGGCGGGAGAAACCAGGTCATAAAAATTCACAGAAAATAGCCTATGTCAAAGGAAAACCAGTCTGGGCCAGATCAAAGCAATGATAGAAATGATGATTGAGTTTCTTTATAGCTATATTTTACTGTTCAAGGTAGGGGATTGTCTGTAAATTAAAGAGCCAAAAATGAATGGATTAAGATACCCTCAATTTAGAAACTATTATTAAGGACTTTTTTTTTTTTTTTTTTTTTTTAACAGAACTATTTCAGAAACCTTAGAGTTCAGGAAGGGTGATAATGTTGGGACTTCAGGGGAAGTAGGAAAAAATACACAATTCAAGGGCAGTGACCACTTCTCCAACATTGACAAATGTGATCAATTTCTATTGAAAGGAAAGGTTCAGTGGCCAGCTAGCGCTGATTGTTATTTCTAAAAACAAACTTTGGTCACAGTTTCAGCAGCCTATGAGAAGTTAGTAAAGTTAGTGACTTAAAGATTACCATTTTAAGAGGCAGAAGAAAAATAATTATTAGTAACAGCTTCAACCATAGAATGCTTGCAGACTTGTCACAGTTGGAATGAGACTGACAGAACTGTTAATCCTCTTCTTTTTTTAATAAATGAAAAAATTAAGGTTCAGTGGGATTGAATGATTCATGCAAATTTTCATTATTTGTGGCCACATCAAAAATTACTCACAAGATTATACAGAAGCCATGGGGTTTCATCATTAGGGCACGGAAAGAGCTGGTGGTCTAAAGAACATCATAAAAAAAGACAGGATCAAGAAAATGATGGATTAGATAAGCCATTGTTTTCTCTTTCATGGTATGAAGTGCCATGTAAAGATAAAATATATATATAATTGGCCTGGCGCGGTGGCTCATGCCCATAATCCCAGCACTTTGGGAGGCCAAGGCAGGATCACCTGAGGTCAGGAGTTCAAGACCAGTCCAGCCAACATAGCAAAAACCCATCTCCACTAAAAACTACAAAAGTTAGCCGGGCATGGTGGTGGGCACCTGTAATCCCAGCTACTCAGGAGGCTGAGGCAGGGAGAATTGCTTGAAACTGGGAAGTGGAGGTTGCAGTGAGCTGAGATTGTGCCACTGCACTCCAGGCTAGGTGACAGAGCAAGACTCCATTTCAAATATATATACATATATATATATATATCATTCATATATATATTTCATTCATATATATATTGCATTCATATATATATATTTCATTCACACACACACACACACACACACACACACACACACACATACATATATATATATTTCATTCATCCGGTAAGTGGAATGAAATGAAGGAAGTTTGCTTATGCAGATGACAAAGTGTCAGGGTAAAAGCTGACTCAGCACAGGTTGAGAGACCTGGAAAACATCAAAGAGGCAACCACATAAATAAGGGACACAGTAGTAAAAATGATGAACTGGAACAAAAGTCCATTAAATAACGAAAGCATCACAGAAATAAGCAGTAATGAGCAAGCAGAGACCAGACTGGTAAGAAACCTAGGAGCAGACATGCAGGAATGATGAGGGAAACAGACTATGGGCATTGTTACACGTGGGAGATTTGCAACTTCAGTTAGAAGACAGGATGAGGCTGCTAAAAACAGATCTGCTTCCAATTTTTCCTGCGTGTTCATTATATATAGCTTGGGCTAGTAGAATGCATCACCTTGTTGATAAAGAACTTTTTATTAATGGCCTCAGCAAATAGCAGGGGCCAAAGAGTCTGAAAAAGAGCTCATTATTTATGGCTAGATAGAAGAAGAAGAGCTAGGTGTGTTCGATATGGAATTATTTTCCAGTTGGAAGTCAACCAGTTGGAATTTTTGCATTTCAGTGGGTCGGAAGGAATAAGAAAGCTACAGCCACAAGAAAGTTTCAAATGCCATATGCTTCAGTGATAGTAGGGAGGGGATTTTTCTCTAAAGAGAACTTTCCCTAACGTGGAAAGGCACAATTTGAGAAAGGGCAAAGAACATTGAAGAGGGGAGGATGAAGACCAAGCACTTTGAAATGAAAAGTAAGGTATAATTTTGAGGCCAGATTGTTACAAAAGGGGGAAAATAACAATTAGGGGTCTTGTTGAAAAGAAAGGAGGAGGCCAGGCACAGTGGCTCACGCCTGTAATCCCAGTACTTTGGGAGGCCGAGGAGGGCGGATCACTAGGTCAGGAGATCAAGACCATCCTGGCTAACACGGTGAAACCCCATCTCTACTAAAAATACAAAAAATTAGCCGGGCGTAGTGGCGGGTGCCTGTAGTCCCAGTTACTCCGGAGGCTGAGACAGGAGAATGGAGTATACCCGGGAGGCGGAGCTTGCAGTGAGCTGAGATCAGGCAACTGCACTCCAGCCTGGGCAACAGAGCAAGACTCTGTCTCAAAAAAAAAAAAAAAAAGAAAAGTGTAATAAAAAATTATGTAAAATAGTTTTTGACATAAGGATTTTGATACAGGAAAAAATTGAAGAGTAAAAGTTTACTCAGATGAGGAAAAAGGTAAAATCAAGAAGGGTAGAAAGAAAGATGCTGAAAAGACTTCTGTAAATAATTCAGCTGAGGGGAAATGTGCGGTTTGTCCAAGATGGGAATGAGCTGCAGTAGACCATATAAACTTTTTTTTTAATCTAGAAAGGAAAAAAAAAAAAAAAAAAAACTATTCAAGTCTAAAGTCGATACCCTCTTTGATGTAAACATGCTTTGAATCATTCTGTAAAAAGGTAAGGTATTACTATTATAGGATATTTAGTTGGAGTATGTATAATGAAGAACAACTGACCTGGAATTGAGGGGTAAGATCAAGTAGTCTGAAATAAAAATTAGGTTTGGCTATAAAGGTATCAGTTGATAGCACTTAATCAAAAACTCTTGTTGCCTCTGAAAAATTGCAGTGAAATGACGATAAAGTTTCCTTGCTTCCTACAGTTCGCTGGTTGACCAGCTGTTGCAGGCCTGAAATAAAGAAATCTGAGCTTAGATAAGGCTTTCTGGAAAAACAGGTGGGAGAAAAATGCCACTGCCCAGACCAGAGGCAGATAACCTTTCAGGAGTGGAAGGCCACACATTGCTGCCCCTGGTTCTTCAGGTCCGTAGTGAGGGGTTGGGGTACTGGAATCCAGGTAAGCATCCTTTCATCAACATGCACATCTCCTGTGTCAAACATGCCTCCATCCTTTCAGATTCAGTTCCATCCATCCTCCTTTGTTTTTTTTTTTTTTTTTTTTCTCCTAATGTAAATCCTCTTGGGGAAAGTGAAGCCTATTTCACTTTCATCTCTCTAGGTGTCTATATCAGATATTCAGACTGTTTTTCCTAGAGCTGAAGCTGAGAGCAAGTGCCCTAGGTGGGCTGCAGTTTTTTTCCCAGGAATCTGAAGTAGGAAATGGACACCCACAGATATGGTACATCTTAAGAGAGGGAAGAATCAGATGCCAAAGATCACTAGTCACAAGCAGGATGTGGCAGAAGTCACCGGAAAGTGAGAGAAGCATGGAGGTAGAAGATGGGAGGGGGAAAGACCTTTATTTCTATTTGCAATGAAACCAAACTCCCCTTGGGGTATGGGGGAACACTCTAGGTTTATTATAAAATGACTTTGGGAGAGATCTAATGGTCAACGTAGACACTAGACAGTTACACAAAAGCCCTCTTAGGAATAATCAAAGTTAGCACCAAGTTCAAAATCTAGCATAGTCGTGGATCTTGGAGGCAGAGCTAATGAAGGACACCAGATCTCATCCTATCTGATCTTTCAAAAGTAACTAAAATATCATACCCAGACATTTTAGAGCAAAAAGGACTCAGAGCAGAATGTGTGCTGCCCATTCAGTGTTCCCTTTTATTTTCACAGTAAAACTAGAGGACAGTAAGTTGTTGAGCATATTGTTATTAAAATAATACAACCAACATTTGGAAATTAAACTAAAAAAATTGGGCTATAGCCTGAAACATACTAACATTTTCTAATATCCCACAATGGAACCATATATTAGAAACAATTTCTATTTTCAGTTTTATTTCCTCCTGGCGTAACTAAAATTTATTATTTTGTGACTTCGTATGTGATGTTGCACTGCCTCATGATTTCCCCAAATTCACCCTTTTTCAAGCTTTTAAAGAAAGGCCTGCCATTTCAGCATTCCAATATGTAGCAAACAGATTTATAATTTTCCTATGCATGTTCTTCTTCCGTATATTAGAGACTCAATGCAAATCTGTTTGCATGTTGATGAAGATATTTCAAGGACCACAAATTCTACAATAACACCAGTCCTCACCAACAGGGCTTGGGGTTGGGTTTTTAAAATTCCACTCTCCTCCAATGATTATAGGACACAATAGGAGAATAAGCAGGGACTCTTTTTTTTTCTGCACCAAGACTTGTATTGGAATGAATCCCAGCAACACTTTTCTTGTGTTTGAGAACCATACATTTTTCTATTCTCTGATTCTATCGAAATTATGCACAAAGTTCTGGGGTTTCTAGGATATGAGGCAATAGAAATTTGCTTTCCTTTGCTATTATTCAGCAACTCGAGGCTATTTGTAACCATAGCACATCCATCTGAATTTAGCTGTTTAACAGAAATGGAGATATTTACTTCTGTCTCTAGGCACTTTGGTTTTGTCAGGTGACAAGAAATACAGTCACGGCCCTGTTGTGGAGGCAGATAGAAACTGCAAGGCTTGAACTTGAAAGAGGCTTTAGAAGTGTTTTATGGGAATGTTATTCTCCACCTGAAGCTGACTGATTCCATTTCTCACAATTGCAATTATCCATTTGTTGCAAGCTGCTTCTGTATCTTCATTATAAAAACACAGTTTGGTTCCCTTTAGCATTTTTCCCAGCAAAGCACAACAGTAACCATTGCCCTGCTTATTAGAAGAAAGAAAAAGAGAGAGAGAGAGAGAGAGAGAGAGAGAGAAAGAGAAAGGAAAGGAAAGGAAGGAAGGAAGGAAGGAAGGAAGGAAGGAAGGAAGGAAGGAAGGAAGGAAGGAGGAGGGAGGGAGGGAGGGAGGGAGGGAGGGAGGGAAGAAAATAATAGAAAAGAAAGGTTTTCAAGAGAAAATCTAGAATGGTGACTGAAAGAATTACCAGTCCAGCATTAATTAGAATGTGCCTTTTAGACCTGAGGCACACACTAGTGTGACTGATCCTCATCTCAACCCAGGAACTGCAGCATGACTGACATTTTGGTTGAGATCATTTTTGATGATGGAGACTCTCCTGCGCATTACAGAATGTTTAGCAGCATCCCTGGCCTCTACCCAGGATGCTAGTAGCACCCATCACTCCTCAACCCTTGAGACAACCAAAAATATCTCCAGACATTGCCCTGGCATGCAAATTCACCTTTTGTTGAGCACCAGTGTCTTAAGCCTTAGCGAAACCTAGTGAAACATCTGTAAAGTGAAACTAATGAGAGTAGAGAGCTGCTGCTGTTGGTATACGGTGAAATAATGCATTTGAAAGGTCAGTCTGCAATATGAATATAAGGCATTATTATTTTATAGACACATTTCTTTATTCACATATTGAATTTAAGATATCTTCATGGGAAGCTGGGGACTCAGCAGGTCTCAGCTGGCGGAATACGATGAGACTGTTTAGGAGAAACGTATCCCCTTTTCAACTGTAATATCAAAAGTTAAGAATTTACGGACATGTCATTGTTTTAAACTCCTGCATAACAAGTTAACAAAAGGATTCAGGTGCTGAACAGGAATTTGATCCAAATGACCATTGAAGTTGATTTCAGTTTTAAAGATCCTTTGAAAATAAGAAAATTAGAGTGGGATTAATATTTCTAGAATAATCAATATCCATTCTCTAGAAGCATATAAATCTCCATTTATTGAAATGAAATTCATTTCCCTAGAAGTGGCTAAGTTCTCTGGAGAATGGATACACTGTAGATGTGACCTTGGAAGCAAACTACTCAAAATAAAACTGTATTTTCTAGAGGTTCTTCTTGAAAGACAGCACTCTATACCTCTAAGAAACGGGAAGGGGATTGGGAGGCATGGCTTTGGAGCAGACAGCTCAGAGAATGGATGCTAAGATGTTCCAGTTGAGGTCAAAGCCTATGATTTGGTGTAGCTAAATGGACAAAATAAATGTGAGGCCAAGTTCATGCACAGCAGGGATGAGTACCCTATAGAGGCAGACATGAATGGATATTCCTGTTAGGGAATACTGACTCTAAATCTTTATACATTTTGCTGGTACTTATCACTTCTAACACTCTGAGGAACTCATAGAAGCTTGAAGATTTTCCTGGCATTTTCTGTAGTCATTCATTTTGAAAATAATATGAACAAAAAATGTCTACATTCTAAAAGAGATCCTTTGCATTCAATTGTGTTCTTTTATTATTTCTTTCACGTTAAAAAAAATGAAGGTTGCAGAACGCAACTGTTTGTTTGTGCAAGCCACTTTTGCATAACGCCAAGCAAACACTTACAAAAGAATCAGTTGTACAAACAAAATGAGCTAAGAGAAATGATGATAAGAGTTATCTTGTTGCAGCTAGTGATTCAAGTAGAATAAAAACAGTCTGTGGCACTGGGAAATTGAGGGCATAGACATGAAGGAAATCAGCTGAAAAAAGGTGACCTGGATTTGGAGTTTACTTAACTCCTGTAAATGGGATATTAACAGATAAATCGAAGATTTGGAGCAATGACACAATATCTAACACTTAAAAGATTTGTTTCCTTCATTTTGATCCTATGTTAAGCTTCTCAAGAAATATTTACATCACCTGCTGCAACACCTCTGGTAAATGTACAATTGTATTGTATATTTTAAAACAACTTTAGTTTCTTTTGATTGACAACATTAGAGAAGAAAAAGAATATTATTTTAGAGTGTCTGGTCCTTTAAATTTTGGCAGATAAAGAAAACTTCCGTGAAATAGAAGACATTTTTCCTCTTGGGTTTAAACCTCTAGTAAAATGTTGCTGGCAGGCTAATTATAAATGTTTTATATATTTCATGCATGTGTGTTCCTCTCTAAACCAATTTAATTCCCATTAACGATAATCTTGTTAATACCCACTCAGAGAGGAAAGGAATTCTCTTAATAAACTATTGATTTATTTGAGCGATTTAAATGGGAGATGGGCAGAAACAGACGAGAGAAGAGGAAGAGCCAGCATTTTACCCACAAATGAATTTCCTAGAATATTTCTCCAAATATTACCGAACATTAGGTTATAAATGGTATAAATAGGAAGTGGGGGGGGGATAAAGTGATGAAGTGATCGTCTTCCATCCATGAAAAATAAAACGTTGCAAACGAATTGCTAATTAATTCTTTTAGCGTACTAGCTCCAAAGTTAGAAGTGAGATACTACAAAGAAAGGTACGTTTTCTCTCTTTAAAAAGAGGTAAGAGACTCATACTTGTAAGTGCTAATTGAAATCTGTTTTTCTTTTTTTTAAAAGTCGGTTAAACCAACAAATGGGTAAGTTATGTTCCTAACACATCTTGTGCTACCCCTAGCATGGCTGGCCAGCTTGTCCTCCGTGCAAGAATCCAATAATTCCTCTCCAATTCAATCAAGCATCCATGAGTCAAGATTTCCATATCTCAGGGTATTTTTGGTAGCCAAGAGGCAAGACTGGCTCTTAAGAGAGACTGTGTCCAGGTGTGAGTGGTTTTCTTGAACACAACTATGTAAAGAGACTGGGTGCCGTGGAACTTAGAAAACAAAAAAACACCCTCTTTGTCCCTTTTCAGATCATCTGAAAACTAGCTAACCATTTCTAAAGGTGCAGATGTCTTCCTTCCCATTCTCCCTGGAAAAAGTGGCATAAAATACGGAAGAAGTGGAAGATGGAATTTTGTCCAGGGTCCACCATTTAGCCTTTAGATACATCATTTCGCCTCCCAGAGACTCAGTTTTCCTTTCTGTAAAATGGGGATAATAATCTTTACTTACTGTGCTCTTATATGACAGAGCACGATTTTAAAAAATATTTTAATGATCAAAAACGTGTATTTGAAAGCACTATGAAAACTGTGAAGTGGGATACAAACATGACAATACTAACTGGGAAATAATTTAAGAAAAAGTGGCACAGGAAAAAGGGAGAAAAATACAAGGATAGATATCAATTTTATCAGGGTCTTGTATTAAAAAGAGAGAGATGTTTATCCTCAAGATTTTCTGAAAACTTTTAATGACAACTGATGCTTATACTTTATGATTGGGTACATAGAACATAAAATAAAAACTGAAAATTGAAAGCGTTTAGACGAGTGAACTTTTCCTTTTCCACGTGTTTGGTGTTAGTTATATGTTAAGATGGGGCTGGAGTGAGAACAATCTCTTAACATTCATTGAAAAAAATACTGAAACATATTTTCAGCACAAATATTAAACTGTCTCTTTACCGATTGGTAAAAAAATATATTATATTTTGATTTTTTTTTTTTTTTTTTAAATTATATGGTTATCCATCCCAGCCAAAGTCGTGCCCTGTCATCTGGTAGAACTTGAGGTTGAAAGGCCGGTAGAACTCGCGCAGCCTGCGAACCACCTCGCGGTCGATCTCAGGGTGGGTCCTGCCCTTGGTCTTGCCCAGGCAGTGGGGCCGGCTGCTGCCCTCCGCCTTCTTCAGGCAGGGGAAGCCCTTGGTCTTGTTGAAGTAGAAGTGCTTGTCCGTGATGATCCGCTTGAGGCCCAGGAAGTCCTGCACGCGGCCCAGCTCGCCGGCCGGGTCGCTGATGAGCCGCTCGCCGCTCACGAAGAGCATCTGGCGGATGGGGAAGTGGCGCAGCCAGTGCTCCAGGTGCTTGGCGTAGATGCCGATCTGGATGGCGCTCCACGACGTGTCGATGAGGCCCGTCGTCCTGTTTTTGAACGTCAAGCTCTCGAAGGTGGGGATGTCGGGCCGCTTGGACAGCGTCTGTGTGTAGTCCGAGATGGCCCTGGTCACCGGGTCCCGCACCACCACGATGAGCTTGGTGTCCTTGGACATGGCCGAGATGCGCGCGGGCGCCTCCCGCGTGACGAAGTAACTGGGCGTCTTCTCCATGGTGATCTGCCCGTCCAGGGTTCTGGGCATCAGGTCCCTGCGAAAAGCAAAAAGGCACTTCAGAGATGTGCATAGAGAGCTCAGTCCCAGGAGAGACTGTAAAGAACACGCTGGAGCCAGGCCGCAATTCCAGCCGCCCACCCCCCGCCCGCTTGCTAGATGTCTGATGATGGCACAACGAGCTCCGCACCTCAGATTCCTCGTGTATTGAGCAGAGAATGATAGTATTACCCATCGCGTACAGTTTTGTGATGATTAAACGAGTTAATATACCTCAACAACTTAGAAAAGTGCCTGCCACCGAATAAATGCCATGTTAAGTTTCTGTGTTTTATTATTGTTTATCCACAGTGCTGTAAGAAAATAACCGTGGTCAAAATCTTCAGGTGAATTAGAATATTGTCATAAACACAATTATACTGTTATGAGATAGTATTAAAATATCCTGAGTCCTTCCTGTAGTTTTCTCATAAACAAAGCAATTATATTCAACATCACGTAGCATATTACACAAAATACTTATGTTTGTAATTCCTGAGTTTTCCAGCAACAAACAAGACTTATTAAAGAATCCATCTTTTGCCTAATGATTTGAAATGCCATCATTATCATATTCTAAATATGTTGATTCTTTTCTACATTGGCCCAATTATAAGTTATTATCGTGTGATAGTATATTTTCGTGTACACCAGAGTAAATTCTGACTTTCTATTGTTCAACTTGTCCTTGATGATTCTTGTCTGTTTATTCCTCCTGACAAATGAGATATCACTTTGTCACATTAAAAACAAAAACCCACTTGGAGTCTTGATAAAGCAGATAGTGCTTCTTTGTTCAAGCAGGCTTTCTACTGGCCTTGCCAGTCAAAACATATGAATAGGAGAGATCAAATCTATTTGTTCTTCCAACTTAAGTATACTGCAATTAAATGCACTATTTGTTGAGATAGATACAGACAGATGGATAGTCAGGGATCTTTAGTTATTTCATTTTGTAGTTTTGATTTCTCTTTTAATGTAGACATTATCTAGGATTGTATTATATCTTTAATTCTCATGATAGACTTGTTACTTTTGTTCATGGAATTTGTGGTTAGTTTTTATTTTGCATCTGCAAGGAAAGGATACACTTTGTATCATGGGAGCTTGCAGTTATTAATTCCCTGTGATTTTTGTCCCAGCTACACCATCTGGGTTAACTATATTTTGTGAGACACGTCAAACACACACAAAAGCAGAGAAAATTGTCAAATCAATCTCATACACCTCACATCCAGTTTCAAAACTTCATGATGGCCAATTTTATTTATAAATCCCTTCATTTCTGCTGCCCCACCAGGCCAGCTGGATTATTTTAAAGTCATTCACAAACATCCTGTCAATGGATTAATAAGTATTCCTGCTCCCATCTGCATTATTTCTGGCACAAATTCCTCAATCTCTCAGGCAATCTGATGGCCCTGATACTCCCTTAATTTTAATGATGCAGGTACTGGGACTCAGAAAACAATACTCCAAAATGCAGGCCTCAAAAGCAGCCTCAGAAGCAAAAGTTTTCCTCTGAACTTCTCCTGCCCCTCTGTCTTTCAGTCCTACTCTTACCCAAGACTCACCATAGAAACTAAAATCCCTCTCCCCCAAGGCAGGTCATAGAAACCGGAACTCCTTTTCCCCAAAGCCAGCCATAAAACCTAAAAACATTACTCTAACTTTCCACTTTTCTGTATAAAAATTGGCCATAAAGAAATTATCTGACCTATCCTGTTTGACTGTAGGTCGTAAGACCTTCATTCCTGAGAGGGTCCTGCCCCACACCTAAAAGGAAGGAAGGCATGCTCAGAGAGGCCAAGAAGAATCTAGACAGGCCTTGCGGGCTTCCCCCACTGGGTCTGTTTGGGTTAGATCATACCCTTTTTGTCCAATCATATTTCTGTACAACTGTTCATATTTAGTTAAGCCCAAGCATAAAAATGGACAATTTCCTCTGTATCTTTAGGTCTTCCCTCTGAAGGCTCTTGCATACACAGTAATAAACGTGTATGCCTTTTCTCCTGTGAATCTGCCTCTCATCAGTGATTTTCAGCAACCCTTCAGGAGTTGAAGGGGAAGTTTTCCCTTAGCCCATACTCAGGTTTCCTCCCATTTTTTTTTTTTTTTTTTTTTGGTGGCGGGTGGTTATTTTTGTCATTTCAGTCGGGTTATCTTTACTTTTTATAGGCATTTGCTTTCTGTTTCTGAGCTTTTAATTTTTGAAATAAATGTGAACTTCCTTTTTCAAAATAACTCTTAATGTACCTCATTACTCACCTCCTAGACAGACCTTAAGGTCTGGGTAAGAGTAAGCAAAGATCAGATAGTTTGGTGTTGACACAAAGGAGACACACATTGGCATAACCACCTATGCGACGCAGATTCCGTGGTGTGAATGCCTATCACTCATTCCTCTGTGACTCCTTTTACGGAACGGAAAAGTTGGCTAGGCCAACCCAATATAAAAGCTTACATTACTCTTGTCTAAGGTGAGCCAGGAGATTTATCCAGAGATGGTTGGAATTTCTCAGTGCAGGAAATTTAATCAAATGTGTGAAAAAGTTTTGGGCTTGAAAAGCAACCATCAACTACACAGAAGTGATAAGAAAGAGTATTTATAGATTTTTTTTTTGAAAGAGCCAGCATTGCTGTCTCTTTTTTTTCTATATATCTTTGATGTTTAACTACTTTATTTCAAATTTTGACCAGTAAAATAGAGAGAGCATAATACTTCACTTGGGAGCTCCTGGTTGTCCTACTGGGGAAGGGGTTGGGTGTATGGGTGTGGTTGGGGTGGGCAAGAGCTGCAGGAGACTTTGCAGAGATTGAGGCTGTAGATTGCGCTGGGCCAGAGGAAACACTGCTAAAACCACTAAAAAAAGGAATCATATTTTAAATAATCTCAATAGAGTAGGGAAAAGAGCTATCCAACATACGAGGAGTTTGAAGAGGAAACAGCTAAAATCGGATTGCAAAAGAAAAACACATTCATTACTGTCATTGGCAGGGTGAGGAAAACTGACTGATTTAGCATGGGGGGGTGTGGAGAGTTGGGCTTAACTATAAGCTACCTGCAAGCTTCTTTCTGCAAAAATAAAGAAACGATAGTCTAAATAAATCCTAATCAAGCTTACATTGTAGGAAATGGTTGCTTTGTGACAGGACTCACAACAGAATTCTTTAAATGGCAATCTTTAAATCTTTTTTTTCAAAAAAGTCAATAAAAGGGATAAACATTTTTTTTCAAAAAAATCAATGAAGGGGATACTTTTTTTATACATTTTCTTATTGCAAATCTTACTGCATTTTAATGTTCAACAAAGCACCACACTAACATATAAAACAAAAGGCATATGTATGTTGGAATACTGCATTTCAAAGTGTCTAGAAGTTGGAAATCATTATTCTTTACCACAGTAAGGTACATATTAGGTTGGTGCAAAAGTAATTGTGGCTTTTGCAATTATTGGCAAAACCACAATTACTTTTGCACCAACCTAATACTATGACTGTGCTTTGTATAAAAGCTGGGGCCCGGGATGGGTAGTGAAAGATCTATTACAGTATTACAAAAGGTCTATAGAAATACCAGGCAGGCTATGGGAGCATGAAGGTGTGTGTAGTGAGAAATCACATGAGGTTTGCCTGAAGACAGAACAGGTGAGGAAGGATGGGAGAAATTCAACTGGATGATGGGAGGCATAGGTCCTAGGAGAACTTACTTTCCAAGCTAAGTAGTGTAGACCATTCCAACCTCCCCTGTAAATAGTGAGCAGAATTTGGAGACATTTGCAGTAGGTATAAGGATGAGGAAATGGGTTGAGACCAATACTGTAAGGAAAAAAAATATAGAAGTGTATTTGTTTTGTCCTGAGGGAGGCAAAGATAAGCAGAAATTTCACAAGCAAATTGAGAATTATTGCAAGGTAGATTATACACAGTTGCTCTTCTTCCCATAGAACTCAAAGAGAACTCACAATAGCCAAAGGGCAGAAGCAACCGAGTGTCTACTGACAGATGAGTTAATAAACAGAATGTGGTTTATGCATACAATGGAATATTATTCAGAAATTCTGACACACACTCCAACCTGGATGAACCTTGGGGACATTATGCCAAGTGAAATAATCCAGTCACAAAAAGACAAATGCTGCGTGAGTTCACTTATATGATACATCTGGGGTACTCAAATTCATTGAGACAGCAAGTAGAATGGTGGTTTCCAGAGGCTGTAGGAAGAGGAACAGAGAGTTATTGTTCAGTAGGTATGAAGTTTCGGCGTTATAAGATTAAAAGAGTTCTCAAGGTTGATCACACAGCAACATGTATGTACTTAACACTACTGAACCTAACAATGGTTAAACTGGTAAATTTTATGTTATGTGTATTTTACTACAATTTTTTAAAAAAGAACTTAAGGGAGAACAAACATTTCAGTGGCATTGATAGAAATTAGTTAGACAAAAGAGTCTTTTTGCTTTATGGTTAACTAAACATTAGAACAAGGTACTGCTGAAGGAGGTTATGGTTTTGCTAAAAGGAAAATATAATAATTTATGAGATTTTTGTGCAGCTGATCTCGAATCAAAAAATGAGGTTTGTGGTCCATGCCCACTGCCTGCTGCATCATCATAAGATAGTAACTTAGCATCTCTATGCTCAGTTTATTCACCTTACCAGAAAAATCAAGTCAAAGGTTCAAAATTCCTGGACTGTAATGAAGTGTCAACATGGCCATTATTACTGTAGGGAATAGAGGGAAGCACTCTTTTTAAGAATGTGACACCCAGTGTTCTGAATTCCCAACTTCCAGGAGAACTCCACTTAGTCCAGCTAACAAAGGGTTCAGAGAGTTAGCGCTCTTTGCCATGTTCCTGACATACCTGCCCATTTGTCATTCAGACAGTGAGGATGCCTGGTGTGAAGGCGGCGAGCTGGCTACATTATTTGGAAGGGCAGAGCCTGGCTTATTATCTTATTACGGTGTGAGAGAGATGAGTTCAGATTTTAAGGGGATTTCATTTCCTTCCATGGTATGGGTGCAGTTGTGCCAGGAAGGAAACTGCTTGGCAATGTTAAATCTGGCTCAGACATCATGCCACTCCACTGTGCTGGGGAATTCCATTCTGGATCTGACCTGTCACCCTGGGTAAGGCTCTCGGGGCCTAGGGTTGTTAGAGCTGCTGTGTGTCTGTGGTGCAGGAAGTGTTATGGTCAAACAGGAACCATGATAGACACGCTAAGTTGTCTTCCGTTTTCTACCCCAGCCTTCAACCAGGTCAGCAGTTAATGGTGGGAATACTAAAATGACCTAGAGGACTTTCCCACTGCCCTACTACTGAGGGGACAGACCTGCCTCCACGGCTGTGCCTTAACAATGGTCCAAGAGGCAAGCCTAGAACTCTAGCACTGGCTGCATCACTGCCACCTCTATGATCTGGGAACCACCTGAGAGAGCCCTCCATGACACTCAACAACACATATGCATGGTGCATCCAATATGTGCAAGAAAAAATAAAAATAACTTCCCTCATGTGCCTCACTCTTCTTAACCATTTGGACCATTTGCCCTGAATTCTCATTGCCGTCATGTTGTCTTTTGCTCCTTCACCCTCCCTCTGGAACTGCTACTGGCCCTCTCTGAAAGTACTTCTTCCAAAAAACAATTACCCTATCACCCTTCCCCATTTTATTTTTAATCAATGATGTTTGGTCAATTTTCTATTTATATGGAAAAATAAATCTTGGCATTTGCCTCTGGCTATCTGGGAAAAATTAATTCCAGATCATCTGCTGATACAAATATAAGTGGTGAAACAATCAACTTTTGGAAGGAAACCTAGAACATCTTGATGATTTTGAAGGAGGTAAAGTTTTGTTAATTTCTTAAAGGAGTAACTATAATGAAAAAAAAAAGTAGGGCCAGGAGCAGTGGCTCACACCTGTAATCCCAGCACATTGGGAGGCCAAGGCAGGCCGATCATGAGGTCAAGAGAGTGAGACCATCCTGGCCAACATGGTGAAACCACATCTCTACCAAAAATACAAAATTAGCTAGGTATGGTGGCGTGTACCTATAGTTCCAGCTACTTGAGAGGCTGAGGCACAAGAATCACTTGAACTTGGGAGGTAGAGGTTGCAGTGAGCTGAGATCAGGCCACTGCACTCAGCCTGGCAAGAGAGCAAGACTCTATCTCAAAAGAAAAAAAAAAAGAAAGAAAGAAAGAAAGAAAGAAAAAAGAAAAAAAGAGCTCCTATAAATCAATAAGTAAAAATAACCATACAGCATAGAAGAAAAACAGGCAAAAAGCTGGAATAAGCACTTCTGAAGGAAGTAAAGTTTTGTTAACAGAATACAGTATCCACAAATTTACAGCTAGATAGGAGGAATAAGTTCTAGTGTTCTGAAGCACTGTAGGGTGAATATGGTTAACAACAATTTCATGTATATTGTCAACAAGCTGGAAAGGAAGATTTTTGAATGTTCACAACACTAAAAAGTAATAAATTTTTGAGGTGATGGATATGCTAACTACCCTGATTGGATTATTACATTGTATACATGTATTGAAATATCACTCTGTGTCCCATAAGTATGTACAATTATTAGGTGCCAACTAACAATGAAATGGAAAATAAATAAATAAAAAGTAAATAATCAATAAACACACGAGAAGGCACTGAACTTCATCGGTCATCAGGAAAATGTAAAGTAAAACACAATAGCATACTATGACACACCCACTGTTCATCTAGAATAAAAACCACAGAGAATTCTGAGTTTGGGTGAGAATGTGGAACTGGCACTTTGGTGGTTAAAGAGTAAACTGGCACAGTGACTTTAGAAAACTCTTTGGCACTATCTACCAAACATGGGCATTCACTGTGACCCAGCTATTTCATGGCCAGGGCTATACTCAATGGAAATGATACATATGTTCACCAAAAGACATGTTCACAAATGTTCACAGACAATTCTAATAGTCCGCATTTCAAGCTCTCCAAATGTCCACCCAAAATAGACGCACATAGATCTTAAACAGTGAGATCTTAAACTGCACACAGAATGAATGACTTAAAATCTGTGGGTGGGTTGGGTATGGTGGCTCACACCTGTAATCCCAGCCCTTTGGGAGGTCGAGGTGGGTGGATCACGAGGTCAGAAGTTCGAGACCAGCCTGACCAACTGGTGAAACACTGTCTCTAGTAAAAATACAAAAATTAGCCTGGTGTGGTGGCAGGCACCTGTTAAAAGTCCCAGCTACTAGGGAGACTGAGGCAGGAGAATGACTTGAACGCAGGAGAATGACTTGAACCCAGGAGGCGGAGGTCGCAGTGAGCTGAGATTGCTCCACTGCACTCCAGCTTGGGCAACAGAGTGAGACTCCATCTCAAACAAACAAACAAACAAACAAACAAACAAAACCAAAGGAAACACTGTATGATTTCCTTTATAAAAAATGTTCTTAAACAGGCCAAACTCATCTATCCCATTCAATGTCAAAATGGAGGTTACCCTTAGGGGGATCGGTGTCTAGAAGAGGGCATGAGAGGGACTTCCAGGCTAAAGGAAAAGTACCAATTCACGACCTGGGTACTGGTCACAGAAGCATATCCAGTTTGTGAAAATTTATTGAGCTGTATCCCATGATTTGTGACCTTTTTTATGTTTATGTTGTACTTGAATAAAGATTTTACTATGCTTATAAAAACTAAATGGACCGATATCCCATAATGCTCCAAGAAAAGCATGATTTTTTTTTAAGGGTATTTTTTTGCGAAGCCCACTATGTCTCCAATTTGTGTAAATTCAGATCACAAAGGAGAAGGAGTGGAGATCATATACCTAGGAGTCAGGCGTCCTCTCCAAGACCTCTTCTCCCTCACCCCAGGTAAATGATAAGGAGGGCAGCTGCCCCTCACATGGACCACTATGAGCACAGTGGTGTGCAGTGTAACCTGGAGGATGTGTTTCGAGAGTGTGAACTCAGAAAAGAGAGAACTGAAGAATAAGTCACATTTGCAAAACATTTGGGCGACGACTTTCTCAGCTAATCCTTACGCAGCCAAAAAAGAGGTAAGGTAGGTAATTACATTCCCTAATTTTTCTGACAAGGAAGCTGAGGTCCAGAGAGGCTGAGCAGTATGCTGACGTCTTCATAGTCACTGTATGGAAGGTGATGGGTGGTCCTCCCACTGCCTAGCGTGAGATTATTTCTATTGCAGCGGGTAAGAGAAAGTCAGCAGCCAGAGGGCTTTACAAAAATAATATACAGACAATGGAGCCAATGGAGCAAATTCAATAGATGGAAAACATGGGAACATGAGAGAGTTATCCAGAAGGTAGCTGTGAAGATCCTGAAAGAACTAAATCCTGAATTGAATACAGAAGAGACGAAGAAATTTGTCTGCTTGAATTGGGGAGCTGTACGAAATTAGACCATAAAAGATGATGGTTTGATTAATGTCAGTGATATATTAAATCTGAAGCAGTGTGCAGGTTTGGAGCAGGAAAGGACTGCAGGTGGTTAAATACTTTAGGGGGTTCTTCCAACAGAATCCAAACTTGAGGAGTTAAAGACCTGGATTAGGGTGCTGACAGTGGGAAAGACAGGGTGGGTGAGGAAAAAAGAAATATTTAGAGTATAATCCGTGAGCCTAGATAGCTGATTTATGAATGAAACAATGTAGACATTTTCAAAAAAGAAAGGTGGAAAAGAATACAAATTTTATTAAAGTGAACAATTATTTTGGAGAAGGAAGTGTTCCCCTCTCCCTCTCAAAAAAGAAAATTTGGGCCGGACGTGGTGGTTTATGCCTATAATTCCAGCACTTTGGGAGGCAGAGGTGGACAGATCACCAGGTCAGGAGTTCGAGACCAGCCTGACCAACATGGTGAAACCTCGTCTCTACTAAAAATACAAAAATTAGCCAGGTGTGGTGGCATGTGCCTGTAATCCCAGCACTCAGGAGGCTGAAACAGGAGAATTGCTTGAACCCGGGAGGCGGAGGTTGCAGTGAGCCAAGATCTCGCCACTGCACTCCAGCCTGGGCAACAGAGTGAGACTTCATCTTAAAAAAAAAAAAAAAAGGATTTCTGTTTCAGTAGAGTCGGAGTTACGTTTTTTATAAAAGTTAGGATTTCTGCATGAGGATTCTAGTGGAGACAAAATAGTAGTAGTTTTATTCTAAACTATGACACAGATGGATCATGTATCTCCATGAAGACAACATAGTTTTATAGGAAACTCAGAAGCAGGAATAGTAATAAGGATTTCAGTCTTGATTTTGCTATTAATAAGCTGTGTGATCTCAGGCAAATCACTTTCGTTCTCCTGGCCTCGATTTCTTCACGAACAAAAAAAGAGTATTGTCCTCAATGTCGGTAGGGCTTTCCATCTCTAAGATTTCATGTAGGGAGTGAGACTTTAATTCCCTTTTAACTTGTATTTAAAGCTCTGTGCAGCATCATGCTGCTGTGTTCTGAAGTATGGCTCCACCAATCACATCAAGAGATTTGTATAAATAATTACACAGGGCAATTCTGCATCAACAGAATTGATTTCAAAATCAATGAGATCTGAAAGAATGCAGTTCACATAACTGATGCCAAGAGAAAGTGCTGAGGTTAGTTAAAATGAAGGTGAACTTGATATATCCCTAGGGCTTGGGAGCAGCAGAAAGACCAGGAAATCTATGAGCAGAGAGGTCTCACTATATTCCACAAGGCAAGTAATGAAGGAGACCCACGTCTATCCTGTGCTTCTTCTGTGCCTGACACGTTGAAATGAGATGTCTTAGTCAGGAGGCCGGGCACCGTGGCTCATGTCTGTAATCCCAGCACTTTGGGAGGCCAAGGCGGGCGGATCGCCTGAGCTCAGGAGTTCGAGGCCAGCCTGGGCAACACAGTGTAACCCCGTCTCTACTAAAATACAAAAAAAAAAAAAAAAAACTAGCCAGGCCTGGGGGTGGAGGCCTGTAATCCCAGCTTCTCAGGCGGCTGAGGTGGGGGAAATGCTTGAACCCGGGAGGCGGAGGTTGCAGTGAGCCAAGATTGTGCCACCGCACTCCAGCCAGGGTGACAGAGAGAGACTCCCTCTCAAAAAAAAAGAAAGAAAGAAAGAAAAATGTCAAAGTCAGAAGATGAAATTCATGGATAGGACTACATTAAAAATAATAGATCCAGGGCAGCCAGAAATTTAAGTTCAGGGTCCTTAGGAAGAGATAACGAAGATAGAAGAAAATGAACACTTACTGAGCATTTACCGTAGAACAAGATCTGATGTATTATTTCTTAAGTCTCACAACTAAAATGAAAAGCTAGAATTATTCCCCTCATTTTACAGATGGGGAAATAGGCTCAGAGAGATAATGTGACTTATCCAAGCACACATGGTTGCTAATAGGGCAAGAATGAAAACCCAGGTCCATCCAGCTCTAAAGTGCATATTCTTTCAACCTTTGGAAACAGGGAACATCAGAGTGACTTTTGGTTGACGTTCCTGGCCGTCTTTGACATTCTGCCAAAACATATGAGTGTTAAATGCATTCTTTACATATCCATCTCTGAATGCAAATCACCCTTCCTGAAATCTTGCGAACAGGTAATACACATCATGTGTTTTTCAAAGGCTATCTTCTGCAAGGGAAGGACATCCTGCAAAGGGAAGTCCCTGAGCTGTAATGCAAAGGTAATGTGCCTTGAGGAATAAATAAATCTGGCCCGTGTACATGTACTTTTTTTAAGTCTATACAACCAAACAGAACTGTGTGTCTGTTTTTGGAAGCCTCCGGCAGCAGAACATGCTAGAAAAACATGCTCTTTTCATGGCCATGGCGAGAAGGTAGTTCCTGTGGGTCCTCAACGGTGTGTGTCTGGGAGCAGGGGAAACTGCTGGAAACTCTCCGTGCTGTCAATTCGCCATCCCTTGGGCCGAGTCCCACTCACATTAATATTTCTTTTCCTGCTGTTGTTACGTGGGACCCCTCCGAAAACGTGACTTATAAGGATGGAAAGAAAACTCCCTTTACTTGTTTTAATTGGCTTCTGTGGGTAGGAAGACTTATGTTTTCGAACCAGCTCCCACACTAACTGAATCTGGATATGCAATTCTAAGAACCAAATCATCATCAAGATAAGCTAAACGTCAGGGTTAGAGGCTGGGACCCTGACCAGTGCACTGACAGCAGACTCCTTTTAAAACTTTTAACGACCAGGTAAAGAAGAAAGAGAGAGAGAGAGAAAAAAACTGGATTCTTGTTCTCACTAGTCTTTATGACACAATATGTACCAAAGCTTACTTCAAGAAAACAGCACAGGGTTCCCTGGGCTCTAGGGGAGGAGAGAAAAGTCAAGGACTCTTGATCGTTAATTTGGGGGAGCCTCATGAAAAGATAACGAATCCATCCGTAGTCAGGTCAGATCAAAGAGTCTTCCTGGAAGACAAGGGGCAAGAGTGTTTTGGGCTCATAAATTCAAGTAAGAATGATTTATGTTTCTGCTGGATCTTAGAGTTTCCCAAGCAAGTCCACACATTTTCTCTTTCATTGACTCTTAGAAACAGTACAAATAAACCAGTAACTTCCAAGGCTCATTGCTTCAACCCCTGATCCGCCTTTCTATGTTAACTTCGTTGGGAGAACTCATGTAATTCATAAGATGTAAACTACCATTTCTTTTTTTTTTTTTTTTTTTTTTTTGAGACGGAGTCTCGCTCTGTCGCCCAGGCTGGAGTGCAGTGGCCGGATCTCAGCTCACTGCAAGCTCCGCCTCCCGGGTTCCCGCCATTCTCCTGCCTCAGCCTCCCCAGTAGCTGGGACTACAGGCGCCCGCCACCGCGCCTGGCTAATTTTTTGTTGTATTTTTAGTAGAGACGGGGTTTCACAGTGTTAGCCAGGATGGTCTCGATCTCCTGACCTCGTGATCCGCCCGTCTCGGCCTCCCAAAGTGCTGGGATTACAGGCGTGAGCCACTGCGCCCGGCCTAACACGGTATGCATTGTCCCAAATTCTGTTTTAAAGTGGTTTCTGTCTCCTAGGAGCTGGTGTGCTTCTATCAATGTCCTATCAAAGTATTAAATAATATCCAGAGAAATAACCTTACAACATTGAAAACTAAAATTTACAAACAACCGAATTATGCCAGAATCTGTAAGACGATCAGAGCCTAAGAAACCACCTGGGAAAGGGAGGAATACGTTGTTATTCCCCACCATGGGGCCATCTCTGGACTTCCCACATTCTTTGTGTACCAAGCAAAAAGTAACATCTCCTACTCTGAGAGTAAGCATCTCTTTAATTTTTTTTTTTTTTTTTTTAGCCTAGGTGCCACTCTTGCCTGACCCTGGTCCTGGCCCTGGCCCTGGCAGAGATCCACACTTTGAAAATACTAGCAGGTTTTTAGAGTTTGAGAAAAAAGAAAGTACTTCCTGGCATTTAAACAGAAAGAGAAACAAATAACACAACACCTAGGCTACTGACAAATGAAGGAGGAGATGGGAGTTGAGCCTTAGCCTTCAGTAATAAGTGCCGAAAGTGGAGAAGAGCTTAAAGGGGAAAAGACCTTTATGCTCAGCTAAGTTTTATTTCATTTGATGACATATCAAAATGACATTTTCAGATATGCAATGGTTTAAAAAACTTAACACCCATGTAACCCTGGGAAACAAACAAACTTGAAGGTTCATGTCAACTGAGCAATAGATAGAGAAAAATTAAAAGCACAAGAATGAAAAAGTTAGTGTATTTCAGTAAAATGAGGGGCTATCTAAAATCAGTCAGAATAGAAACGTCCTAAAGAATTATTCTTAATGTATGCATAAAAACGATGACAAATACATAGCAGAAATAAAATGTAATTAAGTTAGCTAGGAGCTGAAGCCTGAATAATATTTACAAGCCCTTAGAAGTGTGTGTGTATTTGGGTGCAAGAGAGAGAGAGAGAAAGAGAGAGAGACAGAGAGATTGATAGGTTACAACGAGACAGAGAAGAGACCAAGAAGATAGGAGAAAAAAAGAGAAGAATCTAGAATCTACCAGAGATAGGAAAGTGCAAGGACTGTATTCTTCCAAGCAGTACTACTAAAAATTAGAACAGGAAAAAACCTTAGAAATCCCCTAATCCAGCTGCTTCATTTCACGGATATTGAAAGGTTTGAGAAGGAGCTTGTCCTAAGTCATTCATCCAAAAGAACACAAAAAGCTAGGCTTAGATTCTGCGTCTTCTGATGCTTGGCTCACTGTTCTTTCTAAGTTACATTATTCTGCCTTAATTCTAGAAATATAATGTGCCCAGGGCTTGATTACCTGAAAAACAAAATCCATCTCGGGGGCGTGGGTGAAATTCCCTTGTAGTGCTTCTGAACTGTGAAAGTTATATTAAATGTTGAGTCCTGATTAAAGGAAGAATTGGCTTTTCTTCACCTACCTGGTTCTCATAACCATGATACGAGGTCAGCATCTAGAAGGGGAGAATGGAATTCTTATTCAAAGTGGAGAGAGTCTGGGCCAAGGGCAGGCCCCTCTCCTGGCTCTGTGGTGGCTGCCGCAGCAAACCCAACATCTAGGCTGATCTGGGCTCTTGACAGGAGTTTTCTAGATGATTAGTTTGAGAGCTGTGCTATCGGCTGTTGTGCAACTGCGGGCAGCTGCTTCGGAACAGAGCTCTCATCAGCCTGGAATTATCGGGTCTTTGCATATGTGCGGCTGGAGATAAGGAGGGAAAATGTGCTTTTCCTTGTTTGGAAATGAACAATCTCAGGAGAGTGGGGAAGCTGAGAGAGAAACACGATGAGGATAAATCTAAAATTTTAGAAAGGTTCTTTGTTACATTTTGGCAAGGGTGGTAGTTTTTGTTGTTTGCTTGTCCATTCCTTATTTTTCTGTCAGTTTATTTTATTCCGCTTGTTCAGTTCTGGACACAGACTAGGTGCTAAATCAATAAATCAATATGTCTTTCAAGTTTGAACCAGGAAAAGTGACTTGCAGCTGTGATTTTGGCAGGAGTCTGGGGTCTTGAACTGCTAGGATATTCTTTCTAAAATTTGCCATCCTCACCCTGTGTGAATATCTCAGTGTCCTTGATTTTTTTTTTTTTTTTTTTTTTTTTTTTGGCAAAGTCTTGCTCTGTGACTCAGGCTGGAGTGAAGTGGCGCGATCTTGGCTCACTACAATCTCCACCTCCTGGGTTCAAGTAATTCTCCGGCCTCAGCTTCCCGCATAGCTGGGATTACAGGCACCCGCCACCACCTGCTTGATTTTGAACAGAAGAAAAGGAGAAACATTTTGTCTCATACAGATCAAAACAAACTTCCAAAATAATCTCTTATTCATTACTCTTATGATATAAAACCCTAATAATGTCATAATGAAATGAGGCATGCAGACAAAACAAACTTTAGGAAATCCATCCCTGAGTGTGCATTTTACACAGCCTCTTAGTGCAGCTATACCACGCACCACTAAGAAGCAGCAAAACCATCCATCCAATAGGGACACAGGCAAGAAGGGCTCTGGCTTTAAGTCCCACAATTTGGAAGTTCCCACAAATTGCACACACACACAAATTTATTACAGAAACTGTCACTCCAGCATCAGCATAGTGCAACCAGAAGCCCTAAATACCCACTCTTATATTTAAATCCCGGGGAAATGCTTCGGCAAACCTCTTGCCCTGTGTCTTTAAAACAAAAGGTCCAGATGCTGAGAACACACAGGGGTTGTGTTGCAGCAGGTAGACACTGCTTCCAGTCTGGGGAAGGATTTGGGTGAGGGAAGTAGTTAGCTAAGAGAAAAAAAAAACATCAAATTAAGTAACTTATCCAGGGCTTCCTATCAGAGAGCATGAAATAGCGTCTGGAAGTAAAAGTATCATTTCCTAGTATTTCTGAGTACTCATTTCTCTGCTTCTCCTCCTAATCTGGTTCACGGTCCTGAAGATATTAGCACATTATAGAGGTACTCACAACATTTGCACGTGGAGGTGGAGGGGCATATTTCATAATGGAGCAAATGATGCCACTCTGACATGTATAAATATGTAGGTGCAGATGAAACAGCTGAAGTATGGTACTGATTCTTTCTAGTGACAACTAGATGGATGTTAAAAGCTAGAATGGAGAACAGTTCTAATTTTATAAATATGTTGGAGATTTAATTACAATTTAAAAATTAATAAGAAGTCAATTTAAAATAATTTTTATTTCAAAATTTTATATTTATTAATTAGAATCTACATTTTATCTTCAAATTTTGATAGATAACTTGGAATATTTTAGAAATACAGACAACTTTTAAATACACATGGAAATAACTTTCATTTCTTAAATTTTACATTTACTTTTTTTATCAAAATATATTCAGATTTGCATACTTGCACTTCAAAAATTCTTTAGATCAGAGGTCATCCAACTATGGCCCACAGGCCAACCCCAGCTAATTTTTTTAAACTCCATGATTCCATTTATATGACACATTCAGAACACGCAAATCTATAGTGAGAGAAAGCAGATTAGTTGTCGCCAAGGGCTGAGGGGAGTGGGGAATGGGAGTGAGTGCTTAATAGGTATGACGTTTCCTTTTGACGAGATGAAAGTGCTCTGGGATTGGATAGCCCTGGTGGTCAGCTATTTTTGTCAGTAAAGTTTTATTGAAACATAGCCACGTCCATTTGCAAATGTATCGTCTCTGGCTGCTTTTGAACCACAAACACGGGACTGGGTACGTGTGACAGAGATCAAGTGGCCTAAAAAATATTCATTATCTGGACCTTTTCATAAAACATTTTTCACCTCCTGCTTTAGACCATTGCTGTCAGTAGAATAAAATTAGTATTCAACACTTTGGGAGGCTGAGGCGGGTGGATCACAAGGTCAGGAGACGGAGGCCATCCCGGCTAACACGTTGAAACCCCGTCTCTACTAAAAATGTAAAAAAAAATTAGCCGGGCGTGGTGGTGGGTGCCTGTAGTCCCAGCTACTAGGGGGGAGGCTGAGGCAGGAGAATGGCGTGAACCCGGGAGGCGAAGCTTGCAGTGAGCCGAGATCACGCCACTGCACTCCACCCTGGGCGACAGAGTGAGACTCCACCTCCAAAAAAAAAAAAAAAATTAGCATTCAAAATCTTGATGGTAGCATAATTAGCATTTTGTTGAAATTAAGAGATAAAAAAACAAATTGTACGCGTAAGTATGTAGTAATTCGTGATCTGCGTATGTCTTTGTTTTATTACTCATCCCAACATTGCTGGCCCATCAACAAAATACCCAAATGAGCAATAATAATTAAATTGAGACATTTTTGGTAATTTGCCAACTTTCAGACATAGAAAAATAATAGATTTATGTGTATTTTTCTGTTTTGTTGTTAGGAAGGAATATTTGTCAAAATAGGAGAATAGGATGCATTTCATTTAACAGTTTATTAGCTTGATTTATAACTTTTTAAATGTTCAGACATACGGTATGCGGGCCTTCATTTGCGCTCTTGTCCAGGGACCTGAAATGTAAAGAGTGGGCCAGAAAAAAACACACCGGGACTCAGAGCTAAGTCATGGTGAAGAAAAACAAGGCCGGCAGACGGGCTGTCCATTCCAAAAAAGCCTGGGGCTGTCAGGGGTTGAACTTTCCAGATGAGGCACTTCACGTGGGCGAGGTGGTTCCACCGCAGCAGAAACGCTGCAGACGCCTCACATCTGTGTGACCGAACAGAAATCCCTCTTCTTTCAGCACAGGAAAACGAAACAGGCTAGGCTCTGGGCCGAGCAGCCCATTTGGAAAATAGCGGCTGTCCAAATGGGCTTTTAAAAAAATTAAACTTCAACAACATTTAAAAAATTCTACATGCCAAAAAGGTTCATTATAGAAAACTTAGAAAATTCAGAGAAGCACAAAATTCTAAAAAGTAAAATTACTCACCCACCGCTCAGATACAGCATTGAAAAATACATCCATGCAGATCTCATTCTATGCAGAGCTGTAGGTTAATAATTTATTTATAAAATTAAATCATATTGTGCACACACTATTCTAAACTGCCTGTTGCACTTTGGAATAAATAGAAACACCATTCTTGTCATTAATTACACATCTACTTTGTTTTAAACTGCTGCGCAGTATCCTACTTTATGAAATGCCATAAAGTGTTTAGTGAATCCCTTATTATTGGATACTTGAGTTGTTTTTAAAGTCAAACATTTGACTCACATGTTTAATTATTTCCTTGAAGTAGAAATGAAGGCATGAGTATTTTAAAAGCTTTTGAGCCATACCATAAAACTTCTATGAAGGTATTTATATTTTGTCTTTGAATCTTAATATATTAAAATATTTTGGTTCTATTTCAGTATATTAAAGTATATATTTTCTCATACAGTCCTTAACACTTTGTATTATATTTCAATTGCTTCCAGTAAGCATAGGGAAATGATTTTTTAAAAATATTTTCGTACTTATGCTTTAAATTAGAGCATTTCCCAGGTGTTTATCAAGATTATGATTTTCAAAGACATTTTCTGGTTATGTATGTTTTGTCTATTTTTTTCTAATGGGATTTTTTTTTTCTTAGATTTCAAACATTTTCTTTATATTAATGATATTTATCCCTTGTCTTTTATGGAGCAAACATTCCAGTCTATCCTTTCTTGTTTCTTTTTTGTTCATAGTGTTTTTTAAAAATATTTTTAAATCAATGTTTTTCTTTATGACTTTTGCTTGTCCTTTATAATGTTTCCTAAGAAAGGTCTTTCTAATCTTAATATTAAATAAATAAATATCCATCTTTCACTTGTATTTTATTTTTTAATTCACTTTAAATTATGTAAAGTCAAATTTGAAATATGTATATTTTAAAATTATGAACAAGTACCTGTCCTTTTATCCAGTATTGATATGCCACGTACATCATATACTAAGTTGCTATGTATCCTTCATTTTGTGTTTGGAGTTTGGATACTGTTCTGTGTTTACCTTGGCATTAGTAGAGCACTCTTTTAATTATTGCAATTTGGCCGGGCGCGATGGCCAATGTCTGTAATCCCAGCACTTTGAGAGGCCAAGGAGGGTGGATCACGTGAGGTCAGGTGTTTCTAGGTATGGCTTTTCCTTTTGAGGAAACGTTGCCAGAGATGAGGAGAGGGTAAGACTGACAAAGTGATAGCATGAGATTAAAGTGATGAAACTGTTTTATATTCGGATGGTGGTGTTGGTTATGCAAATCAGTACACACATGTTGGACTTCACAGAGTTGTCCTCCAGAAATGTCAATTTTGCTAAATATTAATTTAAATAGAAAACAAAATAAAAATGTTACTGAGGAACATAAAAGAAAATTTGTGTAAATGAAAGTCATATAATTTTCCTACATTATGAACTAAAGGTAGTAAAAAGTCATCTCTTCCCAAACTAGTACTTACATTTTATGAAATGCCAATTCAAATGGAAATGAAGAGGGAAATTGGATTTAATTCAAATATTGTATAATTCTTCAATGTATTTGGAAGAAAACGCATTCAATGAAAAACGTTCAATTTCACATTAGATTTGAGACATATAAAATTGCAATAACATATATTTTTTGAAATGAGTCTCCCTCTGTTGCCCAGGCTGGAGTGCAGGGTGCTATCTTGGCTCACTGCAACCTCCACCTCTCGGGTTCAAGCGATTCTCCCACCTCAGCCTCCCAAGTAGCTGGCATAACAGGTATGTGCCACCGTACCTGGCTAATTTTTGTATTTTTAGTAGAGATGGGGTTTCACCATGTTGACCAGGCTGGTCTTGAACTCCTGACCTCAGGTGATCTGCCCACCTCGGCCTCCCAAAGTGCTGGGATTACAGGCATGAGCCACTGTGGGCAACCAGTTTGCTCCATTTTGTGTGTGTGTGTGTGTGCTGAATAGTATTCTGTTGCCTACATGCACCACAGTTTGTTTATCCATTCACCTGCTGGAGGACATCTTGGTCAGTTCCAGTTTTCAATGATTATGACTAGCACTGTTATTAACATTTTGCAGAGGCTGTATGTGAATACAAACTTTTTCTCTAGGCTAAATAGTAAGGGGCAAAATTACTGGGTCATTTAACAAGTATTTGTTTAACTTTATAAGTAACTGCCAAACTGTTTTAAAGAGTGTCCGCCGGGCGCGGTGGCTCACACCTGTAATCTCAGCACTTTGGGAGGCCGAGGCGGGCGGATCACGAGGTCAAGAGATCGATACCATCCTGGCTAACACGGTGAAACCCCGTCTCTACTAAAAATACAAAAAATTAGCCAGGTGTGGTGGCAGGTGCCTGTAGTCCCAGCTACTCGGGAGGCTGAGGCAGGAGAATGGTGTGAACCTGGGAGGTGGAGCTTGCAGTGAGCTGAGATCCGGCCACTGCACTCCAGCCTGGGCGACAGAGCAAGACTCCGTCTCAAAAAAAAAGTGTCTACCATTTCTCATTTCCCAAAAGCAGTGTATGAGGGTTTCATTTGCTTCACATCCTTGTCAGCACTTAATGTTGTCACTTTTTAAAAATAATTTTAGCCATTCTAACAGTTGTGTGGTGGTATCACATGGTGGTTTCTATTTACCTTTTCCTATTGATGAATGATGTTGAACATCTTTTTATGTGTTTAATTGCCTCCTTGTTGAAATGCTTATTACAGTTTTTTTTGCCCATTTTTACATGGGGCTATTTATTTTCTTACTGCTGAGTTTTAAAAGTTCTTTATAACTTCACGGGCTGGGCGTGTTGGTTCACACCTGTAATCCCAGGACTTTGGAAGGCCGAGATGGGTGAATCACGAGGTCAGGAGTTCGAGACCACCCTGGCCAACATGGAGAAACCCCGTCTCTACTAAAAGTACAAACAATGAGCCAGGCATGGTGGCACGCACCTGTAATCCCAGCTACTCGGGAGGCTGAGGCAGGAGAATCGCTTGAACCCAGGAGGCAGAGGTTGCGGTGAGCAGAGATTGCGTAGTTGCATTCCAGCCTGGGTGACAGAGCAAGACTCTGTCTCAAAAAAAAAAACAAAAATAAATAAATAAGTAAATAAAAGTTATTTATACATTCAAAATGAAAGTCCTTTGTTGGATAGGAGGTTTTTCTAAGTATTTTCCCAGTTTGTAGTTTGACTTTGCATTTTTTTTAACAATGTCTTTGACAGAGTAAAAGGTTTTTAATTTTGATGAAGTCCATTTTATAGATTTATTTTATGGATTATGCTTTTATTACATGTGTTAGAACTCTTTGCCTAGACCCAAGTCCTGAAGCCTCAGTAAAGCTTTTTACAGGCAAGTTGTACAAAATACTTGAGATGTTTTCCAAATATTTTAATTTTTGCTATTATTTTGAATGAGATCTTGATGTTTTATTTGATCTAAATATACCTTAAGCTATTTTTTTTTTAATGCAGAAGTTATATTTTCAATCCAGTGATTTTTTGGAAACTTTTTCTTTCTCCCACTAAATCAAACTGATCAATATATTTACACAGAATTGTGGTAGAATGTCAAACAAGTAATGAGACATCTTTGTGGTTTCCCTATCTTTGTAGCTATCTCATTATCAATGACCCAAAATATTATGAGTCTCAAACGTATTTTAGGAGGTAGGCAAGATAGCCAAAATGTAGATGAAGATACAGATATGACAGAATCTATATTCTGGCCACATGTACACTTATTATAAGAATGAAGGACTGTAATGCGTAGGTTATGACAGATGGTCTAACCTCAAGTTCCCAAAATCTGTTCTTAGCATAGCTAAGTCTGACATTGGGCCATGTTCTTATCCACCTAAGGCCGAGGTTTTTAACTTGAGTTCCAAGAATGAGTATCAGGAAACAGTGAACTTACAGTAAGTGTATGTAAAAGTGTGGAAATGAGCATATATGCATTTTTCTGAGGGAAAAATCTGAAATTTCATCAGATACTCTGAAAAGATCATCCCTTTTCAATTAGGCACATTCACATTCTACCCACACTCTCATTTCAAACATATCTAAATCACTGAACAAATTTAATAAATATTTAGTGAATGAATGTTATTAATAGATGGCTAACATTAGGTTTGACCTAAAGTGCAAAATTTTTATTTAGTAAACATTTATTGAATGTCTACCTTGGCCAAGCATCCTATTGGCTACATGAATAAAAAGATAATGTCCCTTAGACAAAAAACTTACTATCTGGAGGGTAGGCAGACATAATAACAAATGTATTTCAATGGGAAAATTACTATAAGGAAATATTTATGTTCACAGAAGGAGTACTGAATCTGCCTAAGGAATTTAGAAAAAGCTTCACAAATACAGAAGTACTTGAGTGAAGATAAGAATGATGATAAGAGTCACAAGTGACCTCCCAATAATTTTCATATTCTGTAAACTTGAGATGTTGCAGAGTGAGTCAGATATAGAGAACAGGAGCTAATGATCAATTATGTGGAAATTTATTTTATTATTATTATTATTATTATTTGAGAAGGAGTCTCACTCTGTCGCCCAGGTTGGAGTGCAGTGGCAATTCTCCTGCCTCAGCCTCCCAAGTAGCTGGGATTACAGGCGCCCACTACCATCTCTTGCTAATTTTTGTATTTTTAGTAGAGACGGGGTTTTGCCAGGTTGGCTAGGCTGATCTCGAACTCCTGACCTCAGGTGATCTGCCTGTCTTGGCCTCCCAAAGTGTTGGGATTACAGGCGTGAGCCACCGTGCCTGGCCGTAAATTTATTTTCTAATAGAGTTTTATTATAGTTTATCAGGGTCAACTGGGAGAGGAAGGATTCTAGAAAAAAAGTGCTTAAAAAAATGGAGGCATAAGAGATTAGTGCTTAAGAAAACAGAGGCATATTCAGAGAAGTATAAGTGGCTCAGTCTTGCTGGAGGGTGAAGTAGGAAGGATCCTATAGTCTGACTTATATGAATTTAATTTACAGAAATTACAGTGGAAATACACAAATATTTACGCAAGATGGTGTCTACTGTAGCACTGTTAACAAACTTCTCAAAACAGGAATTAACTTAATGATTATTAGCTTATTCATCATTAGAGGACTGCTGAAAAATCTCTAATTTATTCATATAATGTAACATTTCCCAGTGTTAAAAAGATTGAGTTACATCTGTTTCCAATGACTTAGAAAGATCCCCAAAATAGTATTAGGTTACAAAACAAGTCATAAAACGATAAGATACTATCTCATGTTTGTAAAAACAGGCAGTAAAAAATATGTTTTGAGTTAGAATGTGTTTTAGTATTAGGTTGAGTGTGTTGACGGCTCCAATTCTTCTTTCTTCTCTTTATCCTTGCCATTTGCCATGGAATTTCTAGTTTTTGTGTCGGGAGTGGAATCTGTTTTCCCATTTCATGATAGTTTATCCATGTGACTTGCTTTGGCCAATGAAACATTAGCACTTGTGCTATAAGAAGAGACTTGAAAATTCTTCATCACTGTGAGGACATGTCTGGGCTAGCCTTCTGAAGGATGAAAGGCAGATGGAACAAAGTAAAGCCACCTCAGTTATCCCAGGAAAGCCTTCCCTAGGTCAGCCTTCAGCCAGCTAATTCCTCTGCTCAGGCTCAGCCAAGATCAGCAGAGCCATCTGGTCGACCCGCAGCTGACCACAGACACATAAGCAAGGCCAGCTGAGATCCCAAGTTAGTCTGGATCAGCTAAAACCTGCAGACTTATAAAATAAATAACTGTTATTGTATGTCTCTGAGGTTTTGTGGTAATGTTATGAAGCATTATTTTAGCCCTAGATAACTGATAGGCTATATTTGTATATAATATAAGTTTACCAAAAATCTGGACAGATACATAACAAATTATTAACAGTGGTTACCTCTAGGAAATGGAATGGTTGGTCAACATTGTACTTCCACACACTGAAAGTATTGATGTACCCTCTAAGAAATCCAATTGCTATTTTTGCTTTGATCCATTTTCTCTCCTTAATGTGTTCTTAAAACATCAAAAATAGATAAGAAAATAGGACTTGATCCTGGTGGCTGCCTAGGGCCTTAAGATTAGGTCTGAATGGTTACAGAACTAACATTCTAAAAAGTTTGAGAATAGTTGGCTTTTGTTCTTATCTATCACTCTGATAGGCTGAACATCAGTGAATGAGACACTTAACCTCTATTTTAGCCCATTTTTCCTTATTTATAAAGCTGCAAACAGCTGATGCCAGGGGTGAGATCACTGAGATAATGATTATGTCTATTTTGAAGAGGAACAGCCATAGAAGAAACTATTAAGAGTACCCAAAGTTCTGTATAAAAGTATTATAAACTGAAAGTGCTTAGAATAGCAATGATGATGACGATGATGATGATGATGATGATAATATGCCAATTTTAACCCACACTAAGAACCAACTGCCATATGATCTATTAATCTTCTTGAAATTGACCTAATTTGGCCTTCCATTTATTAAAATAGCTGAGTGATTTTATAAGTAAGTGGATTCTGATGTATGGTTATTTTATTCATTCATGCCAACTCTCTGGGAGAAAATTTAATTATTGTTTTAATCTTTACCAAGTCTAGAAAAAAAAAAAAGTAACTCCAAGCTATTGATTTGGTTTGGTTGCTTACCCTAAATTAAGCTTTGACCAATAGTTTTAACAAATGGCAAGCATTTAAAATAACTGTAGACATCCAAAATATCAGAGAGTCGTCTCCTGTGTGAAGCACAGAACTTATTAGAGGTAGCAGGATGGGAAAATAGCATGAAAATATGTCAGGTTTGAGGGTTAAAAGTACCTGGTTCCGTCTCCTGATAACTATCTGACCCTAAGTTTCTCAATTTCTGTGTATTAGTTTCCTCATCCATTGAAAATAAATAATGAATAGAAAATTCATGTTATGGAAATTAAATTCAGTTACTTGCCACCACCTCCCTACATCTACCCTCTAATTAATAAAAAGGCTGGTAAAGGATCAATAAGGAATGGATATGCTATTGCTATTGATACTCTTCATGTCTCTTATGCTATTGCTTTGACTCATTAATTTTCCTTTCCCCAGTATGCTATTATTTTCTAATGTCTGCTTAAGCAGTGATACGAAACAAAACCTGATATACTTTAGGACAGTTTCATTCTCATTCAATCTTCTTAAATCTACAATATGTTTGAGGGGAAACAAGCCTTTGAAAATTGTATCAGTCCTACTGTACATTCAGATATTATAAGATCCTGGTCAGAAGACATACGGTCACTTGCCCAATGTTATATCAACAGAATGGGAACAAAAATGTAGGACCCTATTCTCCTGGCCAGAGCAACATCTGAAATATTCCCCAACCAGTCTATGTCTGTAGAACCAGTCCATGGCGAGCTAACAATCCTCAATGCCAAAGAATATGCAAATATTTTCACTCAGTTTTTTTTTTTTTTTTTCTTTTTGAGGTAGAGTCTCTTTGTGTCACCCAGGCTGGAGTGCCACTGCGCAATGTCCACTCACTGCAACCTATACCTCCTGCGTTCAAGCGATTCTCCTGCCTCAGCTTCCCAAATAGCTGGGATTACAGGCAGCTGCCACCAGGCCTGGCTAATTCTTGTATTTTTAGTAGAGATGGGATTTCACCAAGTTGGCCAGGCTGGTTTCTAACTCCTAACCTCAGGTGATCCACCCACCTCGACCTCCCAAAGTGGTGGGATCATTTAGATTTTTAAAGCGCTTATTCATTGGAAAACTAGAACAATATCCCTGTATGTTGAGTTTGCTGAGAGTCTGCTCTGACAACCTCAAACCTTCCAACCAAAAACAACTTCATGGGCTTCTTTCCAAATTCTCTATGGTTTACAAGCATTCTGTTGGGCTTCCCCAGTCCCACTGACACCCTTTCTTCTACATGGCAGCAGCTGTCTGTGGTGGCAGCACTCCCAAACTCTTGCTTCTGAGTTTGAGTGACCATTTGCCTCTTGGCCGGGTTGGTTTACAGACTCCATCAGAAGTCCCCGTGCTTTGTGTTCTGCTTTCAGATCCTTTGCTAATTGCTTCTTTCTTTTGAGGGGCACAAAAACTGCCTGAGCTTCCCTGCCCCAGTAGGCAGGATGTTCTCTGCTTTCAGATGTGTCAGCCCTTCCAAAATGTACTCTCGATCTTGGGAAAAGAAGTAATTAGCCTGATGGGGAATACACTGCTGTTTCAGCATTTTTCTCACTGCTGGGTTTTGAAGTAATAGAGGGCCAGGCAGGTCAGAAAGAAGTTGAGTACTGTTGAGTTTCAATGCCCCACTAAGCTCACATAGCAACTACTGGCTCTCAAAGCTCATTAGTTCTAACCCAACACTGCTAATCGCCCCGAGTGATGAATCCGCTTTCATGGACACTTAGAGAGGTATTTGCTAACATTTAACCTCAGCGTGCCCTGCATGGCCTTCAAGGTCTCAAAAGTTGATATAAACTTGAAGAAAGAGTACATTAAGCATTATCATAGGAAAGATGAGCCTACGTTGTGGGGTCCTCATATAGACAAAAATCGCTCTGATGATTCCTCTTAGAAGAACTTTATCATATTGTTACAGGCAATGTTCCTCTCTTCTTGGTAACCCTAGGATTGAGGGAAGTGTGTTTGGATCTGTGGCTACAACTCTTTAGATATGGGTTTCTCGACCCCAACACTATTGATATTCCAGGATGGATAATTCTTTGTTTGGGGGCTGTTCTATGCATTGTAGAATTTGGGCAGCATCTCTGGACTGCATAGATAGATACCAGTAGCAACCTCCCTTTCCTCTACTCTCCCTCCAGGGTGTGATAACAACTACTAGTGTCTCCAGACGTGGCCAAATGTCTCCTGGGGGCAAAATTGTCCTCTGATGAAAACCACTGCTTTAGAAAATTGCCACCAATGCTGAATTTAAAAAGTGGAATACAGTAAAATAGGATCAGAAAAGAAAATATCAGACAACATAGCGTAAGAGAAAGTACTGTTTCATAAACATGTATTTCATATTCATCTGTGTGTATGTATACGCATATAAATAACATGGATTATGGTTAAAAAAAAAAAGTTAACAATGCTGAGAGACTTGACCCTCAGAAAGTCTATTGTTTATCTGTGCTATTACTAAGAGATGGGTTACAGTCTCCCATTTAGAAATTGATTTCTCTTCAATATTGTATTGTATGCTTTAGTTTGATTGTTTTTAATTTAATATGGTTTTCTTTCAACAACTAATGGGCACTTTGTTTTCTACCTTATTGAAACAAGGTTAGTGATTTCTGTCTACCTTAGATAATATAAAAGTATCAAAACAAAATATCATAGGTCATCCAAGAGATTAGGGAGTCTATATACTGAGGGAAATAGCAAAGTATGTGCAAAGCTGCCCAATCTCGCCATCTCCGGGCTTATTATATATTTCAGGAGACAATTATTAAGCAATGTGTATTTAAATCTCACTTCATAGACAGATGACACAGGTTAGATGGTTAATACCAAGTTAAATTAGACAGGAAAATGGCCATTTGCTGTCAGTTGGGGACATATGAATGAACACATAAAAACTGAAACAATAACAAATGGCAAAATATTATTTAATGATACCAAAGCTGTTTCAAGTCAAGTCAAGCTTCACAGACCAAAAAAACCTAAAAAACAAAAAACAAAAAAAAGCAAGTACAAAAGATAACCTTTTCAGTTTTGGCCATAAGTTTGTGGTAACCCCAGAACACAGAAGTGGAGTTTTATTGAGAGTGATAAAGCACATACTCAAGCTAAAACAGACACCTAGGGTGAGAGAGAAATGCTGAATGCTTAGAAAAAAATAGGAATGGGTCAAGATAGGAACCAAAGGCAGAAGTGAGAAGTTACACAAGCTAGGAGTTTCACAAAAGAGAGAGGATGAACTAGGTCTCAAGAGTCCAGCATCTGAGACGCTAGGATCCAACTAAAGACAAAGTGAAGCTTTCTCTATTTTCTTCTTAAATATTTCCTTTCTAGAAAAAGATAAATAAATAAATAAACCCAGTCTACATTTGAAGATCTGGCCATGTAGTTGTATGGAAAGTGAGTGAAATAACAAGGAAAAGATGAAGAATATGGCCTGTCTGGTTAATTTCTTGAGCAGGAAACTGGATCAGGTAACTGAAACAAAAAATGTAATCATGGGTAAGACAAAGCCTGGATATTTGACAGCCCACATTTGGGGTAAAATTAGGAAGACAGAGGGTGGTGTCATGTAGAAGAGGAAACCAAAAGGATGCAGGAAATCATTTGTAAATGTGCCTGTGATCTATAGTGTTGAATATCAAATGTTGCAAAGATGTTGAGAAATGGCAGATCTGACAATGGTGGATTGCTATTGCTCCTGGAAAGAAGTTTCCATAGAATGCGTGCCCTCCACACTAAGAGAGGTTTTCTGTGTGCTACAGAAAATAGGTAAGAGTTAGTTTTACATGGAGAAATCTCCAATAGTTTTCTCTTGGTAAGTTTTTGCCTGTTTTCAATTGGCTGTTTCAATTCATTATTGCAGAGTTATGTAATGTATATTTTATAATTTCTTGGTCATACCTAGTCTCATTGTTTTATTACTTTTTGTTCTTTTTAAAGTTTGGGGGCATGAATGCTTATTTACCCATTTTCATTCTATCTTAATACTAAAATACATAAAAATGTGAATTCATTCTACTTATATCACTGACTGTAAAAATATGATAGGTATATAGTGTAATCACTTGGCTCTTACATAAATGGTCTTTAACTGCTTGTTTGATTTCCTCTTTAAAGGTTTTTAAAAAGTAGTTTTTAACCTTATATTGATTTTATTAATTTTATTTTTCCTTTGTTATTACTTGTCACTTACAGAATATGAGTTTGTGGCCAAGCATATACACATTTTACAAATATTTCACAGACTTTTGAAAAGACTATTTTCTGTTTGTAGATAAGTAGCCTTCTGATAGCTATTTATCAGATCAAAATTAAGCCTATATATCTGTCACCCAGGTCAGAGTGCAGTGGCATGATATCAGCTCACTGAAGCCTCAAGCTCCAAGGCTCAAGCGATCCTCCTGAGTCAGCCTCCTGAGGAGCTGGGACTACAGGCACACACTACTACACCTGGCTAATTTTTGTGTTTTTTGTAGATATGGGGTTTCACCATGTTGCCTGGGCTGAGAACTCTGGTGATCTGCTCACCTTAGCTTCCCAAAGTGTTGGGATTACAGGTGTGCGCCACTGAGCCCAGCTTAAGCATATTTTTGATATTTCTATATTTATCCTCATTTTTCCAATTGCTCTAGCAAAAGTTCAAATGAATGTATTAGAATATTCCACCAGTACTGTGATATTTTTTAAAAATTTCTACATGTTCTATGGATTGTATCAATATCAATTTCCTGGTTTTGGTATGGTGCAATAGCTATAGAAGGTGATAACATTGGGAGAGGCTGGGTGAAGGGTACATAAGAACTTTTTGCAAAATTTATTCACATTCCTACAAATCTATAATTGTTTCCAAATAAAAGTAAAAATAAATTTAAAAAGTCACTGCTTGCATTTCTAACAGCTTTCATGTCATATATTTTGATGTTAGTGGTTATGTCATCTACTACATAAAGGTCCATAAATCTCAAGCTATAAATTATACCCTTGATTATTAAAAATAGATACTTTTGTTTTATTTGACATGTTTTACCTTGAATATTACTTTGCCTGATGTTAATTTTGTGACCCCAGATTGCTTTCTGTTATTTCCTTTCTTTTCTGTCTTGCAGTGTGTATGTGTGAGTTGTCTGCGTACTCCCAAGTCTGGTAAGTCAGCTTTGACAATCCTATATTTTTAAACTTATTTCATTTCGTTTTAGTGTGTCTGTTACAAATAAGAAATAATGATCACAGCTTTTTATTCCGCCTATTATGATATAATTTTAGTTCATTCATTTTTATTGTGATGCCTTAACTTTCTTTATACCTTAACCATATCAGGTAATTTGGACAGTTAAAAATTATTGTCCTAAAGGTTTTTTTCCTTAAAACTGTAATATGAGGCTAACGCTTTCTGAAATGTAATATTTCAAGGAAGACATCTAATTCCAGCATTATATATTTTTTTCCTCTGAGGCAATCTGTTTTTGTCATCTAGATAATTGTAGGGTTTTTGTTTGTTGATGTTGTTGTTTTTCCTTGATTAAACTTTTCTCCTTGGAATCAGGATACATTTAGGCCACTTTCATTACTTTTGCATGATACTCAGTTAACCTTTTCAAATTACAGACTGAAATCTGGAGAAAACAAACAAATTAGAGATTTTCTCCGGTTTTCTCTCATTTCATACTGAAACTCTGTATCATAGAGGGTCAGGAAGGGAGGACATTCATTCTGATCCCTCCAATTGACTCTGTTCTTCTAAACGACCGAGTTTTATGTTTGATCATGTTTCTTCCTGCTGACCTTACAGGGCCCCAGCGGTGGATCTGTATTTGTTCGTATTTGTGACTAAAATGGCTTCCGTTTTTCCGAGTGCCTGTTGAAATCTGTTCAGGGCCAGAGGAAGGGATAAGAGAAATGTTACCTTTTCTTTTTTTTTTCTGTGATTTACTTTATCAAAATAAAAGTCAAATAAATATCCCAAGAGGAGGAGGCAGGGAGAGAGCCCAGGAACTAGTATGTCAAGGCTGAGACCTGAGGCTGGCTGCACTAAGCCCCCAGCTGTATTTGGCATGATATCCTAGGAGACTGGGATATCAGCGCTCCAGGCACCCACCTCGTCCTCTGCAGGCCTGAATCCTGCTTGTTCAGTCCTGGCCCTTGGTGTCTCCACAGGGCAGTCTTAGAATCTGCACTCTGCGCTGCATTGCAGTGCACCCTCCCTGGGGCCCAGTATCCAAGCTCCAGAGTTTGCAGATGGTCCCTTCTGTTTCCTTCTGAGAACAAGCTTTCCTTCAGTGGCTCCTGTCCCAACTTCCCAATTGCTGTTGCCTCAATCCAGACTTCTCTGCATTGTATCTTAGAGAATTTATGAGCTCTTTGCTGGTAGATGGTGATTATCTTTTTTCTATTACTGACAGTGCTTTTTCCTTATTGCTACTATTTCTTTGGCCATGTCACTGGGAATTTGGGGAAAGGAAACACTTGAAGCACAGGTTTTTATTACCAAATTGAACTTGGATGCAACTTTAATTTTTTTAATATACATATTATTGGGTTGGCCTGTGATTAATTTTCATTTCCTCATGGTTAAAAAATATATATTCTCCTCACCTGAGGATACTAGGCAGATCAGCGTAAAGTAAAAGCCATTCACAGTGGTTATTTTCTTTTTCTTTTCTTTTTTATGTTTTTGAGACAGAGTTTCACTCTTGTGGCCCAGGCTGGAGTGCAGTGGGATGATCTCAGCTCACTGCAACCACCGTCTCCCAGGTTCAAGCGTTTCTCCTGCCTCAGCCTCCCGAGTAGCTGGGATTACAGGCATACACCACCATGCCCAGCTAATTTTTTTTTGTATTTTTAGCAGAGACGGGTTTCTCCATGTTGGTCAGCCTGGTCTCGAACTCCCAACCTCAGGTGATCCACCCGCCTTGGCCTCCCAAAGCGCTGGGATTACAGGTGTGAGCCATCGCACCTGGTCCATGGAGGTCGTTTTCTATGGGGGCTGCCACATACTTTGCTGCTGGCTGGTCACTATTCTGGGGACTGAGAACCCCATTTCCAGAGACTTCTTGCACAATGGACTGTTCCAGCCCCGAATAACCTACCTACTTTGCCTTCCTCAAGCCCCGAGAGCTGAGGCTGCTATACGTGGGAAATAGCAGGTCCCAGGACTGAACCCAGACAGTCTGGGTGTGCGCTTACCTTCCACTCCTTTCTTTCATTCCTTTAAACTGATTTTTTTTTCTCTCTCTCCTGGACTAAAGACACTGAACTATGTTCCTATCTGCTATGCCCACAAAATGATCCTTTAGAAAAAGGGGAGGGAGGGCACGGAGCATGAAAAAGAAAAAGGGACAGAATACCCAAGGGACACAGAGTTGATTCTGTCTAATTATACTTTTTAAATTCCCCTAATTGCTCTGTTAAATTATTGATGTGGAAAGTGTTTCCTTTTAGGGAGGGAGTTAAGTAATCAAGAGCCCTGAGGACCAAGAAGACAGACATCACCTGCTCTGGGTTTAGTAATTAAGGCATTATCCGTCACCCCGGGAGCGGAGTGGACCCTGGTGGGAGAGTGAAGCTCCCCTGCTCCCCACAGCACAAAGATTGCTCACCACAAAGTGCCAAGAGCTCAGGGTCTTTGGAAATGCATCTAAGATAACCTCACAGCCCAGCAGCTTCTAGGAAGACTGATTGATCAACAGAAAGGGAAACAGACTCTGCTCCGGTGTATTCCCATTCTGCTCATTGATTTTCCTCCTTTTACAAACATTTGTTCATAGGCTTCCAACTATGGCTGCAGCGGATCTGGCTTTGAGGATTTTAGCTCCCCTTCATTATCTGTAATTGTGTGGGGACTTCAAGTCACAAACGGCTAATATTTGAAGTGTCAATATTCTTGCTTGCTGTTTGCTTTTTTGGGAAATGTGTAATTGAAGTACAATGACCCAGTGCAGATATCACGATATCACTAGTAATGTTCTTATTTTTTCTTTTTTACAGCTATCAACATTCATTCTTCTTGGCCCCCAGGAATAGGCAGTGCCTCCTGGGTTAGCCAGATATATGTATATATACTGATCTGTGTCATTGGAAAGAAGGAGGAGATCTACTGGATTCTGATGTGGGATCCAATTCAGAATGGATCATACAGTCAGGGAAGTTATAATGCAGTATGAGTAACGAACATCTCCATTTCTAATGGAATGTGAAGGCTGCACGGTATGGGCTCCAAAGTCCCATCTACCTCTAATATTCTGGACATGTGGGTCAAGGAATAAAAACTCTGGCAGGCAACAAAAAGGATGGGAAATGTGACAGGCACAGAGATGTGCTACTCAGATCACCCTTCAGGAAAGGACTTGCCTGCCATCCAGCTGTGTGACGTGTGGGCAGCCGACAGGTTTCAGCTGTTAGAGCCTTTAGGCTCCATCTCACTATCGAGCTCATGATTTGCTCACAGCAGAGCTTGGTCAATAGTGGAACAAGGTGGTGGCACCAAAGCTTAGCCCAGTGACTCTTGTGCTGAGCCATCTTTGCTCCAGAGCCTCCCATTGGTCTGGCAGAGACTGTCAGGTCTGGCAGAGACTCTCAGGTCTGCATGGGGGTCTGCCCAATCCAGCTTCCCTCCCTTTACTTGTACAGATTTCCCTCTCTATGACACCTTTTGTACTTCTAACTCCCTCTTAGGATCTGCTTCCTGGAGAACCTCCATGGTGACAGAGGATGAGTTGCAAATAAAGTGGCATACGATGCAGAAGAGGGTGCGATGGATCCGACCACTGGGGGAAAGGAGGAAGGCGAAATCGTGAAGGAAACAGCATTTGAGTTGACTTTGAAGACGAATAGGAGTTGAATGAGTAGGAAAGAAGAAAATAGACATTTGAAGCAGCAGGACGGACACGTGCACAAAGGCATGATATAAAGAGCAGGATGTGGGAGCATGGGTAATGCATGGAACGATGTGGACGTGTGCAGTGGTGGGGGTGGGGGTGAAGCGGGGAGATAAAGCTGGGAAATACGGGATCCAAGATAAACAGCTGTCACAAACGCTCTGTGTATACACTTCTATTGGTTTGTAGACTCTGATAAAGGGAAATGGTAGTCCTGGGAGAAGAATGAGCTGCACAAAGCAATAAAATATGTAGAATTCCATAGCATAGTATTTTTGACAGCCCTGAAACAGATATTTTACTTCTATGTAGGTGGTTTCCTTGGAAAAATAGCACCTGCTATTTGTTAGGGAGAGAATGAATTGCTTGACCCATGGTACAGTCAAATCAATCATATCATAACACCAATCTATCATGTAAAATTCATTCTCTAGGCCCACATTTTGAGGAAAGAAAATGGCAGTTAATATTCCTATTGCTGACTACTTATTCAAGAGAAGAAAAAGACATGTTTACGTGGTTCTAAAATAACTACCTTAAGCCCATTATCAAATCCTAACAAGGAAGACCATCCATCCTAAAGAAGTTATCTTATAAATCATAATTTGTTTAATTAAAAAAAAATTTCCCAAACTGCATTCCAAGAAACACAGAATCCTATAGATTTTTCATTAAAATGCTTTCCACCGTCACCATAATACGGGAAACACTGTATGTGACAAATCCCATCTGACTTTTCACAGTGAATTTTAGAAGGTCCACAGACTTTAAAAGTCTACTGTAGAAAATCCATCTATGTTTGTTGAATTCATTTCCCATTCATATTTGATCACAAAATCCTCCTACCTTCATAACTCCTGTGAAAGATATGGAAATAACACTACAGGGAAAACATTTTGTGGGTTGACTTTGAGGAATTCAAAAGCATTTCATATCAAAGCTTGCTGAACACAACCCCAAAGTCTCCCTTTAAATGTTTTAGGGTCACTCCAAGAAATGAGAGGGTGGCTAAGCAGGTGGGTTCTAGAGCTCCCCTCCCCAATTCAATCATCGTAGATTGTATTATGTATTAAGAATTTGTAACAGATATTTAAGAAAAAAAAAGAGTTCTAGTGCTACAAACATTTGAAACCACAACAGTAATCAATCAATCTATTTATCTAACTACACACACACACACACACACGCACACACGCACACACACACAGGTTGGGGTGGGCATATATCTACCATTAGGAAAAGGAGAAAGACCAGGGGCTTGATCTCAGGAGAAGAAATGCCCCCTTTTCATTCCTTTGAATAGATGCAACACAAACTTCCCAAAGGACACTCCTGCTCAGACATAGGCAATCCCACCTAAAATACAGTTTTGATTTTTAACTTTAATGAAGTTAAGAGGAAATTGCAAGGCTCATTATCAATAATCACTTGAGGTATAAGCGATGTCTACAAATGATATCCAGAAAAGATGGCGACAAGAAGTTATGGGTCAAATGACAATCACAACAGTAATATCAACAAGGTGGTCCACATGCATCATCTCTAATCCTGACAAATGCAAAGCAAGGTGGACATTACTGTTCCCACTCTCCAAATGACTAAAGTGTAGAGAGCTTCAGTAACTTGTACCAAGTTAGCCAGATGATAAGGTGGTGTGGAAGACTTGAACCCAAGACAGGCAGATTTCAAAAGCTGTCCTGTTACAAAGGCAGTGGGTAACACTAACTTTTAAAAATCATATATAGACAATCCCACGATCGGTTTGGTTATGAAACAAAATAGATGGATGCTTCTCAAAGTTAGCTCCCTTTGTAAGACTTGGGGGAGCCTGCCACCACCCCAAAAGCTGATAGTACTGAATCATGGCCTGTCTCTGCTTTATCCTCCCCATGACCACAGTCAGCATAACTCGCAGTCAATACAAGTGTAAGCAACTCAATCTCTCAGTTTTCTGTATGTGGCTTTTCATTTTTTCAGTGTGACAAATGAATACGAGGCAGGCATTTTCTTTCTTCCACCCAGTGGTTTTACAGTATTGACTCAAGCCCTTCCTCTCTTTCCCCGAGACCTCTTTGAGGTGGGCCAGTGAGGGCCACTGATCCCTCTTCTCTGGCTACAAATGAACCCAGTGACTTTCACATTCTGATAAACAGAATCAGATGCTATTGAGTGTTTCCATTTGATTGGGTCAGGCAACTATTCTTGAGGTCACTTCAGTGTCATTTGAACTCAAAAGAATTCATGTATTACATGAGCCTAAACTTCTTAATTTAATCCAACATTTAAGGAAAAGCATAAAAAGACGACTGTGTAATTTTATCATGATAAAATTCACATGCACAAGTGAATTCAAAGCAAAGCATGGATTGATTTTGCTCAAAGAATGACCAACTCTTAAGACATGTTCATCAGTAAATAACTCACTCTTCAAAATCAAGAACTCAGGGTTATATTTTCATCCATTTTTCTCACAGTTGCAGTTCCCGATGAACCAGCTCCCGTTGCATATCACCTTCCCTTTCATCAGAACAGGAGTTTTCAAATGGCAGGTGTAATTGTGGGGTTTGGGTGGGGTGCTCATCCTACCCCACATCCCAATATCTGAGTGAGGAAAATGAAATAGGTTTTGTCCCCTTTAAAAGTGTTTCAGACAGGAAAGACCTCCTTGAATGTTATAAACTTGAATGGGAAAAAATGTGCATTCTCCTTCCCCACCCCCACCCAGTTCCCAGCATCTTTGTTTGAACCAAGTCTCAAAAAACATGTAAATCTTGGCCCAGACTAAGCAAATCACCTTAACAAGGAAGGTTAGAGAACTGTTTATTATTTGAAATGTCTCTCTCCAGACCTTATTTTTGATAAATTGGCTTCAGCTTCATTACTTCATGATATATCTCCCTTGACATTTAATTATACTTACTCCAAACACATTAAGCGAATCAGTCTGAACAGCTTCTTATTAATATGCAAATTTCTCCTTTGAAAACCCATGAATCTGTGAAAAATCTCTTTAGGCTTCCATTAAACCCACTCAGGAAGTTGTATACCTCACACAGACACTTGCCTCATTCACTGACTCAATGATTCAGCATTTACTAATTGTCTGAGTTAACTATTCTGGCCACATCAAGGGGAGGTGGTAGGAAAGAGAGAGGGGACAGGGAACTAAATGGGATTCAGAAGCTGAACACTTAAAAGATGAATGATCAGAGGCCAGGCTTGAATTAGCGGCTGGTAATTAGAGCTCAAAATCAAGGCTCTTTGCAAGCACAATCAGCCAGATGAGTTGAAACAGCATACTATAAGGGGAGAAGCCATGGACTTAGTTCACCGGTGACTTCTCTGGCAATTCTGTTTCAGATGAAGACGGGCTGCTGAACACAGGATCTTCTACACATCTCTTATGCCCTCCCAAGTGCTGGCTGCACTTGTGTTCCTTTACCATTGCATTTGCAAAAGATCTGACTGTCATCAGGTAACACAGCGGGGCATAGGTAGAGCAGTCCTAGTTAGGAATGGTGCCAGGAAGACCAGGGGCTGACCAGGAGAATGCTGAGTTCAAATTAGGAAACGGGGTCCTAAGGCTGTCAGGAGGTCAGAAGCAAATTTCAAAGAAGCCTGAGTTTCAGAAATTGACAAACAAAGCCTAGCGCTTCAGGAGCTAGCCGAACACCTAGCAACAAGGAGATGGAGGCAATATCATGAGGAAATCAGTTTTCCAAGAGAGTCCAGGGCCCGAGGGGGGTCAGGATGAAAGGGGAATAAAGTATAAAGTAGAGATCAACACAAGCAAGACGTCTGGGTGTTAAGAGTTTACGAGAGAGTCACTCTTAAATATCTGCTGATGGAATACTGAAGATGGGGAAAGACAATTATTTTCCATAGTCCTATCAGACAAAAGTCTGAAATGAGGGACATCTGGGCAGCAGGAAATAGAAGCATCAGAGAGCAGCATGCAGGATTCAGGTTCTGGAGGTTTTTATCATCTTTGTTGAATATTTCCAGACATATTTGCAACTAGTAAACAATATAGTTATGATTACACACACACACATATATATATATATATATAATGCTTTGACTTATGATGAAAATGGAGGAAATATAATAGGTTCTTTTCAGTGACACCTGGATCTCACCCTGAATAATCTCATCCACTCTAGACCTCAGTCCCATCATCTTATCAAAAAAGGACAACAGCACCTGCTCCATCCTTTTTATAGTGTGGCTGTAAGAACTAAATTGAATAGAACATGTCAAGATTGTGGAGGAGGGGGGAACTGTGTAAAGTGTAAAATATATACATGTATAAGGTTAATATATATAGTCAAGTTAGGCTTTCTCATTTGCATACCAACCTTGTAAATGGCATCCACTGCTAAATAGAAATTAAACTGCTTAATAAGGGAAATAGGAAAGAAATAATATTTAATACATATCTGATATAATCCACACACTGCTTAAGGTGACTTTTGTAGTTTATCTCACTTTATCCTTACAGCAGCCCTAAAGAAACAGAAAAAGGAAATGTCATTGTCCTAAATCTTGTTCGGAAGGAGAAAAGTCTAGAACAGAGACTCTGTTTTCAATGAGATCCCAGATCTTTAAAGGGAGATAAGAAAAACAATAATGAAAATATACAAAGAATTCTTATAATCTGAAGTTTTTAATTTTTAAGGCAACTCTGTATCTGTCATTTGAGATTGGTTACATTCATTGCAAAGAATTTAAATCAAAATAACAAAAAGCAAGAGAAATCTGATTGCATCAAGATAGAAAGATGTCACTTTCATGAAAACAACTTCCTAAAGCTTTAGATAGGGTCTATAATTTGAACAAGTAGGAGAGTAATAACCCAAAATGAAAAAAAGAACAAAATGTTCAGTGATACTTACTGTCGTCAAAGATCATAGTCCAGAGTATAAAGTTCTTTTCTTGCTTGTTTAAAATTCCTGCCTTAGATTTAGTGTAACAAATAAGAAGAGAAAGAACTTAACATAGGAAGGACTGTAAATCCCTGGGGAGTTTCTCTGAGAGCATTTTCACAGATGTCTCAGAGAAAGAGGGAGAAAGAAATTAGGATGAATTTAGTGTTTTTGAGAAAACCAGCCAGAAATACCGATTTGGGTACTTTCTTTTGCCTCAATTCCGTAGATCCCAAAGCAATTACAAGCATTAGAGCCTTGTTATGAAACCATAACCTGCAACTTTTCTTCCCCTTGACTAGGTAGGTAGAATAATGTTGGAGGATGAATGCATGATGTGAAGAGTTCAAATCCTTCTTGCCCTACTTAGTAGTAGCTGTGATAACTTAAGTCTTTGTTTCTTTGTTTCTATAAATGGGGTTAATGTCTAACTTACAGTGTTACTGAGAAAATTAAAGCAGATACAATATTTAAGATGCTTGGAATAGGTACTCAAAAATGGAAAAGATTGCTATTAAACACACTCCTTGAAGATAGGAAACCTTTTATTGCACTTTGCCTCCTTCAGGGCATTTGAACAGAGCAGACTCTCATCACATACAGTCAGTTCTTGTTATTCTAAGTAATTATGTTCTATAAAGTTGCTGCAGGCCAGGTGCAGTGGCTTATACCAGTAATCCCAGCACTTTGGGAGGTAGAGGGAGGTAGACTGCTTGAGCCCAGGAATTTGAGACCAACCTGGGTAACATGGCGAAACCTCATCTCTACAAACTACAAAATATATATATATATATATATATTATCCGAGTATGGTGGCATGCACCTGTAGTTTCAGCAACCTGGGAGAATGAGGTGGGAGGATTGCTGGAGCCCAGGGAGATCAAGGCTGCAGTGAGCTGTGATGGTGGCACTGCCATCCAGCCTGAGCAATAAAGTGACACCCTGTCTCAAAAAAATAAATAATGGCAGGGCGCAGTGGCTCACGCTTGTAATCCCAACACTTTGGGAGGCCAAGGCAGGCAGATCACCTGAAGTTGGGAGTTCGTGACCAGCCTAACTAACATGGAGAAACCACATCTCTACTAAAAATACAAAAATTAGCCAGGCGTGGTGGTGCATGCCTGTAATCCTAGCTACTCGGGAGGCTGAGGCAGGAGAATCACTTGAACCTGGGAGGTGGAGGTTGTGGTGAGCCAAGGTCGTGCCATTGCACACCAGCCTGGGCAACAACAGTGAAACTCTGTCTCAAAAATAAATAAATAAAATGAAACATTAATTAGTGAATACTGAACCAATGCTCCTAGGGGAAACATAGGGCTAGGTTCCTGTGAGTTTCTGGTCACATTTTATCAAATGCTCAAATCATAATCTTGTTTTATGTGTTTCTGTTTAAAGACACATTCTTTAATATATAGTTGATGTATTAACACTAAACTCATGGCCAATAGTGCAATACCTTGTGCCTGAAGGGAGCTTGTTAACATACGTATTTTCCCTGCAAGGCACATCACAGCCTTCTTGTGCTTAGGAACACTAGATGGCAATTTGGCATTATACTTGGGGTCCATTTTAAAGAGTGAAATCGACAAAAAGCATGAAAGTGCAAAAACCAAGTCACCAAATACATGCAAGAAAGCCAGGTTACAGTATGAGAGCTAAAACAAGAAGGCAGAGTGTTGTTTTGTTCAACCTCAGCTGCAAACCTCAAGCAACTCAAATTTTTGGCAGCTCTGGGCATGCCCACAAATGACTCTGAAAGTGCTGCAAATCTTGATTCTGGAGTTACAAATAAATTTAGCAAGTAGGCAAATTTGCAGACACAAATCCGTGAATAGTGAGGATCAACTGCATTTGTTAAATAGATGTATTAAAAAAAGAAATTAAAAACCCATGAAAATAGGTCAAATATATTGGGATGTCTATTCTTTCAAATCAGCTTTCTCCCTCTTAAAAACAAATCTTGTTTAAAAAAGTAAAAATATTTATAAGTCAGAAACACACCTGTTCAGTGAAAAATGGCAAGTTGGTATCAAATGGCTTTTCCAATGCTGAAGAATTGTTTCTAGGGTTTTACTGACCCATTGGCTACCCTCTGGGGCGTGAACAGGGAAAAAATAGCAAATCCACAGAATTATACTAGATCCTTCCATTAAGATGAGAAACTGAAATATCAGCAAGGTTCTGGTGACTCCAGAACCTTCCCAAAATGACCCAGACAACCACAGTTACTAATTTTGCAGCTGCTGAACATAGAGTTCTATTTCTCAGAACTTGTAAGTCAAGTAATATACTTGGGTTTAGCAATACTTTTATAGTTAAAATAAGAAAAGTTATGCTTCATCCCACTGTCATTTGTCGTCTCCCAGAAGTTCAACTTCAGAGCCCAAGCCTTAAAGAAGGCATTTAGGTTTCAAGGTCTCTTTTGAAACAGATAAACCTGTCAACTTTGCCTGCAATGTCAGTTCCAAGATAAATGAGCTTATGCTAGTTTTTAAATTTTCTGTTTGGAGACAAAAAAAAAAAAAAAAGATTTAAGTTGTTTTACAAGAAAGGCAAGGGCTAATTTATGGAATGGACTTGATTTTCTTTTATAGACATGAGAAAATATACTCTTTGTTAATGTAAGTTTTCTTTTGCTCCATGAGACAACGGACACAAGTTTTCTGCTCCCCATCTCCCGGGTACCCAAGAGAGTAGGTATTTCCCTCTGTACTGTCACGTGGTTCCAAAAAAAGAGAAGGTTTTCTTGGAATTAAGATTCAAATTCCATAATACAGAGAAGATCCAACTTCACCAATAATGTTGCTAACTGACCATGCCCACGTTTAACACCCCTAAGGTGAAAGCTGCTGATCGCTTCCAATTAGCTTCTCTTAATACAAGGAAACTGACAGTCCCAAATGAGAAGCTTCATGTCACAAAATCATGGAGCCAGGTTGGGCTTTCTGGACATGTAAACCATGCAGTCCCACAGAGTCTTGCACTGAAAAGATCACCATATTTAGAAGGGTTCTGCCTTTGGTTTAATGCTCTGACACTGCTGTCTTAAAATTCTCATTTTTCTTTTTAACAAGGATCCCTATAGTTTCTTACTGCACTGGGTTCTGAAAATTATGAGCCTAGTCCTACATGGAGCTAGTTAGTAGCTGAGGGAGGATTGCACAGACTCCTTGTTCAATACTTCTCCCACCTATGCTAAGTGACCTGACATCAGGTCTGTGAAGGACAGAACCTCCTCCGCAACTATGATAGCTCATGTACACAGACTTCTGTATGGTGTCAACTTTGTGCTTCAGCGCATCCGTCCATCCATCTGCCCAGGGCAGGTTATGAGCCAATCTCTCATGCACTCCTAGCATCAAACACATTGGAATCATAGCCTGAGCTCTGCTAGGTAGAGGATCAGTTTACCTTTATTAAAAGAATGAGCTAAAAGACAGGCAAGTTAGGAATACAATCCTTTCCTGGATAAATAGAGTGGCCTTCGTTCACTCCAGCTGCATTATGTGGCATATTTTATGCATATGTATTTTTATAAAGCAGCTAGAGAAATAAAGCAATCTTATATCATCTAAGAACAACAATCTGACTTTCTATTTGGCAGGCTGCCCCGCAATCCTTTCTTTCTCAGCTCCTCCATCTCTCTTCCAGGCTCCGGGGACCGCCTCCCTCTTGTCCCCATTACTTTGCACAAAGGTGAATAAATCAACGTGAAGCTCTTATTATCTTATTTTCTCTCTGCTCCCTCCTATTCTGTCCTCCAAATCTTGAATGGTTTGAGAGAAATTAATGCCTGTGTCTCTGGCAAATGTATTGCGCCTATAATTCAGTTTTAAAACAAGCATACCAGCAGTGGCCAAACCTTGGGTAGAAGACTCATTTTTCACATGAGTAATTGAATCCTTCCATTCAATTTTCTTTCAAGTATTAAAGACAACTGATGCCTCACTGAAAACTCCTATAAAATTTCTACGAACACCTGTCAACTGAGGGTAGAGCTGTCCTGGAGGGCAGGTGGTGGCACTGGCAAAGCCTTTTCTTACAGTTCACAGGTAGAAGGTTATTCCAAGGTAGTAAAAGTAATAAGAAATCTTTATTTCATCAGCCTCCACTTTATGCCATCAATATTTCTGTAAGGTTAAAAACTCAGCTTTGGTGTTTTCTTCGGTGACAACATTATTGGATTTAACGGAGCTGTTAACTAATACAATAAACGTTCTGTGGCGATTGCTTTACCGTGCCAGGGTTTCAAAGGATGCTTGTGTTAAGAAACATCTATTTGGTCTGTCGTTCCAATTTTAGTATATGTGCTGCCGAAGCGAGCACATATTTGGTCTGTCAGGACTACATTTGTGTATTTTAAATGGCATATCATCTGTATAGTGTTTTTCAATACAACAGAAATGATGTGTCTTACTACTTAATGGTTAAACATCCAGCAACTGCATTTTATGGAATAAATTTACCATGATATTGGATACTGGGATAAACCCTTTGTGTTTATAGATGATTATTCTACTTTTTTTGCAGACCAATTTATTTTAGAATTGACTGAAATGGCTCAGTTACTGACTGATTCCAAGCCATCCTGATTAGCCACAGAAGTGGTCTGACCATTTTGCAAGTCTTTGAGGTTGTCTGTTGCTATTTTCCCAGTAGCACTTAGAAATTCTTAGAAATTCCTTCTGCTTACCCTGGTTACCCAACAATTGTCTAATTTTTCACTTCTGATGCTTATCACTAACCCCTTCTCCCTGGAGTATTGAATTCTTTAGAAAGTAATTGTGGCCACCTGTCCATGTCTTCCTCTATAATGGGAATTGAAAACCAAATGCCAGCATAACATGGAATTTGAAAGGTGTGATACCTTGATCCACATTTCTGACCACTCCTGCAAGGTGAGAACATTCAGAGACTCAGGCCAGATCCCCGCAACCACATCATCTGCTTGGAAGGAAGGGAAGACCGTGCAGGGTCTACCAGTGAGGAAGTCCCAGGTGTTTTGGTTTTGCTTTTTTTTCCATCAAGATTTGGGTTAAAATCAGGGGACACCAAAGCAGAAGAGCCTATCTGGAGAAGGAAGAGGGTCAGGAAAGAGTCTATAAGACAAAATCTATCAGAAATCTCTTGGCCAACTAACTGTCATGTACTGCTATTTACAAAGCACCCTCAAACTTAATGCTTGCAACAATACAAAACATTTATTTGCTCATAATTCTGAAATTTAGAAAGTGCTCAGCTAAATGATTCATCTGCTCCATGTGATATCAGCTAGAGTCACTCATTTGGCTTTAGTTGACAGAGAGGTCAGCTGGGGCTAGAATGATATCAAAGTGGCTTCACTCACATATCTGGGTCCTCAGCTGTGGTGGATGAAGATCTGAGGGCCGGCTGGGCCTCTCTTCAGCAGGGTTGTTGAATTCCTTATTTGGTGGCTCCGGGCTCCAAGTGAGCCACAGCAGAAGCTGTCAGGCCCAAGTGGCTAAGCCTGGAGTTGGCACAACATTGCTGCTGCCATATTCTAGTAGCTGATGCAAATCACAAGGCCAGTTCAAATCCAAGGCGAGGGGACATAATTAGATTCCATGATTCCATATCTGGATGGGGTAAATGGAATGCACAAATATGGGTGGGAGGAATAGTTGGCATATCTATGGAGACAGTCAACCGTACTAGCTCCCAATGCTTTTCTCAATTCTAGCATGGATGAGGGTACTAATGGTCAGCTCAGGGAGTTAGTGGTCATGCTCCATAATTTCACTTCACAGGTTAGAGACGTTGGCAAAGAACATCTTTTTCTTTAAACATCACTGCATGTTTGCTATTAGATCCTCATTTCAAATTAACTTGAGCTTCAAATCAGTTCTATCACCATGAGTCAATTTGTAAGTCAAACAGGCAACTTGTTTAGGAATCAGAGCACATGATTCATATTCAACCAGTCAAGCACAAAGAAGACAAAACACACCTTATTTATGCTGCCTTCCTCAATTCGAAAGAGACTTTAGTTTCCAGTGTCACAGCAAAAGGAACATGTCAGTGAAATTTCCATAGACAATAATATTAACATATGATTTGTCATTGAGCTTTTAAGAGTCTGAACGGTCCTCAGATAAAATTGTGATTCTGTATGATCTTTAACTTCTTTACTCATTTTAGAAGCTCACCACCAACCATGTAAGATGAGTTCCACCCATTTGCTCCAAATGTATCACTGTAGAACTACGAAGAGAAGGTGCTCCTGTGCACCCCAGTTTGGGCTTAGTTAGTAAATAAGCCTAAATCCCCTCTCTAAAACATGTTTAAGATTTGCAGATCAAGACTGATAGACTTGTCTTTTGTGTTCCAACAGAAAGTAGTCACTTGGGATCTACCTTCGATATAAATAAAACATATTTTTGTGCAAGAGAAAGTAAATGATTTCTTTCTAATTTCTGATTGACCTCTGATTCCTAGGCTTTTATGAGTGATCACAATGTCTTCAAGCAACAATCTATAATGTTCTAGTGTTATCTGTGTCACTGACCAGCAGCTTGACACTGGGCAGGGTGGTTTTCCCCCTTCTGAGTTCTTGCCAAAGGATTCAGGGTTAAACATTAAAGGCACAGTAAAGCTCTAGTTAGTGGAAGGGGTTAAATATCATCATCAAATTATACTCTTGCAAAATGTTTCACAGGTTCCAAAGTGCTTTGTGTAATTGCCTCATTTGATTTCAATTTCTAGGGTTCCTTCCATCTTCAACATTGTATGATTTGATGGATTAAAAATGCATGCTCAATTGATAAAATGTACCTTTTTCCAGTAGTTTAAATAGTCAAAGACTTTTAAGTGCTCCTGCTGTGGAGAAAGAAAAGTCTGTTTTCTTTCATCTCCGCATTTATGTTGGAAGACCAGATATCATTTTCAAAATATTTTTCAAAACTTAAGGAGAGGTGTGACTTACTACTTAATGATCAGCTTTTGCTCACACATTTCTGTGGTTCATTGAGGTAACTTCACTGTAGAACAAGAGTCTCCTAGAGAAAAAGCATTCAATCTATCTTCCTGGAAGATCTTGGCATTCATTCCCCTTAGGGGCTACCCAAAAGAGCAAAAGGGAAAGGCAGAAGGGATCTCTGGGACCTCACATCCTTATTTTAGCAGAGAAACTCCCCTTTTATCAGTGTTGTTCATTTTCACTTCAGTGTAAAATTTCATTTGAACTAGGAGTTCTAAGGTCATCAAATATTTGAAAACGACTGCTTAAGGGAACACATGTGGATTTGTAAATCCTGCTAAATCTATTTATGTATTGTGATATAATTCTCCCTACTGATGCTGTAAAAAAATTCTTTAAACTGAAAGCTATGATAAAAACTATTCCAACTGACCCCACATATCCCCAAAGGCCTCCTTTAAAGTTCTACCCTGTGGTTTGAATGAGTTTTTGAATGGATGCCAAAGATTTCCTATCTCCTCTGCTAAAGAGGCTAAGACTACAAAAGAAGCCAAGCCAGGGGGAAAGAAAAATTCCAGCCATAAAGTTTCAAAGAATTCTCAGATATTAATTCTGACCCAAGTGCCAGAGTGATTCACTGGCGGGTGATGCTGAGTAATCTTACTTTGGACTCTTAATCCATGTTCTATTAATGGATTTTAGCCACAGCTCAAAAGGTTAGGAATTAAAGACCCCATTTCCACCTCTTTTTATTAAATTATTCTAACCTCATCCTGGGTAATTCATCACTGTCTCACTCGCTCTTGGTACACACATTGGGAATGGAAGGGCCAGTTAATATAATCACCCTGTCCACCTTCCCAAACACATTCTAATAAAAAGAAAAGCCCTAAGTCCAGTTTCTTCGAGATTTGAGAGAGTGGTTATTCCAATTTTACATTCAGTGCTGTCGAAGAGTCAGTTCCTAGAGACTCTTGCTCCTTAAGAAGTCTCTTTCTTTAGTAGAATCATATCCTTTGCCTTAGTTTTGATAATTTTCAAAGTTGTTTAGGTTGAGCCTTTGAACAACTTGACCAGATGGCCATCTGTTGGCAGTTTCCATAGGATTCACTGAGTGGGCACAAGTCCTGAAGACTACTTGAAGAAAGAGGATGAAGTGCAGATGGTTCACACACCTCCAGAAACCTCTTTCAACTGTGAACAGTCCTCGCTTGCTGTTCATGTAGTAAAGCATATTGAGGAAACGGATGCCTTGACTTCACTGATACCTGGAATGGACTGAATTATGTCCCCTCAAAACTGGTATGTTGAAGGCTTAACTCTCAATGACTGTATTTGAAGATTAAAGGGCATTAAAGGAGGTAATTAAAGTTAAATGAGGGGTCGGGCACAGTGGCTCATACCTGTAATCTGAGCACTTTGGGAGGCCAAGGCGGGTGGATCACTTGAGGTCAGGAGTTTGAGACCAGCCTGGCCAGCATGGCAAAACCCCATCCCTACAAAAAATACAAAAATAGCTGGGCGTGGTGACGTACACCTGCAGTCCCAGCTACTTGGGAGGCTGAGGCATGAGAATCACTTGAACCCAAGAGAGGTGGAGGTTGCAGTGAGCCGAGATTGTGCCACTGCAATAGAGAGAGACTCTGTCTCCAAAAAAAAAAAGTTAAGTGAGGTTGTAAGAATGGAGCACTGATCCAACAGAACTGGTGTCCTTAAAGGAAGAGGAAGAGATACCAGGAGTATGTCTGTACAGAGGAAAGGTTGTGTGAAGACACAGAGAGAAGGTGGCCATGTGCAAGCCAAGGAGAGAGGTCACAGGAGAGAACAACCCTACCATCCTCAATCTCAGACTTCCAGCCTCCAGAATTGTGAGAAAATAAACTGTTGTTTAGGTCCCCCAGCCTGTGGCACTTTGTTATGGTAGCCTGTGACATTTTGAAACATCACAGGCTACCATATTTTGATATTTGGTCTTCCTGTTTCCTGATTCACCGTTCCCAAAACTCTTGGAGTCTAAAGCAATAAGTGTCTTTGTGAATGCTAATGAGATAACTGATGGCTTGGGGCTCCTGCATAGCCTCAGGATGGGGGCTGGTTGCCAGGGGAATGTTGTCATTAGAGGGTTGAAACTTTCAGCTCCCCTACTAGGACCACACACACACCTCTGGGGTGGAAAGAGGAGCTGAAGACTGAGTTCATCACCAATGGCCAATGGTTTAATCAATCATGCTTATGTAATGAGGCCTCTACAAGAATGCAAGACTGGGTTCTGACAGCTTTCAGAGAGCTGCACACACAGCGGTTCCTGGAGGGTAGTGCACTCAGGTGCATGGAAGCTCCAAACCCCTTCCTACATACCTCGCCCTATGCATCTCTTCTACCTGGCTGCTCCTCTGTATCCTTTGTAATATCCTTTGTAATAAGTGGGTCAACATAAGTGTTTCCCTGAGTTCTGTCAGCCTCTGTAGCAAATTAAACAAATCTAATGAAGGGTTCATGGAAACCCCAATTTATAGCCAGACAGTCAATCAGAGTTATACTATTCACAACTAGCATTTAAAGTGGGGGGCAGTCTTGTGAAACTGAGCCCTTAACCTATGATATCTGATGCTCTCTACAGGTTGATGGTGCCAGAACTGAATTGAATAAGACACCTAGATGATGTGTGCTGGAGAATGTAGTGTCAAAAGTGTTATATCGAGTGATGTGTGGAAGTAGAGAAAAAAGATTTCTTTTTTCTCCGACATAGCCCACGCAGACTAATACAGTGCCACATAACTTCAACATTTGGAATTAGCCTGAAGAAGAGAAGTTTCCAGAAGACATTATGGCTGTTTTTAAACATCTGAAGACAGTAACTACTTTTAGCTTGGTGCAAAAGTAATTGCAGTTTTTGCTATTACTTTCAATGCCAAAAACTGTGATTACTTTTGCACCAACCTAATACATGGAGAATCAGATTTGTTCTCTGTGAATCTAGAAGGAAATCTAGAACTGGTTGGAAATGTTTTAAAAAATAAGGAATTTGGCTCAATTATAAAAAAAGAATTTTTAACTGTTAAAGCTTTTCAAAAGAAGAATGAGAAGGAGCTACATAACAAAAGTGGGTAAGATCCCATCACATAAATAACCATCGATCTGGATTCCGGAGCATCACAAAGAATGTTGGACTGGCAGGACTCTATGATGACTTTTATGTGGTAAAAGTAGGATTTTAAAACCCACTCATCAAGGGTTACCACTAAGTAGCCACTGTCTCGGGCAAATTGTCCAAATTCTCTTCATCTCAGTTTCCAAAAATCTTTTTAAAAAGAAAGTACAGTTTTTGTGAAAATTGAAAAGAATATATTAGTAAAGCAACAAATAAATAGAAAACATTATTATCATCATCATGCCGTTTGTGTCATCAAATGAAAATATTCCAAGAAAAGAAAAAAATATGTAATACTTTCCATTCATATGATGAAAGTATATAATTTTTTTCTGACTTTGGGTTTGCTTTAAAAATATAAATATAACTGTGCATCTCATGAAAAGGCAATCATATAAAACCATTAAAAACCCAAACCCTGGAAGTTTGCCTTACATCATAAGAAGAAGAACAACAAACAGCCTCAGTGAAATTGAACAGAATGTTCTCTTTTCCGCGATGGGTGAGATGCGATGGGTACAAGCTGTGAGTGTAGAGAAACAAATGCTAGTCCTTCGGCTGTAAGAGTCTGGGACGACCTTTCTAACTAAGGCGAAACTGCCTTCTCTGTGAGTCACACTTTAAAGGAAGGGCTCACTGCCTGGGAGCAGTTTTGCTGTTTCACATTTCTTTCATTCATCACTTTTCAGGCCCTGCGCCGTCTGGCACAGCCCCGGCCTCTTTGTGTGAATGTTTGGCTCTCATTGCTGCGGAGAAGTGATGTCAGGAGGCTCTGACTCAGGTGAGCAATAAGGAGCAGATGGCGCCTCCACAAACCCAGAGCCTCTCGCTGCACCCTGCTCCTTGGAACAAGAGTAATTATTATAAATGGGATGGGTGGTGGGATAAGCAACGATCCAGGTTTTCTAAGGGGATCTACAAAGCCAAATCCTCCAGGAAAAAAAAAATCAAAGTGCAGCCACCAGCATGGACAATAGAAAGGAACCCTGATTGGAGATTGTTTAGGAACATGGTACTCACTCAACTGGGTATTGTGCTAATCTGATTAATGAAATGACGATGCTAAGCGGGGCGTTTAGCTTGCTGCATCCGTGGCTAAGGCAAGTTGGGCAATTCCCCCCAGAACATCAATTCTCAGCACCCTTGTCAGATAATTGTTTATGAAAAGATGAATGCATGTGGCAATCTCGGGTGAAGGAAGCTGATGCATGTGTTGTTAATGATTGAAATAATCAGTTTGGTAGTAACTGGCATGTGCGCTTGTCAAATGGCAGGCTGGGGAGCATTAGCATTCCTCAGGCATGGACGCTTTTATCTTCAGGCTGGTGTCTGACAACTACCAAGATCACCCATGAATAAATACCGGGCTTTACCCAGACATAATTAAACTGCCAATGCAGATATACCTAAATAAAATTGATATCTTAATGACACCAGATCGTGTTCAAGTAATGAAAGCAGTGTGAGAGGGACCTGCACAATGAATGGAGACATCAATGCTAGTTCCACACGGGACTCTTCCCCCAGTAACTCCTCAGAGAGGTTGCTTCTCATCGTGGTGGAGGTTTTGTGTTTTTTTGTTTGTTTGTTTGAGACGGACTTTGGCTCTTGTTGCCCAGGTTGTAGTGCAATGGCACGATCTTGGCTCACCGCAACCTCCACCTTCGGGTTCACGTGATTCTCTTGCTTCAGCCTCCCAAGTAGCTGGGATTACAGGCATGTACCACCATGCCTGGCTAATTTTGTATTTTTAGTAGAGACGGCGTTTCTCCATGTTAATCAGGCTGATCTCGAACTCCTGGCCTCAGGTGATCCGCCCGCCTCGGCCTCCCAAAGTGCGGGGACCACAGGCGTGAGCCACCGCGCCCGGCCCATGATGGAGTTTTATTTCTGGCCTTTTCGATTGGCCTGCCTTCACTATCTAAGAAATCTTTCCTTCTTTCTCCCTACCTATACCGGAGAGCTATGCATCTCTCTGCATGGAAGAGGTTTGTATATCTTTTGTCACACTCCACTGGGCCACAGAGATTTTGGTTTTGTGACCTCTGAAATAACCCCTGGAGCTGGGGCTGCATCACCTCTTCCATAGAATATGGGGGGAAACCTCCATTGCTCATGTCTGCATCACTCAGAACATCCAGCACAATGCTAAAAAGTATCAGGCGATCATCTCAGCATTTTGGGGGGCCAAGGTGGGTGGATCACTTGAGGTCAGGAGTTCGAAACCAGCCTAGACAACTTGGTGAAACTCTCTCTACTAAAAATACAAAAATTAGCTGGGCGTGGTGGTGCGCACCTGCAGTCCCAGCTACTCAGGAGGCTGAGGCAGGAGAATCACTTGAACCTGGGAGGCGGAGGCTGCAGTGAGCTGAGATTGTGCCACTGCACTCCAGCCTGGGTGACAGAGGGAGTCTCCATCTCAAAATAATTTTTAAAAAGTACCAGGTGAATCTGATCTCCACCCTCTTGCCAGCTCTGGGGGTCGCTTGAGAGAGAGAGTGTGTGTGTATGTGCATTTCTCTGCCTAATTTCCACCTGTCCTCCCTCTCTGACTTAAAATTGTCTACCACGTGGACCCACTCCTCACCACCAGGATGCAAGCAGTTTCATCTTATCTAGTCCTTTATCTTTATATGCCACTCTCAGAAAAAAAATGAATCTGCCACCCAAACTATTTCTACAACTCCGTATCACTATTTTTTTCTTTCTTTCTTTCTTTTTTTTTTGAGACGGAGTCTCACTCTGTTGCCAGGCTGGAGTGCAGTGGCGTGATCTTGGCTCACTTGCAATTTCTGCCTCCCAGGTTCAAGCGATTCTCCTGCCTCAGCCTCCCGAGAAGCTGAGATTACAAGTGTGTGCCACCGTGTCCAGCTAATTTTTGTATTTTTAGTAGAGACAGGGTTTCACCATGTTGGACAGGATGGTCTCGATCTCCTGACCTTGCGATCTGCCTGCCTTGGCCTCCGAAAGTGTTGCGATGACAGGCGTGAGCCACCGCACCCAGCCCATATCACGCTTCTCAATTGCCGTTATCTTGCAGTACATTTTTCCTACTGATTTCCCTGTGGAAAAGGCACCCCCTCTTTCAGCCTCTCTTTTTAACTACCTCCTTTGACTAAAATATGATTATTCATAGACTTCATTTGCTCACCTGAAAAACGCAGAAGTTGGACAAGATCATCATTTTCTCAAACTGCCTTCTCTAGAATACCAACTTTTTGTAGTACAGTGCCAAGCGCAGATATTCAATAAATATTTGTTGAATGAATGAAAATATTTGTGCCATGAGAAAAGGGTTTCTGAAGACAAGTGTAGGGAGAGCTGAGAAAAATGTGTTTAATCTTTACTCTAAAACTTTTCAAGCCTTCCAATGGGCTACTAAGCAGTATGAAACTTCATATGGCATGAAACTTTTAGCAAACGTGTTTAGCCATGGAATTTCATGTTTTGCAGTTGCCTAGGAACCCCTCACACAATATGCATTACACTTAATAATTACCAAATTTCCTTTGGCTATTACCTTCTACGACCATGCCTCTCACACAGAGACCCACCCGTCCGTCACTCCCATTCACCTCAAGGGAAGAAAATAAGTCTTTACCTCCATCCCTCCCCATAGCATCTAACACTATGTCTTTACTTTTAAAGTCCTGTGATCATAAAAAAAAAAAAAAAAGCTGGTCTTTGTCCCCAGTTCCTGACACAGTTCCTAAAGCCCTTGGAATTTTCGGAGTGGTAAGTACCTTTTGCAAGTAAATGTGAGGACCGATGGTTGGGGGGCCCCTGGATAGCTTCAGGGGAATGGGTTGCCAGAAAGAACAAGGCACCATTAGAGAGTTGGAACTTTTAACCTCACCCTACAACCTCCATGGAGGGCAGAAGGGGCTGAAAATGGAGCTAATCAACAATGGCCAATGATTTAGTTCATCATGTCTATGTAACAGGACTTCATAAAAGCCCCTAAACAACCAGGGTTCAGAAAGCTTATGGAGGTGCTGGGAGGCCGTGCACCCGGAGAGGACATGGGAAGATCCATGCCCTTCCTCCACACCTTGTCCTAAGCATCTCTTCCATTTGGCTGTTCCTAAATTGTATTATTGACAATAAACTGGTTATAATAAGTACAGTCTTTTCTGAGTTCTGTGAGTTGTTCCAGCAAATTATTGAACCCAAGAAAGGGGTTATGAGAAACCTTGATATTTAGTCAGTCAGTCAGAAGTACAGGCGGCCTGGGACTTGAGATTAGCATCTGATATGGGGCAGCCTTGTGGGAGGGACTGAGCCCTTAACTCCAGGGATAGGATGCTAACTCCAGGTAGATAGTGCCAGAGTTGAATTGAGTTGTTGGAGACCTACTTGGTGTCTGGAGAGTTGGAGAATTGGTTGGTGTGAGTAAAAAAAAAAAAAAAAAAAAAAAACCAACCCACACGTTTGGCCTCAGGTATGGTGTTATTAAACACAGCACAGTAGTCTCAATTATTTAAATATACTAATCAAGTCTAAATTCTCACTTTCACACTCTCATGGTTCCAAGTAGCCATTTTCATTGTCTGACGACTTGGTATCTGTATTACTTTTCTAAATTGTTGCATTTACTTTGGGGAGCTATAACAAAATACCACAGATAAGATGGTTTATACAACAAATATGTATTTCTCCCAGTTCTGGAGGCTGGGAGCTCCAAGATCAAGGTGCAGGCAGATTTGGCATCTAGTTAGGGCTCTCTGGTTTGTAAATGGCCATATTCTGTGGCATTCTCACATTGAGGAGTCAGAAAAACCCCTGGTCTTCTCTTTTAATAAGGGCACTAATCCTATCATGGGATCTCTACTCTCATCCTCTCACCTAAACCTGATTATCTACTGAAGGTGCTACCTATACCAATACCATCCCATGGGAAATAAGGGTTCCAACGTATGAATTTTGCAGGAACACGTTTAGTCCATTATATCCACCATGTTCCTTAACATCCTGGATAGTGTTCATATTAACAAACGATCTCTAATCCTATCCTCTAGTCTACCATATTCCTAGACTTCACTAGCAGTCTTCACTCCACACGTTGAGAAGTGAAGCTGGCTGTGCTTCTGGGTCAGATGGGGACTTGGAGAACTTTTCTTTCTAGCTAAAGGATTGTAAATATACCAATCAGTGCTCTGTGTCTAGCTAAAGGTTTATAAACGCACCAATCAGCACTCTGCAAAAAATGCACCAATCAGCACTCTGTGTCTAGCTAAAGGTTTGTAAATGCACCAATCAGCACTCTGTAAAAACGCACCAATCAGCTCTCCATGTCTAGCTAAAGGTTTGTAAACACACCAATCAGTGCTCTGAGTCTAGTTAAACGTTTGTAAACACACCAATCAGCACTCTGTAAAAACGCACCAATCAGCACTCTGTGTCTAGCTAAAGGTTTGTAAACGCACCAATCAGCACTTTGTAAAAGTGCACCAATCAGTGTTCTCAGTCTAGCTAAAGGTTTGTAAACGCACCAATTGGCACTCTGTAAAAATGCACCAATCAGTGCTCTGTACCTAGCTAAAGGTTTGTAAATGCACCAATCAGCACTCTGTAAAATGGACCAATCAGCACTCTGTAAGATGGACCAATCAGCAGGATATGTGCGGGACCAAATAAGGGAATAAAAACTGGCCACCCAAGCCATCAGCGGCAACCTCCTTGGGTCCTCTTCCACCTCGTGGAGGCGTTTTTCTTTCTCTTTCACTCTTCACAATAAATCTTGCTGCTGCTCACTCTTTGGGTCTGCACTAACTTTATGAGCTATAACTCACCACGAGGGTCTTCGGGCTTCATTCCTGAAGTCAGCAAGACCATGAACCCATCTGGAGGAACAAACATCTCTGGATGCACCACCTTTAAGAGCTGTAACACTTGCTGCAAAGGTCTGTGGCTTCATTCCTGAAGTCAGCAAGACCACGAACCCACTGGAAGGAAGAAACTGCGGACACATCTGAACATCTGAAGGAACAAACTCTGGACACACCATCTTTAAGAACTGTAACACTCATCGTGAGGTTCCGTGGCTTCATTCTTGAAGTCAGCGAGACCAAGAACTCACCGGAAGGAATACATTCCAGACACAATGTCACCTACCCACAAAGGCACATAGTTGTTATTGCACTGCATTGCTCAGCCTCTGAGCTCTCTTCCTGCCTTCTGTGTAAAAATTTCCTCTTGCCACATTTCTTTGTTCCACTGCTGTTCAACAATCCTCTGACCTCAGGGAAATTTCCTGAACACTGATGACTTCCAAAGCACTAAGTCCATTCATCCTCTTCTGATGGTGGTTGCTCTCCACTCTACTGGGCTCCAGCGTTGAACTATTGGACATCACCTAGCCAAGCCCCCTAAACCTCCATATAGACTTAACATGTTGCCTTGCTGACTGTCACACAGGAAGCTCTTCGGCCATGTACTTTGTTCCTTTTAGCATCTAGGAAAATTATTCGGAAAAGTCACAAACTAGCTTATTTTAGTTCACCATAAAGACTTGCCAAGTCATATAATTGAATTAGCTACTGTACCCTGAGGAATCTTGATTCATTTCTTATTGATTAACTTAAACTTTCCTTTCCTGTAGACCCACTATCTCCAAAGTGCCGACAGGATACTGATAAATATTCTATGGAAAGAAGGTTCCATGGTCATATAGATATTGGGGGAATATAAGGTTAAATTTAAATACACTTGTCTCATTTATTCTCAGAACCTTAAACCACCAGCATGCATTGTGAATCTGCTAAATGTTGTATGTGCAACACCACACAGCATATACAAGTTTATGTGATAACTGAATCTATTTAGTAGTAGTAGTAGTAGTAATCATTTTGTTTTGTTTTAGTTTTTTAGAGCACGTGGACTAAATTTTGAATGACTTCAATTTAAATTTTCTTTTCAGGACTCATGGCAGAAAGGTTCACTGGCTGTTCACCCAGCCTATTCCCTCTTCTTCCTGAGAACACAGCTACACCTCATTTGCCAACCTTCCTTCCAGTATGGCACAGGGTGTGAATGACCTCTGGCCAAGGAAATTACAGTAGAGATGATGTGCATTGCTTCTTAGTCGGGTCTTTGGAAACCTCCCTCCACACACGTGTCCCGTATTCTTTTCTGCTTCTGGCTGCTGGAGTGGAGTTGAGCCCCTCAGCAATCTTAGAGGAATGTGCTATGTGAGGATCCTGGGTCCCTGAATCACCACTTGGAGCAGAGTCACCAGACCAAGAACACCTGCACTGTCAGTTTTATGAGTGAAAAATAAACTTTGTTATGTAGACACTAAAATTTGAAGATATATTCAGGACCAAGACTAGGATAAGACAAATGAAGTACTTACTTGCTTTAGGTGCAAAATCAAAGGAGAGCACCAAAACAACAACAATAACAAAACAGATATAAAGATGTGCAAAATCAAAGGAGAGCACCAAAACAACAACAACAACAAAACAGATATAAAGATTAAAAAATGCAATATTTTTAAAAAATTCAAATCAACACAAAAAATCTATAATGAGTAAAATACCAATAATCATGAGGTCAGGAGATCCAGATCATCCTGGCCAACAAGATGAAACCCTGTCTCTATTAAAAATGCAAAAAAAAATTAGCTTGGCATGGTTGTGTGTGCCTGTAATCCCAACTACTTGGAAGGCTGAGGCAGGAGAGTCGCTTGAACCTGGGAGGCGGAGATTGCAGTGAGCCAAGATCATGCCACTGCACTCCAGCCTGGTGACAGAGAGAGACTCCATCTCAAAAAATAAATGAATAAAAATAAAAATAAATACAGGATCACCACTTACTTGCTACAGCAGCCATACCCAACTGACAGAGGTTTCCAACACTCACACAGCAATTCATGGAGAGATAAACAGTTCCACCACTGTGGCCACACTGCTGTCCTGTTCAGAAGGGACTACTAGATATCTCAAAACTGCCCAGCCAGAGCTCTTCACTTTTGGTTCTAAACAATTTTCCCTGCTTAAAAAAATTTCATTTCAAGAATAAAAAGGGGGGGGGGGTATTTTTACGTTCTTTTGAATAAATTATATTCACTTATTTCTTCATCCTTGTCCTCAAACAGCTTCTCATTCCTAGAATTTCGTTCTTGATCATCTTCCTGATCATATCAAATCCTTATTAGTTAAGGTCCAATGACTTCCTTTATGCAACTTGATCATGAGGATTTATTTTCCACACATTTGGTATTTCCTTGTGGCATTTCCTCTTCCTCTTGTATTTTTTTTCTTACATAATTTAACTTGAGGATTACTAGCTAACACTTCAGATCTGAGCCTATTCTATCTAACTAAGCTGCATGCTTTGTAAAAATAGGAACCCTGTCTGAATCCTCTTTCTATTCCCGCCTGCAGAGGACACCTCTGATGGGCACTTACTGATTTGATTTAGACCTGATTTTATTGCTGCGTGACTGGCAATTGCTGTATTTGGTTCTTGAACACTTTAATTTTCCCTTGACTGACCACAATACTGATAACTTAAGCATCAGGCATGGCAGGGCAAAATACGATTCCAGTGTTGATCAATGCAGCTTCCCCATGGAAGCATTCTCAAGGGCAATGTCAAAGGGGGATTCAGAGGACGCTGTTTCTGTCTCATCTTAGGTGGCTGGCTTTGGCTCTGTCACCTCATTTCTAAGTTCACTTATAAAGAGAATCCCCATTTATACAGAAATGTGTCTTTCTCCAGCACTTTGTCTACTGGTTGGAGGAACAGTGCTGAACCCAAAATGATTAACTACGTTGGGCAAGTCTGGAGAACTTTTTCAAATGTAAATTAAGACAAAGAAAGGCACAGCTAAAGCCTTTCCCAATTCAGTATGATCAGCTGCCCTTGTACTTGAGAAGTAGAAATGGATGTGGTATACTGGAGAAAAGGGTTTCCCACTTTTCACATTTTCCATTGCATGCACATTATTTGAGCCTTGAATAGATCAAGTCAAGAACTTCTTCCCTCTCTGGTAGACTTATAGTCCTCCCCTTTAAGCAAGAAGGAAAATTGTAATTGACTGCCTAGAAAAGTTGCCTGTAGTGCCATTTGGAATTCTAGTCCCCTGGCTCTAAGGCTTTCTGGTCTTTCTAGGACCATGTTAGTTAAAGCTTCTTTTGTTTTTCATGGGGCAGAGTCTACAAGAATTGCTTTGGCTAAAGGGTGCAAACAAAATACAGATTCCCAGTAACAAATGATTCCACTGTGTCTCTATGGCTAACTAGAGAGCTAGAGTCATTCCTCCCTTCAGCAATGACAGTGCTGGGTTGAGGAGAGGCGTTCTGTAAGTTCACAGGACAGGAAGCACTGATGCCCCAGCAGGCGCAGCATTGGGGTTGGCCATGAAGACCACCATGACATACCTTGTGCAAGAGAAGTTGCTTGCAGAAAGGAGTGGGTCTTGTGGCTGTACTCAGCAATGATTTAAGCCAGAGGCCATCATTGCACTGGCAGCTTTAAATAACAGCATCATTACGGGCTTCTTTGATGAGGATACTGTGCCTTCTCTCTTAGTGGAAACAACCAAGATCTTCTCTACCCTTGATTTTGTTGGGGTCTTCAAGACCAGTCCAGATTAGATTACATTTTAAATAAAAAATCGGTATCTCAGATTCCGAACAGCAGTTCAAATCCCCTGAATGTCTTTGATTTGATTCCTTACCAATCAAACACCTGTCCCCATCATTACTTGCTTTAAAGGCTTTTCTTTTTTTTTTTTTTTTTTTTGAGACGAAGTCTCGCTCTGTTGCCCAGGCTGGAGTGCAGTGGCGCGATCTCAGCTCACTGCAAGCTCCGCCTCCCGGGTTTTTAGGCCATTCTCCTGCCTCAGCCTCCCGAGTAGCTGGGACTACAGGGGCCCGCCACCTCGCCTGGCTAGTTTTTTGTATTTTTTAGTAGAGACGGGGTTTCACCGTGTTAGCCAGAATGGTCTCGATCTCCTGCCCTCGTGATCCGCCCATCTCAGCCTCCCAAAGTGCTGGGATTACAGGCTTGAGCCACCGCACCCGGCCAAAGGCTTTTCTTTTGAAGCGCCCCTAGCCAGCTAATTTACTCTTTTATGGTAACTCCTAGAGTTCTTTCTAGATGTATGAAATAATACTTATTTAACAAAATAACTTTTTTAAATCTCATCATCCCAATCCCCTTCTCTCACACATTCTCCCCTCTCAGGTACTTCCTTTGAAACCTGCAAGTAGGTCCCTTACCTAACTATCCATATCTTAATCAAACTTCCCTTAAAATGACATCCAGGAGGAATTTTATTCCACTGATACCGCTTCCACTGATACCGCTTACAGATAGGGGCTGTAGAGCAACAGAGATCTAATAATTGTCCTCTAAAAACTCTCAACAGGAGTCTGCAAGGAAAATTAGACACAAAGATAAGAGAGTGATGCCACTGATATCACCAGGAAGCATGAGAGTTGGAGACTCAAAAAAAAATCACAGATTCAGAAGGAAAAGGAACATTTTTGAAAACTTCCTGCCTCATAAGCAGACATTCGATTGTACATTTTTTATGAGTTTCTATTGAGTGGCTAGTCTGTGTTCTAGGCAGAGGCTCGGCAAGCCTACTGGTCCGGTTGCAAAGCCTAAGACCGAAGCCTGGTTGGTGGTTTGAGTAGCTCGGAGCCTTCTACGGATTCCAGAAAAGTAGCAGGAAAATTCACAGTGCTCAGGAGGTAATTGCCAGTTATTGCTCTACTGGTTCCAATTTTAGTAGCAAATGAGCAATGTATAATGTATCAAGCTTATTAAAAAATATAAATGAGAAATAAAAGTGCTCACAAGAGGAATGGGAAATTCACAAAGTTTTATAAGATACAGTCATTACCAGAGCTGACATCTGACAGCCGCTAGGCCCTGTGCGGTGCTGATATCTCTGTGATGCCTTGTGGGCTGTGTGCTCAAGGCAGCTCAGTGCAAAACCCCAAGGAGCGCTCAGCTGATTACTGCCTTTCTTGTTGAGCGGTGCTGACTTCGGAACTGTCAAGTCCCCAGACCTACCAAGGCAATCTAGTTTGAAGCATGCTCAGCCTCCTTTTGAAAGAGAGATAAGGCAAAGGTTTTGTCTTTCAAGCACGAAGAGGAAACGTTCATCCAGATTTTCAAAACCTGCAGGGTTGGGATAAGATGCCATCCCCGAGGATTTAACAGATACCACCTTCCTCGACCATCCCCTTCACCCCCAACAACTCTAGCACCTTATTATCTTGAAACCAAATGATAGCAATATCCTCATAAATTATCTCCCCACAGGCAGACTGCTCCCTGACTGTATTCCACCCTGTGTCCTGGTGTGCCAAATTAGTATTCCTCAAGCCCCCTGAGAATAATGTCACTTAACCTCATTCAGCGGCACCTGTCAGATTTGCAAATAACTCACCGACATTTCAGTCTAGAATTCACCATTTTCACCAATGGAGTCCCACACTACCTACCTCATCAGTGTCATCACCAACTCCTCCCCAGCGGTAACCCCCATTTCTGCTGAACAAAAACACCTATGGCTTCCTTAGCACAGATTACACCCTTATGCCTCCTGCTGGGTGGGCCTTTCCTGCCTGCAGTTCATCCTTCCTCCATTCCACTCCAGGAAGTCTTTCCCAAACCCTTGTTCATATAAACCTACCGTGGTTCAAGCAGTATGGGAATGGAAACAGGTAGAGGAAGAAATGTAACCTATTCTTGTAGGGGTGTCACATTCAACATTAAACCCGTTTCACTTACACAGACTCAACTTGGCAATGGGGAGACACAGCACAATTGAAATGGTGCAGGCAATTTAGCCTGTTGTTCAACTAGGAGCCTGTGTCCTAGAAAACAGAAATGGGGCTGAGACTCCCCTGTCTTCTCCAAGGTCCCCAGATCCCCAAGAGCCTCTTAGAGTGGAAGCATCTTGCCTCAAAACCATCCTAGACTTGATTAAAGAGTTTCTCAGCTGGGCTCAGTGGCTCACACCTATAATCCCAGCACTTTGGGAGGCTGAGGCGGGCGGATCATGAGGTTGGGAGATCGAGACCATCCTGACTAACACGGTGAAACTCTGTCTCTACTAAAAATACAAAAAATTAGCCAGGCGTGGTGGCGGGCGCCTGTAGTCCCAGCTACTAGGGAGGCTGAGGCAGGAGAATGGCGTGAACCCAGGAGGCGGAGGCTTGCAGTGAGCCGAGATTGCACCACTGCGCTCCAGCCTGGGTGACAGAGCGAGACTCTGTCTCAAAAAAAAAAAAAAAAAAGAGCTTCTCAAGTCAATGTTAGACTGTATTAAGAACTTGCTTACCTGTGGAGTTTTGGACCTAACACTCAAACAAAACAAAATTCCCCTACATTCATAAATATGTCATTTTTTCATAAAATCAAAATGCAAGAGATTTATAATTAACAGAAGGTGCTGGGACAATCATTTAACTACCTGAGATAAGAAATAAAGCTCCAGCAGCACCTCAAACCACATGCAAAAGTCAACCCCAGGTGTGTTAAGAGTTCAATGTGTCTGAGAGTATATTATATTACATATAAGAACTTGAAAACAGACGAATATGAAGCCATTCCTGAAGAACTGTTTTCTAAGCATAAAAGCAAAGGCACAAATTATGAAATAAAAGATACCTTTGGTTTCATTAGATTTCCTCCTTCTCTTGTCTTTCTCCCAATCGTATGCACAATGACCAAAGAAGAAGAAAAATCTGGGAAGCGTTTCTTCATTACTGAGCCCTAGGGAAGGGTGGCATCCACGTTCAGCTTTGAGGAATCAAGAAGGATGACACCTAGGGCCATGTTGCACAGATATAATACCTTCCCGAAAACAGTATGTGGTGTGATGAGGGGCTACACCAGAAAGACTTCAATCTCCCTAGATATAGGGAGAATTAGAAAGCAAGGCAAGGCTGGGCGTGGAGGCTCATGCCTGTAATCCCAGCACTTTGGGAGGCCGAGGCAGGTGAATCACGAGGTCAGGAGTTCGAGACCAGCCTGGCCAACATGGTGAAACCCCATGTCTACTAAAAATACAAAAATTAGCCAGGCATGGTGACAGGCACCTGTAGTCTCAACTACTTGGGAGGCTGAGGCAGGAGAATTGCTTGAAACCGGAAGGCAGAGGTTGCCATGAGTGGAGATCGCGCCACTGCACTCCAGCCTGGGTGAAAGAGCGAAACTCTGTCTCAAAAAAAAAAAAAAAAAAAAAAAACAAGGCGAAATCAGCATAAACAGAAATGCACTCAGAAACTCAATGGCAGCCATGCTTGCACATGCTTGCACCCAGCAGAACATCCTTAGGACAGCAAACATGTTCCCTGAAAGTGCAGTTACCAGAGTAGGCAATAGGTTCAACGCAGTCAAATCGTATAGCCACAGAGACGCCTTAGCTCGCCCAAATTAAAACGAACAAGAACATCAAACTTCCAACAAACAAAAGGATACATACAAAGCAAACATCTAGCCCAGCAGATTCACAAAAGTGACCACGGGTCGCAGGAAGGCCCAGAAATATTTCCTTAATGGGTGCTCTACGATTCCACCTCTTTTCCCCTCTTCACAGTTGCTGAATCACTTAATAAAAATGGATTTTTTCATTAGCTAGACCTCCTGTTTATATGAGGTGAATCACACACTCTACTTTTTGAGCAAATTAAAGGCCGGAGTAAAACCTTTGAACATTTAAGCGTGAATCAACAGATAACCACGAACATCAGAAAGAGAAGTTACAAAATTGAAAGAAAAAGACAAGCTCTAAAGAGAAAGAGACAGCAAAGGCACCTTTCAGAGGGAAGAAAAAAAAGATTTGTAACAACAACAAAAACCCGAGGTAAGAATTAAGTGAAACCTGTCCAATACTCTCACTAAATGTAAATATGGACTTCATCAGACAGAGATGAAATTGGAAATAGTAAGAATAAAGACAGGTTAAGAAGCAGCTACTTAAGAGGTGAGCAGAAATGAGAAAAGGACAGGTGAAATCCTTCAGAGAAACTGAAAATACAAAAGTAGTAAGGTTAAGTATCACCGTGGAGGCCAAGCTTGAAGCCCTCTCCTCTTAGGCTGCAGAGAAAAGCTGTTCAGAGATGGGAATGGAAAGATGAACAGACAGGTTGAGATCAGAGAACGAAGCTCCATGATGCAGGTCATTGAATGTTTTGGAAAAAGATCTCAAGACCTGGAATCTGCAGACAGAAAACGTTCACCGTTAACAAAATTACTGAAAAGGGACAAGCATTTGCTGTGTCCTGGTAAACGTTCTGAATTTTAAGAATAAAGACAGAATCCTTCAAGTTACCTAAAAGCAAGATAAAAGAAGTGGTCTAAGGCCTTTACTTAACACCATTACATACTGTAAGACCTGGAAGCAGACTCTGCAGAAATTTGAGGGAAAATATCTATGACTCAGGAAAGCTATCGTCCACCAATATTTCATTTATAAGAGATTTAAGAAAAAAATTGAAAAGCCAGGCATAGTGGCTCGAGTCTGTAGCTCCTTGCTGCTTGGGAGGCTGAGACAGAAGAATCCGTTGAACCCAGGAGTTAGAGACTGTAGTGCACTGCAGTTGTCCCTGTGAATAACCATTGCACACCAGACTGGACAACATAGTGAGACACCATCTCTAAAACAAGCAAAACTTGGATGTGCAAAAAATTTTTAATGTTGAAAACATTACTCTATACTATATACATATGGTATTATATATAATATGTATAAAGTACTATGTATTTCAATAATGTATAGATAAAATAAAAAATACAATTTAACAACAAAAAAGTAGTGATTTATGCTACATGTAAGCAATAAAAAATTCAAAGTAAGAAAGCAAATGATTAAAATGTTAAAGAAGATGATTGTCTCGAGGGAAGGAAGGCAGAGGGTGGAATCTGGTAACTATACCAGTTTATTTCCTTTAAAACAATCACTATCTGTAGCTATGCCTGAAACAAACAAACATGGCAAAATATCAAATGTGGCACGTGAGAGGTTATCCGTATCATTTTCAGGCTTAATATATTGTACATGCTTTTTAAAAGAACGGAGTAATGAAGGGATTAGAGACTGCAGAGCTGCATCAGCAAAGAAGCTAAACAAGAAAGTCTAAAAAATTGTCACAGAAATGTTTATGAAATGCCAGTGTAAAAAACAGCCCTTGAAGAAAAAAACCACAATGCTTCTGAAAAGTCATAATAAAGGGCCAGGTGGTAGATTACAATGGTTTAAGGCTTGAGCTCAGGAATAATACTGCTCTGTGCTCAGATTCTGCCTCTACCACTTAGTAGTGATGTGACCTTCAATAGGTGACAATGCCTGTCTGAATCTCAGCTATGCCCTTGCACAAAGGCTAATAATGATACCTACCTCATGGGGAAATTGTAACAATTATGTAAAACAAGGACTACAAATCAGCCTGGAGCCTGGCACATGTGAGTATTCAATTAATATTAACTGTTAGTATTATTATGGCAACAAAAAAAGAGACTGGGTGGAGATGCTTGGTTTTATTCCAGTCTCTTAGCCCCTCAGCTGGGGGCTACCACCCAAGGCAAATCTGGAACAGGTAATTTCATATTAATGGATGACACCTCTTCAAGCATCTAGAAATTCAGACATTTATGTGTCCAAACTCTACTTCTACACTCTTCCTACACCTAAAAGTAAAAATATTTTTGAAAATATACTGTTTTTATTACATGTGAATATATATTCAATTATATATGTATATAATTTAATATTTTATATAAAATTTAATTATATAACATATATTAATTATATACATTGTTAGATATAATTTTAGATTTTATGATATAATTTTATTTATATTACATATTATAAAAGTTTGATCTTTTATCATATATGTTTAATTTGTTACTGTCTAATTTATTAATTGTTAAGGTCTTAGGCAACTGATTATCTTTAAAGTATCCTTCCCTTTAGAAAATTCTAGAAATGGAAATGAACATGTTCCTACCAAATTCGGTGAACAGTATTTTCTTCTTCACATTCCCGGTACAGAATGGAAGCACGGGCTATCCCTAAGGCAACTGAGGGGCCTGAGGGGCAAGGTGCAAATATACATTTTTATTTTGTTTTGTTTTTGGCTTAGGCTGTACAATTACTATTCATTTTTCAAGCAGCAAGTTTAGTTTTGGTTTTTTTGCAATAAGCCCATCTTGTTTTCTTAACAATTATTTGATCCTCTAAATTTATATTTTGAAAATTTTCAAAGTTACAGGAAAGGTACAGTAGTAAGAGTGTATTGACCGGGTGTGGTGGTTCATGTCTGTAATCCCAGCACTTTGGGAGGCCAAGGCAGGCAGATCACCTGAGGTCAGGAGTTCAAGACCATCCTGACCAACATGGAGAAACCCCATCTCTACTAAAAACACAAAATTAGCTGGGAGTGGTGGCACATGCCTGTAATCCCAGCTACTCAGGAGGCTGAGGCAGGAGAATCGCTTGAACCCAGGAGGCGGAGGTTGCAGTGAGCCGAGATAGCATCATTGCACTACAGCCTGGGCAACAAGAGCAAAACTCCATCTCAAAAAAAAAAAAAAAAAAAAACAGTGTATTACCCACATACTCTTCAACTAGAGTCACCATTTCTTTTTTCCTGCCTCCTTTGCCTGTGTGTATGTAACTGTATATATCCTTTCTGAACCGTAATAGAGTTAAACATCATGACATCTCACCTCAAATACTTCCACATGTATTATTACCTAAGAGCAAAAACATTCTCCTAAGTAATCATAATACAATCATCATACTCAGGACATTTAACATGGAGGAAAACAAATTTTATTACAGCGTGTGTCTGGAGTTTTGGTTTGGAATATAGAGTTTCTTTTAGTCTGGATATCCTGCCTATTATGTATGGTAAAGTGAGCTTACTAAAATATAGCTCCATTCCTAAATATCATGAGTAAATATCCCTAAATAATTAATTATTGCAATTCCATTTTGATCAAAGTACGATATCAACACAGGTGCCTAGTAGAGAATCTGGTTTGGAACTGAAGTACTTAGTACCTCAGGAAAACTTATTAAAATGTTTTCTTCTTGTAAAAGACAGGGGAACCGAAGTGTAGGAAATTAAAGTGACATTCCTCAAGTTTACAGAAGGATGGTTGGTAAAATTCAAACTTAAGTTCCAGCAATACTGTACAGCAAAGCACAGATCCTGACACCGCGTAGCTTATGGGAGAGGGGGGCACAGATGATCCACTAAGAGATCAGAAACACGTTGCTTCCATCTCCCTCATTTCTGTTTATAACACATCTCAGTCAGAGGTCTCCATTCCTCGATGGATGCTAGAATCATCTCGGGAGCTTTTAAAAGATGCAGAGATGGCTTGGAGCCCGCCTCAGACCAATAAAAGTAGAAATCGCTGGGGACAGAACAAGGATGCTGGTATTTACAAGCTCCCAGGTGATTCTAACAAGCAGCCGGAACTGAGACCCATTGCCCTAGAGGAAAGGAAGTTTGGACTTTGGATACGGCTGTGTATTCTTGTCCATCACCACCTAAGTCTCTTGCCTTAGGAAGTGACACTGCACCGCATTTTTCCTTCCCTCTGCTGCTGATTTTCTTGTGAGCATTCACCCTGAGATACCAGATCATTCTTTTTTTTTGAGAAGGAATCTTGCTCTGTTGCCCAAGCTAGAGTACAGTGGTACAATCTTGGCTCACTGCAACCTCCTCCTCCTGGGTTTAAGTGATTCTCCTGCCTCAGCCTCCCAAGTAGCTGGGATTTGGGATTACAAGTACCTACCACCATGCTCTGCTCATCTTTTTTTTTTTTTATTTTTAGTAGTGACAGACTTTCGCCATGTTGGCCAGGCTGGTCTCGAACTCTTGACCTCGTGATCCAACCACCTTGGCCTCCCAAAGTACTGGGATTACAGGCGTGAGACACTGGACCTGGCCACCAGACCATTCTTAAATGCATTGTCCACAATGTCTCAGACCTCCCACCAGGCTGGAGACACTGGGGAATTCCAGCAGGAGATGGACGCCACACCCAACAGCAGGCATTTCACTCACACAAGCCGGAAAACGACAGAGCTATGAACTGTGCCAGTGCCAGTGTCCGGATCCCAGGGGTACAAAGAGGAGAGACAAAGGGCAAAAGGAGGGTGTAGGGTGCGGCTCTGTGTGGTGCTGAAGACAGCTTCCTCAGATGAAGCTCTCAGTGGCATGGGCTGACACTGGGTCCAGGAGCTTAGCTGGAGGAGAAACTTGCAATTGACAAAGTCATGCCACCCATGTCCCTTATAAACAATTGAATTCTCAAGCAAAGACCAGTGTTTGTGACAGCTCACAACACCTGACAGTGTGAACAAATAACGGATATACCTCCCTCTTCTTTCCCTTCTCCCCATCGCCATGACCACCCTGCCTTTTTGGAATAGCCAGGCAATAACTCTGGCTCTGTCTCTGGGAAAAAGGAACCGCAGCCTGCAAGAGTTGACTGAGCTTCCACCACGTGCCAGGAGATGAGTCAGACACAGTCATGGTCTGGAAGAGTCCAGGACCGCTCATTCTGCAAGAGGCAGGGACAGACGTGTGTGCCGTGGACAGACAGCCTCGTCTATCCTGCGAACATTTCACATCCTGTCACCAGTGTGGCTGCCCGGGCACACACGAGGGACAGCGGGTGGGAGGGACGGTAACCCTATCCAATTCCTGACATTGCAGCCCCCTCACACCCGCTCTGATCTCCATTACATCCTGGGATTGAATGACCCTATAAAAATGTCCACCGTGAAAGACAGATTCAAAAACTGAAGAAACAGTATCCTGATGGAAGTCCTTTAACATCCTCCACCCTCAAGCTTCAGGCCCTTCCCCCAGGCCCTACAATAGAACTCCCATCCCCACCCCCGGCCAGGCAGAGAATTTATGAGCTCTAAGTCCTGTTTTTCTACATTGATGGAAATCACGGGCAAACGTTTCCACTGGCCAAACTCCATCCAGAGTCAAATATCAAGGCACCCAGCTGAGCTCCAGGAGCCAGCGTTTATGAAGCCAGTCGATGTGCCCTGTGACCATAAACCATCTTATATTTACTATGACAGGACAGTATTTGAGTTCATAAAAAGATGATTTTTCTGCCCAACTTTTGTTGCCTGGAAGGCCCTAGCTTCTTTTACAAGGGGATTATGTGTCGGGACCCGATAGAGAGCCTGAAAAGCTAAGTCAGCCAGCTGTTGTTTGCTCATTTCGTTGGGGTAAAGAAATTGAGTCAGACCTAAAGGGGCTCTAAACAAGATTCCATAGATTCTTGACGGTCCATGATAAGTGGGAAAAATACATACCTGTTATCTTGTATGATGCAAATGAGAAGCAGGGAGAAGAGAATCATTTTATCTAACCTCCCCAGCCCTGCCTCCTCCTCCCCAGCCCTCTCTCCCAGCCCTGCCTCCAGCCCTGCCTCCTCCAGGGATACCTAGATCCCATTTGGAAAAGGGACAGTGATGAGTCTCTGAAATGTTCGCCAGAACCACAGCGAAGGGTAGAACCACATCATCTCTTTACGTTGATCGGGGTGTGGAAAGAAACTGAAGGTGGGGTACAAGGGGAGCAAAGGGATTTAGGAGGGAGCTTTCTGCTGCAGAAGGGACGACATATTCTGAGCTCTTTCAGTTACCTGGAGGGTCTGTGTGTTGTTTGCTACCAACGTTGCATCTATTTCACTCAAGTCATTCTTCAAGAGGACCTATGCCAGCTGGGGCCAAGGGAACTGGAGCAGGATGTATGTAGGCATTTTGTGAGGATGTAAGCAAACAGAAAATGGCAGAGACGTCCGTGTTGACCCCAGTGTGGGGGCCAGAGAGGGAGCACGTAAATTGTCCTCATCTCTAGAGCAGCTTCACGGAAATCCAGAGGTTCTTTCAGCTCCGACACTCTCTCACTCTGGGAATCACAAAGTGAATGGAGTACAAAGGGTCATAGTTGAGCAAAACCTCAGGAAACAGCCTTTTCAGAGGACACACACGAGTCCCCAACGCTGAACTGGAGGCTACTGTCCCTCTCTTTCTGGCAACGGGTATTTGTTACTGGAGTAGGCGGCTGCAGCTCCTTCCTTTGCTGAATACACGTTTTTGTATTTTTTAAATGCGATTAATTAACTGTGAAAGGACAACTTAAAGATCACAAAACCGCAACTATGAGCCCCAGTTTTTCTTAATTATTAAGAAAATTAATTTCTTATTAATTATTGTTGCATAAATGGGCCAATCTACGATTGCACAATAAAACATTTGGACTCGTCTCGTGGACCACAAAGCTGAATTACCACTGCTCTTCAGGAAGCTTAAAGAGATTAGGTGGGTTTTAGGAAGTTTTTACTGTTAATCCAGGAAAGCAATTCTGCCTCCATCAGCAGCACCTCATGACATGTGTTAATGATATTTTTTCTGTACCCTGAACTTCCTTCTGCCAGTGCTCAGCAACCTGCATTTTTACCCCTTGGTGCAGAAAATAACAGAAGTGAAATATCCTGAGGAAGATTATAGGCAGTAGGGATTTTCTCAAAAGGTTCAGATGCTATTTGGCAGAGATTTATTTTTTCTGAGTAAATTGTCCAGTCTGAGATGCCTTTAGTATTAGATTTTAATCCATTTAAATTTATTTTGATGACTGTTGCACCTTGGTATCCACAAAGGATTGGTTCCAGGACCCCCTAAGGATACCAAAATCCATGGATGCTCAAGTTCCTTACATAAAATGGCATGGTATTTGCATATAACCTACACACATCCTCCTGTATATATTTAAATCTTCTCTAAATTACTTATAATGCCTGCTAGAATGGAAATGCTATGTAAATAGCTATTAGACCACATTTTTTAGCATTTATGTTATTTTTTTATTATTGTATTGTTTTTTGGGGAGGGGCGCAGGGGATTGGCTGAATCCTTGAATGCAGAACCCACAGATGTGGAGTGTCCCCTGTGCTTAGAAATTTGGACTTGTTTCTTGTTTCTTTTTTTTTTTTTTTCTTTAGAGACAGAGTCTCGCTCTGTCACCCAGGTTGGACTGCAGTGGTGCGATCACGGCTCGCTGCAACCTCCACCTCCCGAGTTCAAACGATTCTTATGCCTCAGTCTCTCAAGTACCTGGGATTACAGGCACACGCCACCATGCCTGGCTAATTTTTGTATTTTTAGTAGAGACGGGGTTCTGCCATGTTGGCCAGGCTGGTCACAAACTCCTGACCTCAAGTGATCTGCCTGCTTCGGCCTCCCAAAGTGCTGGGATTACAGACATGAGCCATCGTGCCTGGATGAAATTTGGACTTGTTTTCTATCATCTTATTTGATGCTCTCCATTTACTATGTCTGTTTGCTTTTTTCTTTTCTTTTATTGGAGTAGTCAAGTTTATTTCATTGAATGCCCTTCCAGTTTAGAAATTATTATTTCATTGGTTACATTTCAAATTTTGCAGGATAATTAATTTAAGAAAACCTCATATTAATATTGCAATCCTTCTCTATCAATGCAAGGGTTTAAAAAGCTTGAGGCCAGACACAGTTGCTCCTGTCTGTCATCTCAGTACTTTGAGAGGCCAAGGCAGGCAGATCACTTGAGCCCAGGAGTTCAAGACCAGCTTGGGCAACATGGTGAATCCCCATCTCTACAAAAAATGCAAAAATTAGCTGGGCACGGTGGCTTGCACCTGCAGTGCCAGCTACTCCAGAGGCTGAGGCAGGAGGATCACTTGAGCCTAGGAGGTCAAGGCTGCAGTGAGCTGTGATCATGCCACTGTACTCCAGCCTGGGCTGTAGAGTGAGACCCTGTCTCAAAAAATAAAGAAATAAGTAAAATAAAAAATAAAATGCTTTAACACTGCCCTCCACTTCACCTTTCTCTCATTCTAATTTTATCATTGGTAAAACTGCTATTAATCCAAGCAACATATTACTTTTTTAAATTTTATAGTCACAGCTCGTTTGGATGCATGAGTGTGTTTACCATCTTCCCATCTCACCCTTGCTTTTAGTACATCTTGCTTTCCTTCTGGATTCAGTCTTTCTTGCTAAAGTCTGTCATTTAGTAGTTTCAGTAAAGGTTTTGTATAGTTACCTCTCTCTTTGTTTATCTGAATAAAGTCCTCCACGTTCTGTCCTCTGAAAGTTTATTAAATGCATTTTGGACCTAGTAAGTCTATACTCGGAGTCTGTAAACCACCCTGTTATAGTTCCATCTTTTAATCTCTTTAAGAAGTTTCTCAGATCTTCTCATTATTAACATGTTTCAGCTGTTTTCCTCTGCTGCTTGGTAAGTTTATCATTTATCTTTTAGTTATTACAGGCATACCTTGCTTTATTGAGCTCTGGTTTACTGTGCATTGCAGATACTGCATTTTTTTAAAATTGAAGGTTTGAGGCAACCCTGCATCAAGCAAGTCTATCGGGGTCATTTTTCCAACAGTATGCTCACATGCTGTGTCTCTGTGTCACAATTTTGGCATTTTTCTCAATATTTCACTTTTTCATTAATATTGTATCTGTTATGGTGATCTGTGATCAGTGATCTTGGAGGTTACCATTGTAATTGTTTTGAGGTGCTTCAAACCATGCCCATAGAAGCCAGGGAATTTTATCGATAAATGTGTATGTCCTGACTGCTCCACAGACCAGCTACCCACATCTCTCTCTTCCTCAGGCCTCCCTATTACCTGAGACACAACAATATTGAAATTAGGTCATTTAATATCCCTACAATGTTCTAAATGTTCAAGGGAAAGGAAGAGTTGCACATCCGTCACTTTAAATCAAAAGCCAGAAATGATTAAACTTAGTGAGGAAGGCATGTTGAAAGCTGAGACAGGCTGAAAGCTCGGCCTCCTGCAGCAGTTAGCCAAGTTGTAAATGCAGAGGAAAAGTTCTTAAAGGAAACAAAAAGTGCTACTCCAGCAAACATACAAATGATAAGAAAGTGAAACAGCCTTATAGCTGATCTGGACAGAAGATCAAACCAGACACAACGTCCCCTTAAGCCAAAGTCTACTCTAGAGCCAGGCCCTAACCCTCTTATATTTTATGAAGGCTGAGAAGGTGAGGAAGTTGCAGAAAAAAAGTGTGAAGTTAGCAGAGTCTAGTTCATGGGGTTTAAAAAAAGAAGCCATCTCCATACCATAAAAGTGTAAGATGAAGCAGCAGGTACTGACGCAGAAGTTGCAAAAAGTTATGTAGAATATCTGCATAAAATTATTGATGAAGGTGGCTACACCAAACAACAGATTTTCCATGTAGACAACATAGCCTTATTCTATACTAGAAGGAGATGCCATCTAGGAGTTTCATAGCTACAGAGAAGTTCATACCTGGCTTCAAAGTTTCAAGGACAAGCTGACCCTTTTGTTAGGGGTTAATGCAGCTGGTGACTTTGAGCTGAAGCCAATGCTCATTTGCCATTTCAAAATTTCTAGGGCCCTTACAATTGACGCTAAGCCTATTCTGCCTGTGCTGTACAAATTGAACAACAAAGCCTGGATGACAGCACATCTGTTTACAGCATGGTTTACTGAATATTTTAAGCCCACTGTTGAGACCTACTGCTCAGAAAATAAAAAGGATATCTGTCTAAATATTACTACTCATTGATAATGCATCTGGTTATCTAAGATCTCTGATGAATAAGATGAATGTTGTTTTTTACACCTGTTAATACAATATCCATTGTCATTTTGACTTTCAAGTCTCATTATTTAAGGAATATACTTTGTAAGGTTCTAGCTACCATAGATAATGATTCCTCTGATAGATCTTGGCAAATAAAACTGAAAACCTTCTGGAAAGAATTCACCATTCTAGGTGCCATGAACAACATTTGCAACATATGGGAGGAGGTTATAAAATACCAACACAAACAGGAGTTTTGAAGAAGTTGGTTCCAACCCTCATGGATGACTTTGAGAAGTTCTGGATTTCAGAGAAGGAAGTAACTCCAGATGTGGTGGAAAGAGCCTGAGAATTAGAATTAAAAGTGGAGCTTGAAGATGTGACTGAATTGTGGCAATCTCGCAATAAACCTTGAACTGATAATGAGTTGCTTCTTGTAGATGAACAAAGACAGTGGTTTCTTGAGACGGAATCTCCTCCTGGTAAAGATGCTGTGAACATTGTTGAAATGACGATGAAGGATTTAGAATGTCACGTGAACTTAGTAGATAAAACAACAGGAGGATTTGAGAGGATTCACTCCAATTTTAAAGGAAGTTCCACTGTAGGTAAAATGCTATCAAACAGCAGCATCGCATGCTGCAGAGAAATCTTTCATGAAAGGAAGAGTGGATCAATGAGGCAAATTTCACTGTTGCCTTATTTTAAGAAATTGCCACAGCCACCCCAATCTTCAGCAACCAACATCTTGATTAGTCAGCAGCCATCAACATTGAGGTAAGACCCTTTCTCAGCAAAGATTACAACTCACTGAAGACTCAGATGATCATTAGCACTTTTTTAGCAATAAAGTATTTTTAAACTAAGGTATGTACTTTCTTAAACATAATTACATAGCACTCTTAATAACCTACAGTATAGCATAAACATAACTTTTAGGACAGCCGTGGTGGCTCATGCCTGTAATCCCAGCACTTTGGGAGGTCGAGGTAGGCAGATCACAAGGTCAGGAGATCGAGACCATCCTGGCCAACACGGTGAAACCCCGTCTCTACTAAAAAAAATAAAAAAATTAGCCGGGCGTGGTGGTGGGTGCCTGTAGTTCCAGCTACTCAAGAGGCTGAGGCAGGAGAATGGTGTGAACCCAGGAGGCGGGACTTGCAGTGAGCTGAGATGGCACCACTGCACTCCAGCCTGGGCGACAGAGCGAGACTCCATCTCAAAAAAAAAAAAAAAAAAAAAAAACACACACACATAACTTTTATATGTACTGGGAAATGAAATAATTTGTGCAGCTCGCTTTATTGTAATATTTGTTTTATTGTGATATTTGCTTTATTACAGTGGTCTGGAGCAGAACCTGCAAGATCTCTGAGGTATGCCTGGAGTATGTTTTTCTGCTTTTTTAATCTGCAGTTTATTCTTTCTGTTGAGGTTTTAACTTCAACATTTACAATTTTTCATTTCACATTCTACTTGACTCTTTGTCAAATATTTTTACGCAGATTTTTTGTAATAATTTTAATATTTTGTTTCTTTTTTTTTTTTGAGATGGAGTCTCGCTCTGTTGCCCAGGCTGGAGTCCAGTGGCCGGATCTCAGCTCACTGCAAGCTCCGCCTCCCGGGTTTTATGCCATTCTCCTGTTTCAGCCTCCCAAGTAGCTGGGCCTACAGGCGCCCGCCACCTCACCCAGCTAGTTTTTTTTTTTTTTTTTTTTTTTGTATTTTTTAGTAGAGACGGGGTTTCACCGGGTTAGCCAGGATGGTCTTGATCTCCTGACCTTGTGATCCGCCCGTCTCAGCCTTCCAAAGTGCTGGGATTGCAGGCTTGAGCCACCGCGCCTGGCCTAGTATTTTGTTTCTTTAATAAATTTGAAACAATCATGTAGGTATCTTTCAGAGTATTATGATTTTGAGGTCAGTTTTGGGGTTTGTTGGTTCTACTGCCTCTTCCACACGGTAGGTGTCTTTCTTCCAGTGATTGAAATTTCTAATCATGTTTCCCATCCTCAATTGTGGTCGTTCATTCTAGGGAAGTCTCCTGGGAACCAAGTTGTAGAAAATCATTCGGAACAGCTTCAGTTTTTCTTTTGCCAAAGATACCAAGAGTTTCAATGAGACCAGTTCTTCTGTTGATTCCTCAGCTTGTGGTTCTCACACTTCACGGGAAGCATAAACTCAGGCCACATGCAAACATACAGCTCAGACTTGTGGTTTTAATTCCTTATGAGTGACTTTTATTTTTATTTTTACTTTTTGTCCAAAAGTCTAGAGAGAGGGCAAGCTTCCTGACACTTTTGCTGAGCCTGGGAGGCAGGGTTTTCTAATCTATGAGGTCAAGGAGCATGGAGCATGTCTGGATGCTTGGCTGCATGTATAGGCATGGTTTTGTCTCTACGGGCAAATGCAGGCAGTGGTCAAATTCCTGAATCCCAGCTTTCAACCCAGGTCCTTTCTCCTGTTCATCCTCTGTGGGCTACAGCAGCCTCAGTGCCCACTTACTGCCCTGGCAGGATTTCCTTTCTTTGAACTTTGGCTGGGTATACTTGTTTTTGTTGTGGTAGCTGTTACATTTTATGCAGCATTCTTTTATGTTTATTTTGGGTGGAAAGAAGAGAGAAGTAGATCACTTCTCTCCTCAGCTGAGTCCCTCTCCTTGCTAGAAATGTTTCTGTGATAATTAAAGATTTTAATTATGATGCTCTATTGGCACCATATTATGTGAGCAGAGTCCAGGCATCCAAGATCCACATGCATTGCTGCGAGACACGGCAGATACACACATCAGTTCTAGCCCTCCACCGGAGACTGCTGCGGACTGTCAGCAAGCACACAAAGCCTGCATGAATCAGGTGAATCACTGCCGGTGTCCCCCAGCCATTCCCTGCCAGCTCCTTCCATTTCTATCTCTATACAACAAGTAGCAAATTTGGGGGGGTTCATTTTTTACAACTATCAACTTTTGAAACTTTAATGCAACAGACCTCCACTGGGAGTAAAATTCTGATGTAAATTCAGTCCCTTGGGAAAGGTAGCGAAACAACAAGTAAAATAGAACTGAAAAGCACGTCTGAAGAATCTCAGTGCTACCTCTCCTTTGGAGCTGGCTTATCAACAGCTCTGGCTGTCACCTTCCTGGTTTTCACATTCTCTGTTCGTCTCCGTTTAAAATGGGTCTTTAACCATTCCACACTCCTCCCACCTTCCTGCTCACAGAAGCCGTGTCCTAGATGTGTAGGCTGGAAATTCTATTCTGGGACTTGCCATTAATCCCTCTTGGAAAGTGGCACTGTGCAGAAGATGGGAGTTAGCTGGTTAACAAACAGTTATTCTAACCTTTCAAAATCCTCTCATAGCTCAAAACTGGTAGAAGAAAAACCTTCTAGAATTATTGATATATGAATATTCTCACCACATTTGAGAGATTCCAGCTGTTACTCAGAGATGCAAAGTAAACTAATGGTCTTAGGATATGGAAAGCGTAAATGGTAGTCAATGCTACCAGGAGACAAAGAAGGACATTCTCCGTGCTATTTCCATCTCTCTCTCAAATGACTGGGTGTTTCCTTCTTGAACTAACTACTACAAAAGTCATTTCTTGCTGTTTGTCCTAAAAATGAAAAGAATGTTGGATGCTTAGTTCTAATACACTTTTTCATGATAAAGGTAATAATGTCACCTTATAAACAGTTTTGAAAAAAAAAGATAATCACTCATCCATAATTCCAGCACTGCTAGCATTCTAAGGGTGTTTCCTCTTTGTTTGTTTTTTTGAGACAAGCAAACTCTGCTACCTAGGCTGGAGTGCAGTGACACAATCACAGCTCAGTGTAGCCTCAACCTCCCGGGTTCAAGTGATTCCCCCTACCTCAGCCTCCTGAGTAGCTGGGATACAGGTGCGCGCCACCAGGCCTAGCTAATTCTTGTGTTTTTTGTAGAGATGGGATTGCATCATGTTGCCCAGGCTGGTCTCCAACTCTTGAGCAATTCACCAGCCTCAGCCTCCCAAAGTGCTGGGATTACAGGTGTGAGCCGCTGTGTCCAGACTACAACTTATTTAAACATAGTTAAAATCAAAGTATCCATGTGTTTTTCACATATTTACAGGAGTTTTAGGACCCTATGCATCTCAGTTTTTGTTTGTTTGTTTGTTTGTTTGTCTTTTAATCACAACAACCCTCTCACTAAAGCAAGGTAAATGTGCTTGACCACATTTGACAGAGAAGGAAACCGAGACGCAAGCATTTGACAATGAGTTGCTCAGCATTACGGATATAGGAGAAGCCTGTTGTTACCAAGGTTTTCTTCTTAGGTGTCTGTAAACCTAGGGAATTCACAATTGCTCTATCAGCCCATACAAACTCATGGGTAGTTAGAACTAGAGCCAAACTGGAATTAAAGGGAGAAAGGTGGGAGGAAGGGGACTTTTTGAAGCTGTGATTAGGAATCTAATCAGTGTATGGCCAGTCTATAAACAATAAAGCCAGTTTCTTTGTGACACATATAGGTTTAGAGGGAATTCCAGATAAAAATCCCCCCAAATACTCTGTGATGGCAATACTAGAGTAAGCACATACCCTCTGCTGGGGACTGCTTTGATGGATGTCACTTAATTGGATCTATAAATTATGTGTGTCTGTTTTCAAAAAAACCCAGTCTTCCTAGTTTCATATTTTACATAATTCAGTTGATGCATTATTTTAGCAAGTGCTCTATGCTTTGACGACTGCAGGAAGAAAATCGCTTTCTGAGGGCAACCTCGATGGCATAGGTTACCAATTGGCTAACCTCACTTCACCTCAATGGCTAATTGACAACTTTCCCTAACTTTCCCACAAGCCCCTGATGTCTCAGGAGAGTCATATCCTCAGAGGATTCAGGAAACCAAAAAGGGGATTAGTGCTGGAGAGAGGACAGGTAGATGGAAATATATATGATAGAAACAAGTATAGTAAAATGTAAAGAATAGAATCCAGATGGTGGGTTGATGGGTTTTCACTATACAATTATTTTAGTGCTGCCATATACTGAAATTTTCAAAATAATGTTTTGTTGTTGTTGTTTTGAGATAGAGTCACGCTCCATTGCCCAGGTTGGAGTGCAGTGGCATGATCTTGGCTCACCGCGGCCTCCACCTCCCAGGTTCAAACGTTTCTCCTGCCTCAGCCTCCTGAGTAGCTAAGACTACAGGCATGTGCCTCTGGCTAATTTTTGTATTTTGAGTCCAGACGGGGTTTCGCCATGCTAGCCAGGTTGGTCTTGAACTCCTGACCTCAGGTGATCCACTCACCTCAGCCTCTCAAAGTGCTGGGATTACAGGCATGAGCCATAGCGCCTGGCCAATAATGCTTTTAAAAAACAAAGAGACTCCACAGCAAAATGCTCTTCTGGGTAAAAAAAAAAATGTTGCTGGATAGATTTATTTTTTCTGTCTCTCCTCATCTCTCTCCTTACCATGTCCTTTTTATGTCTATGAATTGCTTAGGGATATTTCTCTAAAGATGAACGAATATGCTCGGAAAACATTGAATCAAATGCATTTTTTGAGAGGATAATACTGAGTCCTAAAGAAAGGAACTGACTTATCCCAAATCAAGTCATCATATGGCAGGTGCAGAAGCAAAGGTTGGGCTCCTGTGTCCCAGGATCCTTTCCTTCCTAGGGGGTGACCGCCTGGACCATTTTCTTGTGGGACCCTACCTGGAAGGACTAGGAAACCAATGCATTTGGAAATTGTAAATGGAGGTTTAGAGAAAGTCGGGGTGCTAAGAAATACCCATGAAGAAAAGGGCATCGAGGGGGCCAGCAGAGAGGATGTGAGAACGACAACCGTGATTTGATCCTGAAGTTGATACAGGGCTCACAGTTGAATGGGCTGGAATGAAACCGCTGGCTTCTGTTCATAGAGGCTGGGCTCCCTAGAGGAGAAGTCCAGGCTATGTTTTAATTTGTTAAGGTCATTTCACCTGCCTGATCTTCAGATCCATGCTTTTATTTTACAGGATTAAGTAGATGGGGAATTCAACATCTATTTTCTGAGTTTTTACTGTGTGCAAGGCACTGTGCCAGAAACCACAGGAAAATAAAAAATTGAGCAAAACACAAATGCAAGGAACTAGCCATTCTGTTAGCGATATGGGAGGCAGGAAAAGAATAAGTTAAAATTGTATATATTAGGGAAAACAGAGGACCCTTTTCCACCACAAGACCCTGCTTATTTAACAGCCTGATCCCAATGAGCAGAAAAGGATTTTTATGTGGAGTCCTGGAGTTCAGGAGGTCCCGGAAGAAAGATTATAACCAATTCCACTAGAGCTTTTCCACTGATGTCCGGATTTCAGTCAAAATATTGCACATCATGAGATTCCTCACCCTGACCTCCTAGTGGACAAATCCATCTGATTTTCAGTGTTCTTGGCTCTCCTTAGCCTCCTTCCTGTCCACATTTAAAATGACCATTCCCCTGACCTCCATGGCATTACAGTTGCCCTAGATCTCATCCATCCTCTCTGAATGCATTTTAGAATACCCCAATGCCCACAGCAAGACTTCTTCCAAGACCTCCTCCTCCTTCCAACTCCTAAATACTCAATCCATCCATGCTTTGCCTTCTCACTTCTAAGCAGATCATTGCAAGCCTCCATTTGTAGTGTTACCCCTGTCTCATGGAAGGTTCCACCTAGAACTCGAAGCTCCCCACCTGACCTTTCTGTCCATCCACAACCATGCTCCCTTATCCATGCTCCCTCAGTTCTACCCACTTCCACACCACCATGCTGCAAAGATGGAAAGAGTCATTTGTGGTTCCTTTTCCGTCTCCCAAACAACCAGAAATGAAAATCTGATGATTCTTCTTCTCCAGTCTTTCCTGCTCCAGGTCTTCATTGTCACCAGCCCAAAAGACATCAGCTGTGTCTCCGGGAGAGTTCCCACCTCCAGAACCCTCTATCCTCACACTTGGTATGTGACTGAGCTGAATGTTGAGGGTGAGTGTCAACAACACGGTTTGAATGTTTGTGCCCCCGCCCCCCCCCAACAAATTCATGTGTTGAAACTGCAATCTCCAATGTGAAGGTACTAGTTGCTGGGGGCCTTTGCGAGGTGGCTGGATTTAAATGAAGGCATGAGAGTACTTTGGGAAGCCAAGACGGGCAGATCACGAGGTCAGGAGATCGAGACCATCCTGGCTAACATGGTGAAAACCCGTCTCTATTAAAAATACAAAAAATTAGCTGGGCATGGTGGTGGGCGCCTGTAGTCCCAGCTACTTGGGAGGCTGAGGCAGGAGAATGGCGTGAGCCCAGGAGGTGGAGCTTGCAGTGAGCAGAGATCGCACCACTGCACTGCAGCCTGGGTGAGGACCGAGACTCTGTCTCAAACAATAAATAAAATAAAATATAAAATAAAATAAAATAAGGCATGAGGATAGAGTCTCCAAAGTGGAGTTAAGGACACAGGGGAGCTTGTCCCCTTCTCTCTGCTGTCTCTGACACATGAGAATACACAAGAAGATGGCAGTCTGCAAACCAGGAAGAGTGCCCTTATTGGACACAGATCTTCCGGCACCTCAGCTTGGACTTCCCAACCTCCGCAGAAGTAAGAAATCAGTATTTGTTGTTCAAGTCAGTGGCATTCTGTTAAAGTAGATAAACTAAGACCATCCTCTAATGCAGTTCTCACCCCAGTACTCTCTATCCTTATGCTCAATTAATTCAGTCTATACCCATTGCCGTATCACTCTTTTTTTGTTTTTGTTTGTTTGTTTGTTGGTTGGTTGGTTGGTTGGTTGGTTTTTGTTTTTTTTGAGATGGAGTCTCACTCTGTCACTCAGGCTGGAGTGCAGTGATGCGATCTCAGCTCACTGCAACCTCGGCTTCCCGGGTTTCAGTGATTCTCCTACTTCAGCCTCCCGAGTAGCTGGGACTACAGGTGCGTGCCACCACACCCAGCTAATTTTTTTGTATTTTTAGTAGAGACGGGTTTTCACCATGTTAGCCAGGATGGTCTCAATCTCTTGACCTCATGATCCACCCGCCTCAGTCTCCCAAAGTGCTGGGATTACAGGCGTGAGCCACCATGCCCGGCCCATATCACTCTTAAAACAGTGAAAGGCATGTTTCATCATCACCCTCCTGAAAAACGTTCTCCATATCGATAGATGGTAATTGTAAAACACTAAAACTGATGTCCAGGGTCCCCCGCAAGGAGGGTCTGCTTTTTCTTTCCCATCTCACCTTGAAATACTGCTTGAAGACAAAATATCCTCTCTAGTCAAATTAATCCTCTTGCCACCATCCTGTAATGCATCCATATATGCTTCCCTCTTTCACTTCATAGTTGCCCCTACCTGGAAATTTTTCTCAGTGTATCTCTGTTTATCTAATTCCTATCCATTTTTTAAAAAGCCTATCTCCTTCAGGAGACTTTCCCCCAAATGTTCTAGCATGCCAAGACCACTCTTGCTTGCCTCTCAGTTGTGAAATTCTCTGATAATTATTACCTATACCCTTTGCCTAGCATTACACGTACTACCCATGTTGAGGCTCTTTTCTGATTCCTCCATCAAATTGCAAACTCCTACCCTAAGTGGGGAAAAAGCATCTTTTAGGTTCAAAAAATGGATAATGGATGAGGTCAGAAAGACATGAAATTCCCAGCCTCTATGTTGATTTCAAAATTTGCCTAATTCATAAGACATTGCAAATGAAACACACTGGTACGATAAAAGCAGGGGTATGCTTTGAAGAAGAAACTACAGAGCAGGAATCTACCCTTGTTGGTTCCTAGTTCCAATCAGGAAGTTTTCGCTCTCTCACTTCTAATTGTGGTGACTGTCATCAGAAAAAGAATAGAAAAAATCCTTTCATCTCACAGCTTATTCTAGGGGTCAATCAAAGATTTTAGCTCCTTCTGCCTTTATCTGAGGTTCCCAAATAGCACAAGACCTTACCTGAGGTTAGCAAGGAGTCTCCTGATCTCTTAGCCAATAGAAGGTAAGAAGGGAGGGAAATTGTATTGGAAAGTAATGAGCTGATAACTGACTAGTGGCTGGAATGTCTACTGAGAGCCCAGCAGGTTTAGAAGTCTCAAAAATAACCATTGTAAGTATTAACCATCATTCCCGTCAATGCTGGGAAGCAGAGGCTCCAGTTAGATGGGGGGAGCTAGAAACATTTCCCAGCTAAGTGCCATGGAAAAGATTTACCCTGCTGTGAACAGCATACTCACACAAGACTTTCTGGAAAGCAGATAAAGGCCCTGTCACTCAAAGGATGATCTCCACACTATTAGCATCAGCATTACTTGGAAGCTTGTTAGAAATGCAAATGCTCAGGCCTCACGTTAAGGCTACTGTATTGGTATTTCTGGGACTGAGGCCCAGGAACTTGAGTTTTAATGAGCTCTCCAGGTGATTCTGATGCAACTTAGGTTAAGCACTGCCTTAGCAAATGGTGGTGGTGGCTGCATTAACAATTGCAGCACAGCAAGGGACACCAGACCTTACTAGCCTAAAATAACAAACATTGATTATCTCACACAGTTGCCCAGGGTCAGGAATGCTGCAGCTGCTTAAGTGGGTGGTTCCAGCTCAGCTCGGTGTATCTCCTGGGATCACAGTCATCAGCTGGAGCTGCAGACATATGGATGCTTGATTAAGGTGGAAGAGTCACGCCAAGCTCGCTCACGTGCTGTTGGAAGACTTCAGGTCCTTGCCAAGTGGGCCTCTCCATAGGAGCTGCTTATAAAACATGGCAGCTAACTTCTGCTACTTCAAGTAATTCCAGACAGAGAATGCACTCAAGAGAGAAAGCACAATCTTTTAACAAGCCAAGCCTGGAAGATATATCTCATCACTTCTCTCGTATTATTTTTGTTGCAAGTGAATGACTAGGTCTAGCCCACATCCAAGAGGAGGATTACGTTTCAATTATTAAAGAAAAGAGTATCAAGAGTATATGACTTTGTGGACCTATCTTGAAGATCACCATGGCGATGTTAAGGGTGTCCAAAAACCTTTAATAACACCTAACATATTAGGAATCCAATTTTAATTAACGCCTCCCCAGCAGGAGAGATCAAGGGACATCCTAAAAATTAATTTGCTATTCCTAGAGCAAGCAACATCCTAAAGATTTTTTTAACCAATAAACTGGATGGTGCAATTAATCACAATTTTCATGTCTAGCACTAGATGGCAGAACAGACATTTGGTTGGTAGGATGGCCTACTGCATTAGTACATTCTTGTGCTGCTGATAAAGACATATCTGAGACTGGGTAATTTACAAAGGAAAGAGACTTAATGGACCCATAGTTCCACGTGGCTGGGGAAGCCTCACAATCATTGCAGAAGACGAAGGAAGAGCAAAGGCATGCCTTACATGGTGGCAAGCAAGAGGGTGTGTACAGGGGAACTCCCCTTTATAAAATCTTCAGATCTCGTGAGACTTACTCATTATTGCAAGAACAGCACAGGAACGAGCCACTCCCATGATTCTATTACCTCCCACCCAGTCCCTCCCCGGAGATATGGAAATTATGGGAGCTATAATTCAAGATGAGATTTGGGTGGGGACACAGCCAAACCATAACACCTACTCAGCATGCTATTAATTCATGGAACTAAGATTTCTTCACCCTAAGTCTGCCTGGCCAGGACTGGAGGAAATCTTGCTAGTTTCCAGTTCTCCAAGCTATTATCAGTTCATTGTATTCATGGGGTTGCTTTCTGGCTGCCTCATGAAAGAAGACCTTCCTTCTCCACTACCTTCCACTCTGAAGAGCCTTTAGGTCTAGCAAGGAAACCAGTAAAGCTAACTTCTTCCTCGCGGGACAGAGGAATAATGAGAGTTTGAGGACATTCATGACAACAGTCATGCCCACAAGCTTTCCTTAGTCAAAATTTACATAATCCAGGACAGAATACATACAGAATAATACAATTGTAGGCTTGGAGGAAACCAACAGAAATCACCAAATTTGACATTTTTATTTAGAAGATGAAAAAAACTTAGGCACAGATAAAACACAAGTACCTTGTACAAATTCACCAATTAATTAATGGCAAAGCCAGGGCTAGATGCCTACTAGAAAGTGCTTTATTATTACAGTCAATATGACTACCATTTCCATCAAGTTCAGGCCCCTGCTTTTATGTCTAATGACTATTTTAAAGAAGCCAAGAAATTTTGGTAGCAGTTTCTGGTGTGTGTGTGTGTGTGTGTGTGTGTGTAAACAGTTCTTACAGTAGCTCTTAATCTAGAACCTCTAGATTAATGGGCCTCTTCACACTACCAGAGACAGTATTTGATACAACTTTTCCAAAGGGCAATTTTGTAACAGCTGTCGAAAGATTTAAAAAATGCATATACCACTTTACTCAGCCATTTTTTCTGCTGAGAAGTTATCCTAAGAAAATAATGATACGTGAGCATTAAAGATTTAGTTACAAGGAGGCCACGGCAGTTTTATTTGTCATAGTGAAATATTGGAATCAAGTTAAACATTGAACAATAAGGATTGCCTAAGTGACTTACAGGACTTCCAGACAACAGAATCCATGCAATCTTTTAAAAAATGTTTTAAATGGCTGGGCACAGTGGCTCAAATCTGTAATCTCAGCACTTTGGGAGGCCGAGGAGGGCGGATCACAAGGTCAGGAGATCGAGACCATCCTGGCCAACATGGTGAAATCCCGTCTCTACTAAAAATACAAAAAATTAGCCGGGTGTGGTGGCTGGCATTTGTAGTCCCAGCTACTCGAGAGGCTGAGGCAGGAGAATGGCATGAACCTGGAAGGTGGAGCTTGCAGTGAGCCAAGATTGCACCACTGCACTCCAGCCTGGGCGACAGAGCGAGACTCTGTCTCAAATAAAAAAAATGGTTAAAATCTTTTTAAAACTCAGGGTTTCCAGGCCGGGCATGGTGGCTCATGCCTGTAATCCCAGCACTTTGGGAGGCCAAGGTGGGCGGATCACCTGAGGTCTGTAGTTCAAGACCAGCCTGGTCAACATGATGAAATCCCGTCTCTACAAAAATACAAAAAAAAAAAAAATTAGCTGGGCGTGGTGGTGGGTGCCTGTAGTCCCAGCCACTTGGGAGGTTGAGGTGGAAAAATCACTTGAACCCAGGAGGCAGAGGTTGCAATGAGCCAAGATTGTGCCAGCCTGGGTGACAGAGCGAGACTCCATCTCCAAAAAAAAAAAAAAAAAAAAGTCAGGGTTTCCACAGTGGTGTCTGAAAATTTATTCAATCTAATCCGAAGCCTGGGCCCAGTCTCTCCTAGACATATCCATATTCAGTACAGTGCTTGCCACAGGAAAGAGACTTGGTAATACTGAATGAATGAATGTTGATTAGATTTTTAGCGTAACACCAGACACACCCTAATAACAAAATCTTACCTGAGTAAGAGGAATTACAGAGACCATGTCAATATAAGCAATTATTTAGAGCTAGGTCAATTATTTGATTTTTTAAATTACTTCATGTATTCAAAATAGATGTTGATTTTTCATTATTAAAGATACTCAAATTTGTCATTTTTATTAAATATACAAAATATACAAGCAACATGCAGCTACCCAGGAAAACATTTATTATTAGATAAGCTGAACATTTTCTTGACTATATCACATAATTATATATTTTTAAATTCCCAGACACCTAGCACTGTGTATCTTTTCAAAAAAGAAAGTCATTCATACAACTGGACACATTTTTTCATTTTAATGAATTTTTTTATCTTTGTTGTTTCAGCATCATAAAGATGTGGAAACTCTACCACTGTTCTGTTGGTACAGTACCGCTGGGAGTGTAAATTCATGCAACCATTTTGGACATCGATTTGGCAATATGTATCAAATGTTCATAGCCTTTGACCTTATGATTCAACTTCTGGAAATGTATTCTAAACTCTTACCCAATATTAGTAATAACATTACAAACAAAGATTTCCACCAAAAGTATCCCTTATAATAGTCCCAAATTAAAAAGTACCTAAAGGGGTAATGATTACTATGAGATACTCTTAAAAGAGGATTTAGGCTGGGCCTAGTGGCTCACTCCTGTAATCCCAGCACTTTGGGAGGCCGAGGTGGGCAGATCACTTGTGCTCAGGAGTTCGAGACCAACCTGGCCAAAATGATGAAACCCTGTCTCTAATAAAAAATACAAAAGCTAGCAGGGCATAGTGGTGCATACCTGTAATCCGGGCTACTTGGGAGGCTGAGGCAGGAGAATTGCTTGAACTCGGGAGGCAGAGGTTGCAGTGAGCCAAGATCACACCACTGCATTCCAGCCTGGGCGACAGAGCCAGACTCTGTCTCCGAAAAAAAAAAAAAAAAAAAGCATCATAAGAAATTATATTTTGGGAGGCCGACTGAACTCCTCAGATCACCTGAGGTCAACATGGGGAAACCCTGTCTCTACTAAAACTAACAAATATTAGCAGGGCTGTGGTGGTGCTTGCCTGTAATCCCAGTTATTCAGGAGCCTGGGAGGCAGAGGCTGCAGTGAGCCGAGATCATGCCACTGCACTCCAGCCTAGGCGACAGAGTGATTCTGTCTTAAAAAAAAAAAAAAAAAAAAGAAATTATACATATACTGTGATCTTAATTAAGTTAAAAACAAAACAAAAGCAAGGCCACTGGTTTTGCATTTGCCATGTCTTGCATTTGCCATGGCATCTGCCATGTTTTCTGTAAGGGGAAGCATGTAGAGTCTGTTGTGTTACACATTCTTCAAATCACTATGCCGATAAAAATTCAAAGATAAATAAAACCACAGGACTTAGAGGAAAATAGGATTAGGGTACAACACTTAAAATTTTCATCAGTGGCACATTAAAAAAAAAAAGAGAGAACCTAAATAACAATGATAACACAGTTTCATACACGCTAATGGTTAAGAAATCCAGAAATTCTAAAATAAAAATGACACTTTTACTTTGAAAAAGCCCTAGTGTTTTCTCATGGAAGTGGGCATTGGAGGGGTTGCAGCTTCTAAATTACTGTGAAGTGGTGAATGGAAGGTTATCTAAAATCAGATTAGCAAAACATCACATTGTACTCTGTTTATACATTTATACACACAATTAGTATTTGTCAATTAGAAACAAGTTAATAAAAAATAATAATTTTAAATAGAAAAATATAGTAAAGTAAAATCCAGCTTAAAGCCAGACAACAGACCTGGATGGGAGACTGAGAACACACACAGTGGGCCGGGCGCAGTGGCTCACGCCTGTAATCCTAGCACTTTGGAAGACCGAGGCAGGCGGATCACCTGAGGTTGGGAGTTCGAGACCAGCCTGACCAATACGGAGAAACCCCGCCTCTACTAAAAACACAAAATTAGCCAGACGTGGTGGTGGATTACAGGCGTAATCCCAGCTGCTTGGGAGGCTGAGGCAGAAGAATCGCTTGAACCCAGGAGGCAGAGGTTGTGGTGAGCCGAGATCATGCCATTGCACTCCAACCTGGGCAACAAGAGCAAAACTCCATCTCAAAAAAAAAAAAAAAAAAGAACACATCCAGTGAATTGAGGTCTCTGTAGGCGACTGGGGCATGTACCTGTGTGTGTGTGCTTGTGTATTCCTGTGAGGCTGGGTGCAGCTTTCACATTTCTGTATTCACCTGGCGTTTCTTGTGAATGAAAATGCACATAAGAAAAATGCACATTATGTTCAAATGGTAAACTCAAAGATATTAATATTAATATATTAATTCCATTGGAACAAATTTGCATTTCAATACAAGCATTACAGCAGAACTGACTTAACTTATATGTCTATCATATACATTTATATATGTGCTATATACACATAATAGTAGAAGCTTCTGTGGTGGGTGGATCACCTGAGGTCAGGAGTTCAAGACCAGCCTGGCCAACATGGCAAAACCCCATCTCTACTAAAAATACAAAAATTAGCTGGATGTGGTGGTACGCACCTGTAGTCCCAGCTACTCAGGAGGCTGAGGCATGAGAATCACTTGAACCCGGGAGACAGAAGTTGCACTGGGCTGAGATCAAGCCACTGCACTCCAGCCTGGGTGATGAAGTGAGACTCTATCTCAGAAAAAAAAAAAAAAAAAAGGTAGAAACTTCCTAATAAATAAACTTTAACATGAGCTAATAAAATGTTATTTCTAAAGTTGTCTACACAGCCAGGACTGTCTCAAAACTAGCCACACAAATACAGAATAAATACATGTGAATCTGCTCGTCAATGAGCAGGCAAAGCAAGCAATGGACTAAATAAATATTTTACCATCCAAATAAGTTATGTTATATCAATGTTTTGAGCACTTATCTTAAAAGCATTATTTAATGACTAGAATAGTTACAGAACTGTTTTAATAAACTTTGGTCTATCAGATAAGTATTGGGCTAAATGACCCCAAGGTCATTTCCAATGCTAATAGCGAGATTTTGTGATAGTGTACTTTTTCCTTAATAATAAAGTACTTTATGTTTAGATAAGAATAAATAAACTCAGTTCCCAGGGGGGTCACCCTTTAACTACTGTCTGGGCATTTCCGTACCAACAGAACGTCACACACGGACTCATACTTTTTTATTTCCTAAATGTCACCTGAGAACAGTGTGAAATTTTCTTCCTATTTTAAAATTACCTTGACTTAAGCAAACAGACACACAAAAAAGGACTTTCCTGGCAAACAGTTTGACCAATGAACAAATGAAAGGAAGTGTTCCTCCTTTTTTTTTTTTTTTTCCTGATGGATGTTATAAAAGGGGAAACAACTCGTTTGGCAAAGTATAGTACATCATCACTCAAATCTGAGTTCAATAGTTCACATTTTTAGCGGCCTTGGGGAGGAAGAAAAAGAACTTTCTGTTTTCAAGGAAAATGATTTTGCCTGAGCTTTTAAAACTGAGCTAGCATATTCAATGGAATCCTGATAATAGGCCTACATAAAAGTCATATGTCCAAATCAACGTATTGAAGTTGCTTAAATATCCAGTTATTATTTGGTTTTTCAGAACTTCCTTTTTAAAAGGGCAATAATTCTGCCCAAAGCTTTACAACTGTGCTAGTATACTATGATAATAGGAATACATAAGTCAGAAGTCCAAATCAATATACTTATGTAGCTATTTAAATGAACTATGATTTATTTGCTCTTTTATAAACGAAGGAAAACATGCTTGCATGAATAGAGCCAACATACAATCTGTCCACTGATGTGATGTGCTAAACGACCAAGGAGTTGCACGTGAAATGAAACATTTAATGCCCAATGTATTTCTAAGATGTCAAAATAATCACCTTTTCATTTGCATAACACTACTTTCTCATTCATTATATTCTTTAATGATTTTCATGCTTTCTTTCCTTGAGAAATCAATCAGTCTATCAGAAATCGTATTTGAAATACTATCATGTCTTTCCGAGTGCCTTATTTTTTAGATGATGCTGTGATACAGAGTAACCTCTGGCAGGCAAAGATTCACATTTGCTCTTTGATAATGTGTAAGTAGCCTGCACAGTTCCTGAGACTCGGTCATTTGTTAATTTTGTAGAGGCAGATCGTTTAAATTCCTGTGAAGATGTTACAGCCATTCATTCTCCAGATATGAGAGAAAAATGCCTCTCTGTGAACAAAATTATAGTGGTAACTGAAAAGGCATTAAACTGTGGGTATGAGGAAATTCACTGGAAACCCACGGCCGTAGAAAGGCATGAGACGCAGGGGACGTAGAGAAGGTACAAACATTTCGGTGACTGTGAATTTTAAGACTCACAGAAGTCCTCAGAGTTATTCCTTGAAAAAATCCGGCTCGACCACTAAGAAAATCTGAAACTGCCTTTAAATCACGTTCTCCTCCATGTTGGCCTCTTTGCCCTTTTATTGGTGAACCTCTGAGGCATTTGATCAGTGCTACTTTCTCTTCCCCTTTTGGTTCTCTGCTTTCTCCTCTGCTGCAGTTGTGTGGAGTTTCTGGTCATGCATTGAAATGAAATATTCTAAAGTTTTGTTACATATATGCAGAGAGTCAAAAGGAGTCTGGCTTTAATCAGGCTATTAGAGAAGTGAAGATCTCAGGCACTTATTTGTTTAAACGTAAGCCACCAGCTTTTAAATTCTTCAGCTTTCTGGGTTCCTCATACTCTCTCAATTTCCCTTCTCCCTCCCTCTTCCCTTCGCCCTCCAGAAAAATGCCCCTTAACACATCACCATGCTGCTAAAGGCCTACCCTTAGATTTTTTTATCAAACTTTTGTCAAACTGGAAAAGAAACTCATGGTGAAATACATTATTTGCAACATCCCAATATCAAATCTAAAGAGATTTGATAGTTCATGAACATAGTTGTTGAACTTTATACACAATCACTCCACTTATTTTAAACAATATTCAGCTTGAAATTTTCTCTGATTCTTTTCTCTACAAACCTCTGTGAGTTGGAGAGAAATATTCGCTGTCAACTAAATGAGAAATTGAACACTACAATGGCATTTGGCTTGGTTTGGTTTGGTTTTGCCTTGAGCAATACACTTCTGAGTCAGACAATACGGCGGTAATACATTGGTTTGGTTTTCTCACTCCTGAGAGTTTTTGTTTTGCTTCATTTTTGACGGTTTCTCACCATTACCATGATTTCCAGAGAAGAAAAAGGAAAGTATTGAATGCAAGGCAAAGAGTATCTGGATTTTATCTGCTATCTGGTATTCACAGTGAACACATAAAAAAAGTCACTGATGGAAGAAGAGCCAATGGTAAAACTTTTTAAAAAGCCTTCAATGTGAGTGAGGAAAAAACAGAAGGTATTTAAATTTCTTCATTCTCTGACAAAATTTTCAAGCAAGTATTTAAAAAATGGAGATTCTTAAAGCAAGTTTGTCTTTACTTACATACTTGCAATGGAGTTTAGAATAGATTGGTACAAGTGCTGGCTTGAAGAAGAACCACGATGCTTTTACCAAAATGTTCATGAAAATTAAACAGGCATTTCAGACGCTACATGGTTACGTGTGTTTAATAATTAATGCTGGAAACCATAAGCATTCATCCAAAGAGCACAGTCTGCAATTTCAAAAAAAAAAAAAAGAAGACAGAGGAAGGAAGGAAGGAAGGAAGGAAGGAAGGATTTGGCTAAAACTCTCTGATAAAAAACTGATTCATCAAACCACTATACATAAGTAACCACATAAGCACAGAAATCAGGGCATATAAGTGCAGTAACCAGGAAAAAATACAGTAAGAACATTCTAAACCCTCTTTTCATCTCATGAAGTTTTACTCACATGGATAACTAGTCATAATCATCACAAAGCAAGTATGAGGATCCCATTGGGTGACTCAAGTCCAGGAAAGACAGGGAAGGTGGCAAAGGTTACACAGATACACATTACAGCCTGTGTCTTCTGACACATTTCCATTTACTCATCACCCCATGCCTTGTGGCTTCTGTCACACCACAAAAGCCCACCTGGCCTCAAGGTCACCGATGACTTCTTTCTTTCTTTTTTTTTGAGACGGAGTCTCGCTCTGTCACCCAGGCTGGAGTGCAGTGGCCAGATCTCAGCTCACTGCAAGCTCCGCCTCCCGAGTTCACACCATTCTCCTGCCTCAGCCTCCCAAGTAGCTGGGACTACAGGTGCCCGCCACCTCGCCTGGCTAGTTTTTTGTATTTTTTAGTAGAGACGGGGTTTCACCGTGTTAGCCAGGATGGCCTCGATCTCCTGGCCTCGAGATCCGCCCGTCTCGGCCTCCCAAAGTGCTGGGATTACAGGCTTGAGCCACTGCGCCCGGCCCACCAATGACTTCTTGACTCACAAGGCAAACACTCAAACCTGTATTCATCCTTTCTGTAGAAGTTGATACCACAGACCTTGAAACCACCCTCCCTTCTCCATTACCAGCATTTATTGTGGAAATGTAAAATAGAGAAAAATTTGAAAGAATGATACCACGAGCAACCATTTAGCCACCAATTACAATCTAAATACTCATTTTTCTGTGCCTTTTTTTTTTTTGACATAGAGTCTTGCTCTGTTGCCCAGGCTGGAGTGCAGTGGCGTGATCTCGCCTCACTGCAGCCTCCGCCTCCTGGGTTCAAGTGATTCCCCTGCCTCAGCCTCCCAAGTAGCTGAGACTACAGGGGCAGACTACCACACCCGGCTAATTTTTTGTATTTTAGTAAAGACAGGGTTTCACCATGTTGACCAGGATGTTCTTAATCTCCTGACCTCATGATCCACCTGCCTCGGCCTCCCAAAGTGCTGGGATTACAGGTGTGAGCCACCACACCCTGCCTCTGTGTTCCTTATCACAGTTACACTTACTAATAAGTATTCAACTAGTCTCCCTTTCCTCCTCCTTTCCGCATTGCTAGTATTCCACACAGCTTTACAAGACCTACTTCTGAAACATCTACCAAATCGTTCCCTCACTTCCCATGCACACTGCACTGCTCTGCTCTAGCTCAAGCCTCTATCATCAGTCCTCTAGATTCCTCAGCAGCCACCTATCCCAGTGTGCATCCATATGCCACCGAGAATTAGATTTCCAAAGCAGAACGAGAGGAGGTCTGTGAAATCGTCCTCCACTGAAAGCCTTCAATGCCTCCCCTGACTCTGTCTCCAGTGCCTTGAGTACTAGTAGAATAGCCATTGGCTTCATGAGTCTACTGAGCTCTTGAAATGTAGTTAACCCAAATTGAAATCTGTTGCAAGTGTAGAATGCATACTAGATTTTGAAGACAATATAAAAAACTGCAAGATTTCTTACTAACAATGTTTTATTTTGATTGCATATTGAAATTATAATATTTTAGACATATTGGCTTAAGTTAAAATATTATCAGTTAATTTCACCTCTTTACTGTTACCTTTTTAAGGTAGCTACTAGAAAGTTGAAATTGCATATAAGGTTCTCATTACGTTTCCATTGGACTGTGCTTTCCTTGAATAAAGTCCAAACTCCTTAAACATGCCACTTAATAATTGAGGCCGGGCGCAGTGGCTCACTCCTCTAATCCCCGCACTTTGGGAGGCTGAGGCGGGCGGATCACAAGGTCAGGAGATTGCGATCATCCTGGCCAACATGGTGAAACCCATCTCTACTCTAAATGCAAAAATTAGCCGGGTGTGGTGGCGCACACCTGTAGTCCCAGCTACTGGGGAGGGTGAGGCAGGAGAATCGCTTGAACCCAAGAGGTGGATGTTGCAGTGAGCCAATATCGTGCCACCACACTCCAATCTGGTGACTAAGCAAGACCCCATCTCAAAAATTAAAAAAAAAAAAAAATTTCAAAAATCTTTCCCAAACTTTGTTCCCAACTTGATGTCTCACTCCTCACCTGCACAGACAGATGGGTGAATGAAATGCTGTTTCAGTGCAGAAGTCAGGTGACAATCAAAGTGACCTCACTGTATCCCTACTAACTCCTAAATGATTCATATGGTGCCCAGGCATCTAAAGAAAAAGGCAAAAGAGAGAGCAGGGGATGATTTATAAACAAAACACACTCAAGTACAAAGTCAAGGAAGCATCAAAACAGATTATTAAGCTTGGAAAAAAAAAAAGAGCTACCGCTACTTTGATTGGTGTTTATGTCTGTTTCAAAACAGAACATTTGTAGTTAAGCATATAATCACATTCTAGAAAATGTCATCCTTCTTAAGCATATAATCACTTCTAGAAAATGTCATCCTCCCAAACAACTTTGTATGTTTCAAAAATACAGGTCACTGGCATGCAGTTCCAGAGCGCATGGCCTAATCCCATTCCCACACAGCCACAGGGAACTCTGTTATTTCTGAATTGGATCTTGAATTGGTGTTTCATCACCTACATTCGGCCTCCCTAACATTACCATGAATATTAGCTGCGGGTGCTCACCTGAGAGTAACCCATAAGTAAAGGAAGCACATATGAGATATTTGAAGCCTCTGGCTTAGCCCAGAAGACTGCAAACAACAGTCAGCGGTTTTATAGTTTGGATCAATAAAGTTTTATTGGAATACAGCCACACATATTCATTTACATATCATCTGTGGCTGCTTCCATGCTACACAAGCAGAATTGAGTGGTTGTAATAAACACTGCACCACCCACAAAACCTAAAGTATTTAGTATCTGGCCCTTTCCAGAAAAAAGAAAAAAAAAAAAAAAATTGCTGACACCTGGCATAAGGGGGCATTAAACTTTTTTTTTTCATTAAATTCATAGTGATTCTATTTGTGGTACAGTTCCAAGCCTTGGGCATACTACAGGGTTAAAAGGATTGAAGTTTAGAATCCATAGCATAGAATGTTCACACTTAGTTTCTCATTTTAGTCATTTTAGCACATTCGTTTTAGTCTTTTCAAACATGACTTTCTTGTACACTAGTCAGTGTTTTCCAAACTTTTTTTCTATTGGACTCCACTATAACAAATACATTTTACATCCAACCCTTTCAGTACACACGTATCTATATAAGTAAACACAACAAACAGAACCAAGTTTGTCAAGGCAATACTTGTCCTTCTTACCACATGGGATTCACTCTCTTATGTTACCTTAGTATAGTCCATTTTATAGGTAATTGCATTTTTAAAGAAGGATTGATTTTATCAGACATTCATGTCTTGTGATTCACAGTCTGAAAAACTCCCTGGTCCACTCCAGCTGTGGACTGTCTAACTCTGACCTTCACCGCACGTCACAGGCTGTAAACTAGCAGCCATTCACTTCAGTTGAGATTGATTCACTTCAGTTGAGATTGATTCGCTTCATCCACACAGACGTTTGTTTGGTTTTCATGTGGGTTTTGATTTTCGTGTGGGTTTTGGTTTTTAATACGTAAATTCTTTTCCAATACGTTTTTAAAAAGTCGATATTCCAAGTTTCTTTGAAAGGTCAGAGGACAAGGCACTAGGAGCCCTCCTTCCTACTTGGTAAGAATCCGTGGGAGTTGAGCAGTTTCTCCAAGGCCTGCTCCCCAATTTACCACCCTTCGTCAACACAGCAAATGCACCTGAAAATCCCAAGAATTTTCTTCACAAGCGTTAGCTCCCTATGACCTCTCCCCATATAAATATAAAACAGATCCAATCTGTTTTCTTTCCATCATTAAACCCTAGCAGGGCATTCTAGTAGAACCTCTGGCTTTGGGGAAAGCCCTTATGAACAAATAATGTTGTAATCCAAAAGCCTCCTACACCAAGGCCTCATTAGAAAGAAAAAAGTGGCTTTTCTTTCTTAAAACAAGAAAAAATGAAAAAGCAAACACACAACATTTGACAAAAGAAGCTACAAGAATAATTAGAGCTCACCAGAAAATTAAACACACACACACGCACACACACACACACGCACACACAGGTGCAAGTTTTTGTTTACTTTGTGAAAAGCTTTGTGAAATGAAATCACTGCACTGCTGCAGCGTTTTTTCAAAACACAGAATTAGGGCAAATGTGGCTTCCGTTTAGAAAGGTGGCGAGGGGAACAGTTAGCTCCGGCAATACAACTTTAGTTGCAGCTTAATCCGGTTCCCTTTTGTTAAATACCTGAACTTAATGAGAATCCGAAGAGATTTATGACCATAACAAACACATCATTTTTGACTTTGTCATTCAAACCAGCCTGGCAACTTTGATATTTCCTAGTGAAAGGAGAGATCTAATCCAAGTAAGAACTCTGAAAAAGGGGAAAGAAATTTTATTCCCATAATTTGATTGATTACTTCCTACTCTGAACACTCAAGAGAGAAAAAAGCGAAAAAGCAAACTTTTTCCTGTCCATACTCAGATTTCTCCTGCTGACCTTTTACAAGCAGGCAACGGACATAAAACACAAATTACTTTCAAGGACCCTAAGACCAATCGCACTCGCTGTGTTCCCACACCTCTAAGTATCAAAATATCGTGGAAAACATCTGAGATGAAAAACAGAAATTTAAAGATGAATTGACCACTGACCACTGATTCAATTCAATTCAATGCTTTAATTTAATAGCTCTGTGAGGAAAAAAAAAAACAATGCTACGATGGGTTCCATTAAAAAAAATTTCTATCTTTGTTGCAAATCTGCCAAAACCAAACTTACATATGTGGAGGTATGCAATTGTTCCCCAATTGCATTTAAGAATTATATCCTTGGAATTAGAAGCACTGAGTTCTTGTCTTTCAGCTTAACCTTGGGCAAAGCACTTCTGTTTCTTCCTATTCAGAAGACAACCTTTCTCTTTTGGATACCTTCTACCTCCAACATCCTATCTGTTTATGATTCTATCTTATTGGAACTAAAGGAAGTTCAGATCAACAGTCATGTCTTATGTGACTAATGACCTGACCACTCCAGTAAAGGCTTGGTGCTCATAATGACCAGATGACAGGAAATCAATTAGACAAACATTATTAATAACAACAATAATGAAGATAGAATAGTACTTCGGATAACAACCAGGTTGTGCTCTCATTGGGGGTATTAACATATCTGAAGAATTTTTAAAAAGCATCAATCCAAAGATGAAAATATGGAAAAGTGAAGAAGACAGACTGGCAGAGTGGCTCAGCCAGGTTCTGGGAGAGCACTGGATTGGGGGATCCCTACGGTGCAAAAGGGATCTCAAGGTAGCTCGATGACACTAGCCATGGCACACAAGCCTCAGTTCTCCTTGATCCAATTCCAGGAGCAGCAAGCATCCTTCCGATTCCATTTATTTTCTTTTTCTTTCCTTTTTATTTTTATTTTTTTGTTGTTGTTGTTTTTTTGTTTTAAAAACAAAAAACTCTGTCACCCAGGCTGGAGCGCAGTGGTGAGATCTCGGCTCACTGCTACCTCCGCATCCCGGGCTCCACCATCCTCTTACCTCAGCCTCCAGAGTACCTGGATTACAGACATGGCCACAACACCTGGCTAACATTTTGTATTTTCAGTAGAGGCAGGGTTTCACCATGTTGTCCAGGCTGGTCTCGAACTCCTGACCTCAAGTGATCCACCCGCCTCGGCCTCCCAAAGTGCTGGGTTTACAGGCATGAGCCACCACGCCCAGCTCTGATTACATCTCTGACAACATATTGGCTTTCTCACACAGCAGTTTGGAAAGTGTTTTTGGTGGTTATTGTTATTTTGTAATAAATGGGGGGAAAAAATCAATTGAATGACACAAGATTCCTGATACGTTCAACGAGATAAGTTCTGTGATCAGACAACTTCTTTAGAGAAAACGGGAGTAAAGTTGACAAAAATAACTAAATTTATAATTTTGTAATAGTTATTCCATAATAGGCTAATTGACTAACAGAGATATTTAAATACTTTTAAAAATTCACTTTTACAATCATATTTTAATGGATTGCCCAAACTTCTTTTCTTTCTTTCTTTTTTTTTTTTTTTTTTTTTTTTTTGAGACAGAGTCTCAATCTGTTGCATAGGCTGGAGTGCAGTGGTACAATCTCAGCTCACTGCAGCCTCTGCCTCCTGAGCTTAAGCGATTCTTGTGCCTTGGCTTCCCGAGTAGCTGGGATTACAGGGCGCACAACACACCACCACACACCCGGCTAATTTTTGTGTTTCCAGTAGAGATAGGATTTTGCCATGTTGGCCAGGCTGGTCTCGAACTCCTGCCCTCAAGTGATCTGCCTGCCTCGGTCTCCCAAAGTGCTGGGATTCCAGGCATGAGCCACCACACCTGGCCCTAATGTGCTGTCCGATTTTCTAACTAAAGGTTCAAGATCAGAACGTCCAAGTCACTCTACCACATGGGGCAGCCTTTCAGTCCCCTGCACCTTTGAGACACTGGTGGTTTGCTATGTAGGCAGGAACTAGCTGTAGGCAGTTCTGCCAGAGCCCATCACAGAGACCATTCACCACAGTGGTGAGGCACTGGCGTGCTGGAGGTGAGTGAACCTGGGTTTGGCAGCAGTTCTATAACATACATAGTTCTACGACCTTGGACAAGTTATTTCATCTTTCTGAGCCTGTTTTCGGATCTATAAAAAAATTTTTTTTTTTTTGAGATGGAGTCTCGCTCTGTCGCCCGGGCTGGAGTGCAGTGGCCGGATCTCAGCTCACTGCAAGCTCCGCCTCCCGGGTTTACGCCATTCTCCTGCCTCAGCCTCCCGAGTAGCTGGGACTACAGGCGCCAGCCACCTCGCCCGGCTAGCTTTTTGTATTTTTTTTTTAGTAGAGACGGGGTTTCACCGTGTTAGCCAGGATGGTCTCGATCTCCTGACCTCGTGATCCGTCGGTCTCGGCCTCCCAAAGTGCTGGGATTACAGGCTTGAGCCACCGCGCCCGGCCCTGATCTATAAAATGTAGAAAATGATAGGACCTGCTTAAAAATAGGAATCGCATTAATAACATCAGACTACGAGCGACAGGTCATTCTGCATCATCCAGCACATAGCGTGGCCTCAACAAGTATAGTTAATATCACTTCACCTCTGAAATGATAGATTTCGTCAAAGATACACTGTGGGGTCCAATTATTTTGCTATTTTAAGAAAGGCTAAAACACATGAAGAAAAGTGTATGGCCACTAAAATGGAAAAATGCCAAACAAGTAGAGAACGGTATTAAATCGCAGAAATTATTTTTAACTACATAAGCATTTGCAGTCTATCCGTTGCAAGAAAGCAGTTGATAAAACAGATCCAATAAAGATAAGCGAATGAACGATTAAAAGAAAATACTGTTAGTTTCTTGGAGTCTCTTGATGGAGTGGGTGTTGCTTTGTTTTGCTTAAGGAAAAATGTAATATGGATAAAACTATTTTTACAGTTATTAAAAATATCAGAGGAAATGTTTTGAGGGAGATTTTCATTACTCTATTCAACCAGAAGTGCAGATCAACATAACTGTGTGCTTAAAAACAGAAGCAGAAAACGACAGCACACCACCTAGACAGGAACTTTGAGTCTGATAACGCTGGGAGTCTGGCTGAGCAGTTCCAGTGGAATAAACCCGCGTGGTTAGAAGGTGCAACCAAACTGGTCCTCCAGAGCTCTTGAAGGTTGCACTTTCTCTCTTCCTGCCTCTTCCTTGAATGCGTTAACTGTTCCAGGTCTGTTTTGCTCCTATGGAAAGTTTCATAACTCAAAGTGTCTACAACAAAGGTTAAAACAAGTGAAGTAAGCAGATAAAATTCCTAAGCTGGCCTGGAAAATCTGGACCGTGTTGTCATCTTCGCCATAAGTTACATCCACAGCTCTGGCCCTTTCTATCTATTTACCCTATAACCAGCTTTCAACCACTGACACCTGTTCCTTTCTATGTTTGTAGCAAAAAAAAAAAAAAAAAAAAAAAAGTCATACGCCCAGGTCTGATTTTCCTCTGACCCTTATTTTAGTTTTTAGTTCTTTGTGCCCTCAGAGACCTGTCATTTACATCAGTGTTTTTGTTCTTTATGACAAAAAGCTTTGGGGAAACTTTCACATCTTCTTCACTTTACATTTGCCCGCTGCAGAAGACAGAGAGAAAGGAATACAAAACTGTCTCTGTGCTTGGTTGGGGAACAAGAGAGTAGGAGGGGAGCCGTGAGCCGATTTGATTATGAAATCAGCTGAGGATAAGATCAGCGTGTCTGGAAGCAACAGGTGCGGGCAGGGGAGGGGAAGCTGGCGGGCCCATCCTGGGGGCCCTTCCGAAGGAAACGAAAGAAGAAACACGGAATAAAAGGGAATCGGCACAGACAGTATTTCAGCATGAGCCCTCACCCTTCAACGCCTGTTAGGCTTCTCCCGCCTTCTTTGCTGTTTGCACCTTTGATTTCAGAATCATTTTAGATATTAAAACTGTGAAAAATAGTACAGAGAAATCGCATACCCCTTTCACCCAGATGATCAACTTAGGGGATATCGCAGTCCTAGTACAGTACAATGATCAAAACCGAGAAATTGACCTTGATAATAATGCTATTAACTAAACTGCACACATTATCCACATTTCCCCAGTTTTCCCATAAAGGCCTTAGTTCGGACCCAGGATCCGACCAACGGCACCCTCGTGTTTACTCGTTAGTAATGACTCTCCTCTGTCTCCCCCCCCATCTGAGACAGCTTAGCTTAGCGGTCTTGCGTTGTTTTGCATGATCCTGACACTTCTGAAGAGTATCGGTCAAGTATTTTGTAAAACGTCCCTCAGTTAGTGTTTGTCTAATGTTTTCTCACGGCTATACTGGGGTTATGGATTTGGGGGAAGATTACCGCACAGGTGAAGTGCCATCCTATTGTATTATATCAGGGATCATGATCTCAACACAACAAGGGAATGCTAACCCTGGTTACTTGGTTAAGGTGGTGTCTGTCAGTTTCTCCACTCAATCTGTCCTATTTGTCCCTTTCATCCTGCCTTCCTTTAACCTGACCACCACCCTGCGTCCCAGCCTGCTCTCCCAGGCCCTGGACTGCAGGCGCAGAAACGCCTGTCCTGTCGGAACTCTCAAAGCGCTTTCCTGTGAAGCTGTCCTGTGTGTGGTGGGCAGGATTCTCAACGGGGCATCTCAAGCGCCTTAAGAGTTAAACAGGCTTCTGTTTAGAATCACAGAACCCTCCTCCAGAGCCTGTACCACACAGGGGAAGGAACAGGCCTGCATTACTGATGTTGAAATAAAATCATCTGGAAGTATTTTCATTTGAAGCTGGCTTTCAGACACAGAGGCAAAACACACTAACAAAAGTAATCTGGGGCATATGGTATTCCTTTCAGTCATAGGCATTTTTAATATAAATCCCCTAATCATTTATATCTTGGTTTTCAGTTTATTGTGAAGCCAAATCTCTTATTTCTCTCCAAAGAATCAACTCCCTGCCTAAATGAAGTGACTTATCCTTGCCTGGAAAAAGGCAAAGTGCAGCTCATCTGTGCTAGGCACATCATCTTGCTATAAGTGCTACCTAAACACAAGTTTTTGATATTGCTGTAGTTTCTTTTTTAAAGTGGGACTGCAAATATGCCCTATCATGATGAGGTTTTTCCAAGTCCTCCCTTTAGGTGTTCCTTGCTGACTCCTCCTCCCACTAGGTGGCGCTACACATCACATTCAAAGCGGGCTGATGGCGTCGGTAGATTGTGTTGAAACCTTTGCAAGAATGTCTCTCGAATTCCTGATGGCAAGTACTAAACTTCATTGTTAATAACCACTTCCCCTGTCTCTTTTCACATTTCTTGTCATCAGACAACTGAAACAGGCCAGTTCTGAATTTCTGTAATGCAGTTGGGCAATCTTAGGATAAACGTAAGTTTTTAGGGGCATGAAGAATCATGACCACATAGTAAGGCAAAAATTCAAGAGTTGCATCACTGAAGGCAAGAAACTGGGGAAAGGCTTCCGTTCACTAACTCAGCATTGCCTGGCATATGATCTCAATAGTGCCCCCAAATTCTTCCCTACTCAGGATGTCCAATATTGCTGAGAAGTTCCCCAACTACTTAATAACTTTCCTCTCATAAATTCAATTTCCAAATTTTGGCTTCACAACAGCTTATTTGTTCACTATATAAATATCCCCCATAGAGATTTTTAAACTGTATCAAATTAGCAAAAGTTTTAAAGTGCTGACAAGCATTTTTAAGATATCCATGTAAAATGCAAAGATGAGGGAGTACAATTTCCTCTGATTACATATTAGAGGCACATATTTAATAAGAAACCTTATGTTCACAATTGCAACTCATCACTTAAGCAGAAACAAATTTTCTAAAAGCTTGGGGTTTAATATCATTAGGAAACCCATACCAAGAAACGATGCTCTTTTTCAGCCAAGTTACTATCACTCGGTGGAGGAAGATTGCCCCCCAAGGAAAAGAGCTGAGAATATCAAGTTCCCGACTGGGCCCAGCAATTTGACTGATGGTAATTGCAATTTGCAATTGTTCAACTGTGTCCCGGAGAGATATGAGGCCTTTTTGTTGTTGTTGTTGTTGTTGTTCATATCAGGGAGTTTTGTTTGCTGTGCAACACTCTTCTCATGAAGTTAAGCATCTGGTCTATGTGAGGTTAGCCCCTGTTGTCATTAATTACACAGGCTTATTTCATTCCCATGACTCTGCCAAAATACAGATTTGGCACTTATTCTTTCCTGGCCAATCAACAGACTTATTTACAGGAGACAAATATTTTGGCCAGGGTGTTTTCTCTTTAAAGAGAGGGTAGGAGATTATAATGTAGTGGTGGATTTTCATAGAAGTCTATGAATTTCACATGAAGTATAGGAGCATATTGTAAATCTCATCCCTGTAAAGGAATATTCATTCACACAAGGCATTCCAGTGCAAGCTCTACCAAGGGTTTTTGTTGTTTAATGCCTGGACTATGATCTCAATAGTGCCCCCAAACTGTTCCCTACTCAGGATGTCCAATATCGCTCAGAAGTTCCCGAACTACTTAGTAACTTTCCTATCATAAATTCCATCATTGTCCCTGCCTTCTGGGTGTCTGCTCCTGCATGCACATGCATGTGTGAGGGCACACACACACACACACACACAGGAACTGGGCTGATCAACTTGCATTTCTGGTTGTCTATTGGGGATGAGCCTAGAGTTCAGACATTTAGCAAACTAGATGACAGCATTTTGGCTCCCCAACCTGTGACTAGGTGGGGAACGTCCAGGTACTAAGAACTTCTGTAGACAAGTACTCTAGACTCAGAGTCCAAAGCAACATCTCACTCTCTTCCTAGCCCTCACCTATTCCCAATGTTCTTTCCTCTGCCCTAAGGACAGAGTGCCCTTGGCCTTCAGTCCATATGACCTTGCATGGGTGGCCAGACTGCAGCTTCCTTGGCTCGGATTTCATTTCAAACTCTTCACACAGAAGAGGCTTGCACAGTACAGGAGGGTGGGAAGCTGTACATGGAGGGACTTTGCAGCTGCTCCCAGCTGCTACGAAATGCCAATTTCTCCTCCTAGGAATCGAAAGGGCCTCTGCTCAGTCTGCCTCTGTAATGGACTTGAAAAACAGGGCCATGATCATTCGAGGCCAGAAAATTTCAACTTTTGATGAAGTCAGGGGAGCACTAACTCCTAAACTCTGAGCAGGACAATCTTTGATCTTCCTGTATCCTCTAGAATAAAATGATTCTAGTGGTATCCTTCTCTGCTGAAATTGTCCAGACTTGCTAAAGAAAAGAAATTGAAATATAAGAAATAGACATGCTAGTGTAAGAGACCAGATAATAAATATTTCCTATCTTGCACCAAAATAATAGACTGAAATGTTAATGAATCTAAACATTTCTATACACACATACATATGTATGTGTATGTGTACACACGTACAGACACATACACACATATTTAACTACTTTATTAATAGGTATATTTTAGCTTGCGAGAAAAAAAAGGCATACCTTTTAGTTGGTGCAGATAGAAATAAGCAGAAGAGAGCCTCCTTATTCTAAGCTCGCCTGCTTTTGAACTACAGTAGAGGTATTCGGTCCTGACTTCCAGCAAATATCTCAAAGTTTTGAAGCTAAGGAAGCTTTTTCCTTTCCTTTATGAAGCCACCATACATACAAGAGAAATGGAGACTATTCATTGCAAAGGACAGCTTTCCCGTGACACGCAAGCCACAGACATTTGTTGTACTGATACCATGTCTGCTAAATTAAGTTTGAGGAATTTTTTTTTTTTTTTAACTCCATCAGGGTCGAGTTTCTCAGCATATAAAAATTTGCCTTTGTTTTATTTATTTTAGAGGAACTGTATTAGGACATTTAAATTAGTAAGAATAACTTTCTTTCTAGAGATTTTGAATAATAAATTTGTTTTCTTTGCCTTCACCACAAGTGTGTTCAAATGAAGGAAGTGTTTATTACCTCACTCTTGGAAAAAACTTCATAAAGTATTTTATTTTCTTCCCAGTGAGAGCAATTGACTGAAAAAGTTCAGCAACAGGCATTTCTAACTCACAGACTCATTCTCCAAGAGACTTTCTTCAAACTTGCTAATAGCAACAGATTTGTCCCTTTGTGGGGACAGTAGGGGGCGCTGCCACCACAAACTATCATGGCTAACTGAGTGATTTCACTGGTCAAAAAAATGGCTAGACATTTTAGGATTCTCCCATGTCAATGTACACCTAAAAATAATTATATAGGTTTTTCTCTTCCATAATTCACTGCTGGGTGCAAATATCTGGAATTTATTTCTGTTCATATGTGTGTGTCTGTGTTAGTGTGTTCATAAGCGTGTGGTACGAATCCTGCATTGCAAAGTTTGGGCTGACTCATGCAGGTCTAACTAAATCCCCCTGTTCTAAACTATTAGCCAAATATAAGTAGCTAAAATGCATTTAATATTTAAGTGACATTCTGGGTGGGAGATTTTTTTTTTTCATAGTTGAGCCTTCAGTCTTACTCACAAACATCAAACTCCAAGTTCAGAGCCAAGATGAAAGAGAACTTTGGGGAAATTTCATTAAATAATCACATAATCCAGGCTCCATAGGTTGGATTTTTTTAAAATAAGTTTCCTATGTAATTGAGTTAAACGTAAATTTATGCATCCAATAAAAAACCACTGCAAATGGTAAAACAAAGACATTGCTCCAACACTTAGAAAATTAAATTCACCAAACCATGAAGTCTACTGTGCAGTTATTTTTGTAACCACCATAAATTGCTTTATAGAACTCTTCTGCTGGAGTAAACAATCCAAGGAGAGATTTACTTTATAGCATGCTTTCAGTTTCCAAAGGAAAGAGTGGCCTACAAGTTTATGACTCTTTTTTTCTTTCTTTTTTTAAAAAATACTTATGTTTCTAGTTACCTTGAAACCTTCCTCCCCTTAGAGGAAGCTCAGAAAGGTCCACAGAAAATAAGATCCAGGTCTGCAGATACACTGTGCCCTCAAATACTCATTTCTGGAATAAGAAGAAACAATCCTACTTTGTGGAAATAAAGTTTATATGGCAAAAGGAAAATAAAGGGTTTTAGTACTAAATATTTCACCATATTTAATAGCACCTCAGAGCCCAACGTAGTGTTAGATGTTTCAGACAGTCAGCTTGAAATGTGTTCGCTTGTAGCACGGTTCGAGGCCGAATTCAATGCAAGCTGCTACAGATAAGAGTTTTAGGGGTCTTTAATCACTTCTTTCTCGTGTCCTTGATGGAAAAAACAGAGCTGCCTTTGTGCTAAAAAGAAGGACCTGTTGTTTTCAGATTCAACAGGTCATTTTTATAAGAACTTCCCAGAGGATACAACATAAATGACAGAAACACAAGGGGATATTTTAAGTGGCTGATGATTTTAAATGATATATAATCTATATTAAGGGAATGTTGTTTGTTTTTTCTTTCCAATAAATGGAAAGTTACTGTTTTAAAAGTGTTTAATGTTCAAATTCTATTTTTAGGGGCAAATCTTTTCTCTAGGAGTAGATTTACTGTAAATTCGGCTCCTGAAATCAATCTGAGAGTGCACTTGGCCCCTCAAGTAAATAAACTTGTCAAATCATATCCATTTCTGTGTTGGGGATGAATGGTTAATTTAATGGACTTTTTGAAATGTACCTAAATTGTGCTGTAATTTTTGTAACATTGTTTCAGTTAAAATAACAAACAGAATGCATATTTTATGAACAAGATATAAACTTTATAAAATGTAAAACTAGCAACATAATTTTTACTGGTACTTTGAAGAAAGAAAAAAAAAGCCAATATATTATGGCAAACAAAATCCAGGCGACACTAGATTTATTAGAATCTGGCTGATTTTATTATTAAAGGTGGTCTGAATTTGAAGAGACTGGCAAATTTAAGATTAAGATCTAAGCGAAACTTATTTCCTAAACTGTATTGGCAAAGTTGTGCCAACGTATTTTTCTCTCTTTTGTCTTCTTCTTCTTCTTTTAATTGGCTACCTTATCTGTAAAGAGGATTGTTTGAAGATCTTTGGAAAAGTTTCTGTCAGTCAAGAGACAAAAGTTACTTTTCCCTACAAATATCAAAAGACCTTCACAAAACTCACTCCTTGCCCTCAAACAAAAGTTACTGCCAAGCGTCCTTTAAAATACAGTGCCTGGTTGCTTTCTGTTGCTCAGACAGGCATATATTTTCCAAACTAACCAGATTCTCTGGTTCTTGACACTTTTACTAAGTCTCTATATTACTTCCCACCTAAGACAACTATCTGGCAAAAGGTCAAGGTAAATAAATACCTGATGGTAAAGACTGTGTTAACCACAGAGAACTGCCGGAAAGATAAAGAATGAAAACGGGCTTCCTTGGGAAGGGGAAGGAAATCTATTAATTGTTGAACAGATTTCTAATTTAGAAGAGACTTTTTTTTCCTTTAGTTAAATACATGAATACTTTTGCAGAGCAGGAGAAAAAGACCAGACTGGCTATTTGTTGGCGAGGGATTCCCAAGGACGAAAATCATGAAGGCCAGAATTTCCCTCCCACTGTCTCTCTCAACATCCACTTCCCAGGAAGGAGAAGGCGGAGAGGGAAGAAAGACCCTTGATGACCCTTCGCCTTCTGCAAGAAGTGGGCAGGAGGGCGAACCGGGGGTCACCGAGGGCTGTCCCACGTCTTTCCCAGCCCAGGACCCCCGGATCCTTCAGCCCCCGCCCGGGCCCGCCCCGCTCACCGGTACCAGGCGAGGCCCTTGTGGTAGCTGCGGTCGAAGAAGTGGGGCTCGGCGCCCACGGCGCGCACGTCGGGGTGCACGCGCAGGAACTCCAGCAGCGCCCGCGTGCCGCCCTTCTTCACGCCGATGATGATGGCCTGCGGCAGCTGCTTGCTGCCTTCATCCAGGAGCAGTGCCAGGGTCCCCTGCGGGGCTTCGGCCACGCTGCTTCCTGCCCCGGAGCCGCCGGGACCCCCGGCCAGGCCAGGGGACTCCTCTTCCCAGGCCGCCTCCTCTCCGTTGGCGCGCGGCGCGGGCGGCCGGCGCCTCCGCCACGGTTGCAGTTGCAGGAGGGGCTTTCTCTGTGCCGCCGCCGGCCACATCGCCAGCTCCCGCGGGCCTCCGGCCAGGACGCCGCGACCAGGGGCCCCCGCCTCCTCGCCGCCGCCGGACAGCCCCACGACGGGTCCGGACAGGGTCTGGCAGCGCTCGGCCAGGCAGTAGAAGACGTAAAGGGACGTGAGGAGGGAGCAGAGCATCAGCAAGAACTTCCGGAAGATACTGCGGGACAGCGGCTCGGCAGAGGTGGGGAGGGCGCCGGCCGGGCCCGGAGGGGCCATCCTAGCCGGAGGCGACGTCGGGCAACGCGCGGGCCATGCTAGGCCGGGACCCCGACAGGTGCCAGAGCATCCCCCCGGCGTGCCTGCGCGCTGGACGGAGGCCACATCGCCGTGCACCCCTGGGGCCGTGCGAATTGTCCCAGGAGGCAGCGGCCGGGGCTCCGCGGGGAGACGGAGCCCCCGGGGGCCTCACGCAGGATCCCTGCCTCCAGTCGAGGGGGCGGGAAAGGGAACGCGGGTCGGTGCTTAAGAAACCATCGTCTTAGACTCGCCCAAGTCCTGAGCTTGGGGCAGCCCTCGGCCACCCGGTTCCCCCCAAGAGTCGCCGGAATCGGGGTCTTGGCAGCGGTGGGAAGGCGTGCGTCTCAGCCCCGGCCCCGAGCGGCCTCTCGGGGCGGATGTCGGCTCAGCGATCCTGCATCCCTGGCTCGGTCTCGGTGAGGGCACGCGCGGTTGCGGCGCCTCTGCGCTCGGTGCGCTCCAGACAGGGGCGAGCGACAGTGCCCTCCAGCCCGGGCTTCCTCTGGTCCCCTTGCCCGCCTGGGCGCGTCCTCTCCGCCCGGGTTCAGGTTCTCTTGGCCAAGAAGCGAGGTCTGCCCGAGTCCCTCTGCCAGAGCGGGAGACAGGAGGCCCTTGCGGAGCCGTCCACCCCTCTCCGTGCGCGCCGGGTTGCTCTAAACTGCTCTTGGACCCCACCGGTGAGCCGCTTGGCGAGCTTGGCGAGGCTGGGCTGCGCGGGACCTGTCAGCGGCCCCCGCCACTGTGCTTGCAGGCGCTCACCGGCTGCCTCCCGGGCCGCCGCCGCCGCCGCCACACGTGGGACGCCGAGGGCAGCAAACTTGCTGGTGACGTCAACGACCCGGGCCGGACCAGCCTCAGGACGAGCGCAGCGGGGCGCGGACCAGCGGCCGGGAGGGGCCAGAAGGGCGGGGTAGGATGGAGAAAAGGTGGCGCGGGCTCCGCGGCGGCCGCCCAATGGCACTGGAGAGGGCGGGGGTGGCAGGGGCGACGCCTCTTCCCCAGTGTCCCCCATTCCTCCCGGCGGCTTCGCCCCCTTCCAGTGGATCCGGGGTCTGCGGCGGCTTCGGGGTTGCCTGAGTGACAGCTAAGGCCGGCCGGATCCCTGGAGGCCCGACTTCCACCCAAGAAGCCACTAGCTTGGTGAGGGGCTCCAGAGCTCTCCACGGCAGCTCAGCCCTCTGCAGCCCTGACCCTCTCCAGGTTCCCCGCGCTCTGCTCCTCTCTCGGCACTGTTGCCCTATCCTTCCCCATCCCACCAGTTTCCATCGCCTGGAACCTACTCTTCGTCCCCTTGGAAGTTTTGTTTGCAGCAGTTCCCAGTACTGCGCTGCACGCCACGCCCCTGTTTGTCTGGAGCAAACCGAATTCCTCTGCAGCAGCTTCGACTTCTACCTACTCAACTGTCTGCTACAGGCCTTGGAGCAAAGCTCTTTCTCCCATCAGTTGTTTGTTTGTTTGTTTTGTTTTGTTTTGTTTTGTTTTCTTCTTTTGATTGTTTCCCCCTGGATTTGTATAAGAAGATCCAGGCCTCCAGGGCCTAGAAGGGAACAGACTCTTAGGAGAAAAACCAATGCATAAATCAAAGGCAAAATTAAAAAAAAAAAAAAAAAAAAAAAAAAAAATTCAGCTCCGATCCCAAGTCACTATGCCCAATTTTTAATGTAGTGTGTATTTTCTTATTGTTGTTTGTACTTGTGTGTGTGTGTGCGCGCGCGCGTGTGCACCCTCGCAAAGGTGTTAAATGTCCTTTCATAAACGGCGGTTTCCTCTTTCCCTTGCCTCCCCTGACCTTATATCCTCTTCGTGCTCTCCCCGGAGAGCAGGTCAGGAAGGGATACAAACCGCCTTGCTGTCTACTGGAGGGAGGTGGCCTGTGGAACATACATTAGGTGGTTTTTTGTTCCAATCCTATTTGTTCCTTATTTCTTGACTTCCTTGCCTCCACGGGATGCCTCACCATGTGGGCGGTAGCCTGGCAGTTTCATACCAGCCCCTGCAAGCTGTGGAGGCAGCTTTCTGGGTCCACTGTGGGTACTAACAAGGGCCCACTGTAGGCTCAAGGTCCACGGTGCGGGAAACTTACCAAGCATTTCTGCCCCCCCATGCAGGAACTTCGCAGCCCTTCTTTGCTCTATTTGACCATGGAGGTGGAAGTCAGCTTCCACTTTTTCAGCTACCAAGGGTAACCTAGTGGTTCTAACTCTGGGCTTGCATGGATCCGTGAATTTGTGCCCTGATGGATAAACACTCACTGCTGGATATGGTGTTATGTTTATGAATTACCAATCCCAACTGATTCGACAACCATTGAAGAGCCTTTTAGATTCTGATGCCATAAAGCACTGGGCGTTTACGAGGATGGACAAGCCCTGCCAAGCTTTAACATCCTTCTGTGTTCTAAAATTGGATATTGACAAACCAGTTGAGATCTAATGCTAACTTAAGCTTTCCTGTGTTTTCAGATTTTTTCTCTAAGTACTTCAGTCAGATTTGCAGAAGGAAGACAAAACAAAGACCATTTTTAAGTTGTTTTGAAGACGTGCAATTCTGCGAATTCTTATAAACATGCCCCAGTTTCCTGGACTGGAAAATGATGGGCTCGAAGTTCCTTTCTAGCTCCAACATGACAGCATAGCATGCGTTTGGTCTTTCACTTTCTGAGCACAGGTCTTTCCTTTAGGTGGGAATTAAATACTTGCTCGGTGCTCACCATTACTCGCATGATATGTAGGACAGCTCTGCACCTTAGAAGCAAAATGTGAGCCACAAATAAAAGCTGCATGGATAATTTTTAATTTCCAGTAATTTTTTGTGTGTTTTTTGAAATGGGGTCTGATTGTCACCCAGGCTGGAGTACAGTGGCACAATCTTGGCTCACTGCAATCTCTGCCTTCCAGGCTCAAGTGATCTTCCCACCTTAGTGTCCTGAGTAGCTGGGACTACAGGCGTGTGCCACTATACCTAGCTATTTTTTTGTTGTTTTTTGTAGAGATGGGGTTTTGCCATGTTGCTCAGGCTGATTTCTAATAAATTGTAGCACCTTACAAAGGTTAAAAAAGAAGCAGAGCAAGTTATCTTTTCGTAATATATCCCATCATCCAAAAAGGTGACTATAACATGTAGTCAATATAAAAATGATTGAAGTCATATATGTTCTTTCTTTTCATACCAAGTCTTTGAAATCCAGCATGAATCTTATACTTCCCGCACATCTCAGTTGGGACTAGCCACATTTCAAATGCTCAATACCCCTAGGTGGCTGGTGGCTCCCCTAGTAGACAGCACAAATGGGGACGTTGCTTTGTTGGGAGGGGTGAGTCTGTCAGGATCTCAGGAATCAGACAGCACATTCAAATTAGGATAATACATAGAGGGTGTGTTTACAAAATAACTGTTTATAAAGGACTGGAAAAGACGTCCGGGCGTGGTGGCTCAAGCCTGTAATCCCAGCACTTTGGGAGGCCGAGACGGGCAGATCATGAGGTCAGGAGATCGAGACCATCCTGGCTAACACGGTGAAACCCCATCTCTACTAAAATACAAAAACTAGCCGGGCGAGGTGGCGGGCGCCTGTAGTCCCAGCTACTCGGGAGGCTGAGGCAGGAGAATGGTGTGAACCCGGGAGGCGGAGCTTGCAGTGAGCTGAGATCAGGCTACTGCACTCCAGTCCGGGCCACAGAGCAAGACTCCGTCTCAAAAAAAAAAAAAAAAAAAAAAGAAGACAACAACCCCAAGCTAGTAGCTCTGGCGCTGTCACTACCCTTACGTCTGAAAGAATGAGGGAAAGGAAGGGCTACCACAACTAGGAGGGAACAAGTCCATAGCAGAGGCCCTTGAGAGTGGCAGCAAGTTTTCGTGGTGACACACAGCCTGTCCAAGGCACCTCTTAGAAAAGGAATCGGGGAAGGAAATGTTCTTGATAAGACAGTAGGGGATAGGTATGTGGCATTATGTTTAATCGTGACAAAAATCAAGAAGGGTGATTAAAGCCTCATGATAACATTAGATGCAGTCACACTACACAGCCTTTTAGAAAATGTCTTCTTTCATCCACTCAGAGGCTTACATTAGAATGGAAACAAGTTGGAGATGATGATTATTAGGGTTCTTTGATGGGGATTTGCTAGTGCCTAGCAAAATACCAGAGAGCACAATAGACTTTGTTGCACAGCTTCTTCCTGTTATTCCCTTTCTCTTTGTTATTCCATGTTTGTTAGGCTTCTGCAGAGAGATAGAACTGATGGGACACATGGATCTAGATAGTTGGATTAGAGAGAGATAATAGAGATAGAGAGATGAGAGGTTGTTTACTGGGGAATTGGCTCACGTGATTATGGAGGCTGAGAAGTTCCATGACAAGCCATCTGCAAGCCACAGACCCTGAATGCTGGTAGTGTAGCTCAGTCCAAGTCTGAAGGCTTCAGAGCCCAGAAAGTCAATGGTATAAGTTCTGAGAACTGGAGGTCCACTGGTATAAGTCTTGGAATCCAAAAGCGAAAGAGCCTGGAATTCTGATGTCCAGTAACATGAGAAGGAGAATGTATTCCAGCTGTAGGAGGTAGATAAAGATACATTGGGCCGGGCTCAGGGGCTCATGCCTGTAATCCCAACACTTTGGGAGGCCAAGGTAGGTGGATTGCCTCAGGTCAGGAGTTCCAGACCAGTCTGGCCAACATGGCAAAACCCCGTCTCTACTAAAAATACAAAATTTAGCCAGGCATGGTGGGTGCCTGTGATCCCAACTACTCGGGAGGCTGAGGCAGGAGAATTGCTTGAACCCAGGAGGGGGAGGTTGCAGCGAGCCAAGATTGTGCCATTGCACTCCAGCCTGGGCGACAGAGTGAGATGCCATCTCAAAAAAAAAAAAAAAAAAAAAAAAAAAGACACATTCGCCTTCCTCTGCTTTTGTTACGTCTAGGCCCCCCAACCTGTTGGATAGTGCCTGCCCACATTGAGGGTGGATATTTCCAACTCAGTCCACTCAGGCTTACATGCTAATCTTCTCTGAAAGCATCCTTACAGAAAGAACCCAAAATAATGCCTTTTGTACGTATTCCTCAATCCAGTCATGTTAACACCTAAAATTAATTATCACATCATGTTAAAGCATGCTTTCAAGACCCTTGAAAGCAATAAGGCACTGCCTTGGAAAAAACTCAAGGTTTTTCTTGCTATCACAGAAGCTGGTCTTGTGCTCTGTGGTGAAAGGGGTGAGGTCTGTGTTCAGTGACTTTCAGTTTCCCTCTCTGTACCCTTCTGGCTTCCTTTACTGTGATGCCCACTCTTGCAATGCCACCCAGGGTCCTGTGAGGCCTCCCACCTTCAATCCTTTCCCAGGCCTGGATCTTATAAACCTGTTATTCTACTGTACAAGCATTTCTTACCATCTCTCATGCCCTACCACAGAGGTTTAACATTGTAAAATAAGGACTATTTTTAAAGATGACTCACTCCCACTGACCCACATATCAATAGTTTATACTCATTCAGAAAACTTAATATACATTAACATATAACAAATAAAACAATTACATCTATATGCACATCCACCTCTTTCTCTTTCTCTCTGAGAGAAAGGTGGATGTAGATATATGAGAGAGAGAGATTAACAGATTGATCAATAGACAGAAAAACAGATACTTTTTAAAAAAAATACTAAAAGTTTCTAGTAGTGTGGAGAATATGGAGATCACCCTTTGGCCGCCTGTAATAATGCATATAATTGATGTGCATGAACTCATAGATAGCTCTGCTCCAAGAATTTAGAGTGCTTCACCGAAGAGATTTTACCTCCCCTTTCCCCAAAGACCCACATATCTGAGAAATAACCTTGATGGCTCTCCAAAGTCCTGCTCCTTTCTTATCTGTCTCTCAGTCACATCCTTGCCTCCATTGCCTGCCAGGATACCACATCAGCCAAACTAACGCAGAAGCCAATGAACTCAGGAGCCCACTGATGTAAGCTACACCCAGGTCAGGATATAAATTAAGAGTAAAAGGCATTCAGAACAGAGTACGTCCCACAAGTGGGGACACAGATTTAAGAGCTTATGAGCTTAGTGAGCCAAAACATGAATGCACCCCTTAGAATGCAGAATTATATTGTATTCAATAAACTATCAGACTTTATGTTCCACACTCACCAGATTCATTTTCAATTCACAAATTTCATCTTTCTTTCTTTCTTTCTTTCTTTCTTTTCTTTCTTTCTTTCTTTCTTTCTTTCTTTCTTTCTTTCCCTTCCTTCCTTCCTTCCTTCCTTCCTTCCTTCCTTCCTTCCTTCCTTCCTTCCTTCCTTCCTTTCTTCCTTCCTTCCTTCCTTCCTTTCTTTTTGGAGGCAGAGTTTTGCTCTTGTTGCCTAGGCTGGAGTGCAATGGCACAATCTTCGCTCACCGCAACATCCGCCTCCTGGGTTCAAGCAATTCTCCTGCGTCAGCCTCCCGAGTAGCTGGGATTACAGGCATGTGCCACCACGCCTGGTTAATTTTGTATTTTTAGTAGACACGGGGTTTCTACATGTTGGTCAGGCTGGTCTCGAACTCCCAACCTCAGGTGATCCACCTGCCTCGGCCTCCCAAAGTTCTCGGATTACAGGTGAGAGCCACCACACCCGGCTGACCTGCTTCTTTCTGATTTGAGGCACATGGTGTTTTCTACCTAGAATGCACTGCTCTCCTACCCCAACCTGTTCTTCAGACGTCAGCTCTCATCTTCAAGGATGTTTTTCTGGTCCATTTCTTGCCCCTGGTTTAATGAGATCTCCTGGCATGGATTCTAATAGTGCCCAGCACGCTCCTTGCAGACTGTATGAGAGTTTCTTGCTATATAGATGTGTGGTTGTGTCTATGCCTCCTCCTTAGACTACAAGCATGCCAAGGGATCCTACACCATTGCCCATTAGTATACCTAGAACATCTAGCATATTAGCTGTTGTAAGATGTCCAGTAAAGATGTGTTGAATGGACTTATGCATCCAGAGGTGGGGCAGGGGCTGAGCACACTTCATTAAAAAGCCAAGAAACCAGGTGCAGTGTCTCATGCCTGTAATCCCAACTTTGAGAGGGTGAGGCGGGCAGATCACCTGAGGTCAGGAGTTCGAGACCAGCCTGGCCAACATGAAGAAACCCCGTCTCTACTAAAAATACAAAAATTAGCCGGGCATGGTGGCATGCGCCTGTAATCCCAGTTACTCGGGGGGCTAAGACAGGAGAATCGCTTGAACCCAGGAGGCGGAGGTTGCAGTGAGCCAAGATCGCACCTTTGCACTCCAGCTTGGGCAACAAGAGGGAAACTCTGTCTCAAAGAAGCAAAAAAAAAGCCAAGAGACCAGAGAGGATGTGGTGTCCTGTGAACAGCTTGTGTTTCAGTAGGAATGAAGTATGTGATTGGCTTAGCGGAGCTACTGAAGAGAGCTGGAAGTAGCAGGAGAATAAGACCAGAGCAGAAATCAAGAGCAGATCTTCAGGATCTTGTACAATTTTCTTGACAGGCTGCACTTTCGTGGGACACCGGTGGAGACTGACAAGGCCACTTTGCATTTCTAGAAAGCTCTCCTACACAGTGTCAAGTCAGGAGAGCAGGATTCCAGTTGTGTGACAAATTCCTATTAGAAGAGAGCAAAAATGACAATCAATTATTAGCCAGAAACTAGAGGGAGAATTGGTGGAGGTGGTAGATTTCGAACTGGGTCTTGAGGAATGGGGGGCAGGTGGGGACATCGGGTTACAAAGAATAAGTGCCACCTAAGAGGCAGTCAATCAATATTTGTTGAATGATTAACTATAACCAAATCTTCATTTATCCCTATTTTAGTGTTAAGAAAATGTTTCTCCTTTTAATATGTATATATATATGTATATATATACACACACACATATATACATACATATATACATATATATATATATATGGGACCGGGCTCAGTGGCTCACACCTGTAATTCCAACACTTTGGGAGACCAAGGCGGGTGGATCACGAAGTCAGGAGTTCAAGGTCAGCCTGGCCAAGATGGTGAAACCCCATCTCTACTAAAAATACAAAATTTAGCCAGGTGTGGTGACAGGCGCCTGTAATCCCAGCTACTCGGGAGGCTGAGGCAGGAGAATCACTTGAACCCTGGAGGCAGAGGTTGCAGTGAGCTGACATAGCGCCACTATACTCCAGCCGGGGCGACAGAGTGACACTCTGACGAAAAAAAAAAAAAAAAAAAAAAAAAAAAATTGATGGCTTAGATGTCCATCAAAGGAGGATAGTTAAATCTATTCTATAGGGTTTATGCAGAGGTTTTTAAAAAAAATTCAGTCAATGTGTGTGCAATGATAGGGAGAAAGGAAAGAAAGTGTTTCTACCTATTAACTTAAGAAAGTTTTCTAGAAGCAGACGTTAGATTTCTGCAGCCTCTGGGGCTTGTCATAGACTTCTACATTACGTTGTAGTCTCTGTTTTCTGACCTACCCACTCCTCATGTTTTCTGTAGGTTACACTCAATTCCTGAGAATGAAGTTACCAGATGAGAAGGTATGTTCTTTTTTTCATAGTATTGTCACCCAATATTTTCGCTTCCATTTTTCTCGCTCTCAAGACTTGCATCAGGATTTTGCTGCCAGAAACCACCTTGAAGACCAAAAACAAAAAAAAAAAAAAGAAGAAGAAGAAGAAGAAGAAAAGGAAAAGAAAAGAAGCACTGAAGTCAATAAATTATTAAGGAACCTTGCAAAATTGCCCCTGTTCACCTGAAAAGGAATACAGTGGACAAAGGAATACCAAACTTAGGGCCACAGTTAGTTAGGCTGTGAAGATTATACCCAACTTAACGTATATTTTTTATATCTTTATATTTTTTATGTTATGCTTTATTATTCACGAATGGTAACCATTTGCTTCTCTGAACTTATTTTAATCACATTCCAGGATGTCATTCACATGACAGTCATTGCAGATTTGTAATTTATAAAGCTAATGTTTTGTCAGATGGCAATAAAATGTTTTTAGAAGAAGCAGTACCTTGATCTAATGTGCACAGTGGTGTCAAGGGGACTCACATGGGTTCTAGCGCTCTCCTGACAAAATTTGCCCCAGACATTTGCGAGTCCCAGGGAAGAGTGCTTTCTGCTATGTATGTTGAGAGGTAGATGAGAGTTGGGGAGCGATGGCAGTGAATAGCCCTAATTTTTCTCTCCTGCTCTTCTAGTAACAGCACCCAGATTTCCCTCAGGGCAAATACTCTTCCTTGGACTCACATCACAAAATCCCAATAAAGCCAGCCTCACCAGCCTCACCCCGTGGCTTTAGCTGTCTGAGTAGCCCAGCTTCCTGTCCAGAGGGTTTGGTTTAAAAGGTGCAAGTAAATCAGGTCAGGCTCAGAGGTTCAACTCTAGGACTTTGCTGCAACTACCAAAAAAAGAAGTGCTCTTCTCCCTGGGCTGCTGGGCTGACAGGGTGTAAGCCTGAACTGCTGGTTCCCATGTTTTCCTCTCTGATGGAGTCAACACAGGAATGCAGAGGCAAGCAAGAAAGAGGTTCCAGGAAACTTAATCTGAGGCCCTGGATTCATCTCTACCCTGGAGCGCGTAGTTACTGGCACTGATAAATTCTATTGTTGTCATTTTCAAGATTCATCAGGATGTTAAAATATCAGGTCTCTCTTGATTTCAACAGACGTGGTTTTCTCCTTTTTTTTTTTTTCCTTGAGACAGGTTCTCACTGTGTCACCCAAGTTGCAGTGCAGTGGTGCCATCTCAGCTCACTGCAGGCTGCACCTTCTGGGCCGAAGCAATCCTCCTGCTTCAGCCTCCCGAGTAGCTGGGACTACGGGCATGCACCACCATTACTGGCAAATTTTTGTACTTTTTGTAGAGATATTGCTTCATCATGTTGCCCAGGCTGGTCTCACACTCCTGGACTCAAACAATTCACCCACCTTGGCTTCCCAAAGTGCTGGGATCACAGGCATGAGCCACCATGCCCAGTCCAAATTTGGTTTTCCCTACAAGCTTCCTCGCTTGCCTAATCAAGCATTTTCACCAGTGATTTTTTTTTTCTTTTCTTTTCTTTTCTTTTCTTTTTTGAGACGGAATCTTGCTCTATCACCCAGGCTGGAGTGCAGTGGCGCGATCTCGGCTCACTGCAAGCTTCGCCTCCCAGGTTCACACCATTCTCCTGCCTCAGCCTCCCAAGTAGCTGGGTCACCAGTGATTTTTTTTTTTTTTGAGACAGAGTCTCGCTCTGTGGCCCAGGCTGGAGTTCAGTGGCCGGATCTCAGCTCACTGCAAGCTCCGCCTCCCGGGTTTATGCCATTCTCCTGCCTCAGCCTCCCAGAGTAGCTGGGTACAGGCGCCCGCCACCTCGCCCGGCTAGCTTTTTTTGTATTTTTTAGTAGAGATGGGGTTTCACCGTGTTAGCCAGGATGGTCTCGATCTCCTGACCTCGTGATCCGCCCGTCTCGGCCTCCCAAAGTGCTGGGATTACAGGCTTGAGCCACCACGCCCGGCCCACCAGTGATTTTTTTAATGACGCCAACCTGTGCTGCTCCATGCCCACCAGCTGAAACCTACCAGGACCCACCTGCTGTCACCTGTACGACTGCACCTGTTTTCCTGCTCCCAGAACACCAGTCAGGCCTGAACTGAGGCCACCTAGCCTGACTCCAGAGAGCCTGCTCAACTGGTGTTAACTATTTCTGACATTTTAAACAGCCATTTTTATTTACTCTAATAGGGGTTTAACACATTACTAAATTACTGACTATAAAACAGGAGTGTTTGCTTTTGAAGTCTAGTTGATTATTCTTATATAACAAAGTATACCCGTTGTTTTGGATTTTATGTGCAAATCATTTCAATATAGTGTTCAAAAGCTTTATGGTTCATGAATGAAAGCCATTTGCTTCTCTGAACTTATTTTAATCACAACAATATTAGGAGGAAAAAAGGACTAACTCGGACTTGCTGGGGACAGAAAGCTACCTGGTCCCAAAACGTTAGGTTATTTTTTGTGTGTGTGTGAGACAGAGTCTCGCTCTGTCGCCCAGGCTGGAGTGCAGTGGTGCGATCTTGGCTCACTGCAAGCTCCGCCTCCCAGGTTCACACCATTCTCCTGCCTCAGCCTCCTGAGTAGCTGGGACTACAGGCGCCCGCCACCACGCCCGGCTAATTTTTTGTATTTTTAGTAGAGACGGGGTTTCACCATGTTAGCCAGGATGGTCTCAATCTCCTGACCTCGTGATCCACCCGCCTCGGCCTCCCAAAGTGCTGGGATTACAGGCATGCGCCTGGCAACCTTAGGTTTATTGAGAGTCAAAGCACATAAAAATAAAGAAACAAACAAACAAAAATAGGACCTCAGGATGTTCAGCGCTCAAATTCAAGTGCCTGATTTCTTATTCTCAATCCCAGGAATAATGAAGTTAGCATTTTAGAAAATTGCTCTGAGGACCGCATGCTGGATGGGTTGGAAAAGCTTGAAGTAGATAACCCAGTTTAGAAGCTATAGTTAGGTGCCAGTCATGAAATCACATCAGCCCAAACTAAGCTGTCAACAGAGGGTACAAATAGAAAACTCTAAACTATCTTCCAAAGAAAGAAGCAGAAAACCCTGTGATGGGGTAGATAAAGCAGGTGAATGAAAAGCAAAAATCAAAAGCCACTCCAATTATTACCATTGAATTGTTCCTTCACAGTTGGCCTTGTGTTTATTTACTGGCTGGTTTTGTCTTCTGTCTTTGCAGTCAGGCATGCTGATGCCCTGCTCCAAATTGACTTGGGGATGTGCCAGGAGGGGTAGCCCTGAGTGGACAGCAGACAAGAGGGCAAGTAGGGACAGAGGCTGGTTCAAGTCACTTTTAGAATTGAAGCTACGGCTTTGGTCACAAGTCAGCTCTCACTGCAGGACAAAGCAGGCCTGAAATGAAGTCACAGTGACTATTCTAAATCATATACAATTCTTACTAATGTCATGTTGGGGGCAAAATTGTTTTCTCAGCCTCGGGTGAGATGATGATTAAAAATCTATCAATTGCTAACCTGTGAGTTATTATTGAGAGTGAGTTAAAATAAAATGAGAGAGAGAGAGATCACCAAGAATTTCCAAGTAAGTGAAATTTAAATAGGGCCTTATAGAAGTAAGATTTTTGCAGATGGATATGAGCAGCGTGGGTATCCCAGATTGAGAAACAAAACAAACGAAAATTATTACCAATGGTAAGAATTGCTCTTACCAATATCAGTGTCCAAAACTCTTTGCAGTCTGGACCAGCGGGATGATGAGGAAGGGAGATGAAACATGGCTGATATTCACTGAAGGCTGGGTATTACACTCAGCACCACGGTTTTCCTAGCAAGTCTTTCTCTGAGTGGATGCTTTCTTCTTGTCATTTCCAGTATTCAAAGAGGCCAGCATTTCCCCAGGTATAATCTTCACCCTGAAAAATGTCCCATAAAAAACTATACTGTGATGAAACAAATCTGGGAGACCATATCCCCTCTTGAACATTCCTGATAAACATTAGCATATTATAGTCTCTGAGATGATGTCGCGGTAAAGATACTAGTTAAATTGTGCTGAATTCAACATTTTCCAAGCTTTGAGGATCATGGGCTCTCTTTGTTCGTGCCCTTTCTGGTAACATTCATTGTTCTGAGGAACACACATCAGCAGACACAATCCTCAGCTTTATAGGGATTGCTATTATCAGGAACCTCAGAAGATGAATGTTTTGTGAACATATTGGGGCCTCAGCTGCATATAGTGAGGGTCTGGTTTACTTTGAGACCAGGTGGGGGGATATTTCACCAAATATCTGGAATTTTCTTTGTTCTGTTATTTCTCGGAGGGCCCACTCTCCCCAAGGGATAGGGGTTTAACCAAAGTCCTGACAAATGGCAATTTTCATGAATTATTGATTTGGCCAAAAATAATTGAAAAGGTTTATAATTACACAGAGATTGCCTCATGCTTCTTGCTTGTACCCTGACTAAATTCTTTCATATTCTGTGATACATGCAAGAAATGGGTACAGGTTTTTGAAATATAACTCATTTAAAAATAAATTAGTGTGCAAAAAGGTCAAGAGACATGTTTGAGTAGAGCATCCAGGTTTTCAACATTGGGTAGAATAAAAACAAAGCATCAGAAGAAAGAAGAATTCACAGTTTGAAAATGAGACATACTGAAATAAGTAACGTATTGTTAAAAGTCGATTCAATGAAGGTGACATGGTTATTCTATTTGTTCTCTTCTCAATTTGTTTTCTGAAAGTAGAGGACCATACTTTTTTTGTTTTATTATAATATTAGCACTCCTTTATTTTAAAGGTACCACATGCTTTTCATAGTAGATTAAAAATTAATCTTTAGGTGATTGTTTGAAGGAGGCGGGCATATATACTAAACCTGAAAAGTAAGAGGACTTTGAGTTAGTTTTCTTGGCTCCCCATCTCTAGAGGAGACTTAAAAGCATTCCTTTTGTTGCAGGAGAGGGAGGTAAGTTAGGGGGAAAGTGACAGTGAAATGCTCCTGGTTCCTAAGCAAGAACCATTTCTAAGCCACAAGTGTAGCAGAAGCTGGAGGTAAGACATGGGTCCTGAGATCCCTTGAGGGAATCTGAAAGCAAAGGAGGCCTGTAGGAGGGCCCAGGGAAGGGGTGAGTCTCAAAGAGCCCAGAGAATCATGAGAGCAGAAAGAAAGAACACCTATGATGTAGCACCTCCAATCACTCTCCAGGGCCCCCTCAAAGCTCCAAAATGGAAAAGGCACAGAAACAATTAAAAAGTATCTGGGTCTGGAGAAGCCATGGTCTCTGTAGCTGATACAGCTGTGATCGCTATGGTGTGGTGAACAAGGGCCAGATGGCCTATGTACGGATAATGGCAGCCAAAACCAGATTCCCTGTGATGTCTTGGCATTCTCTAAGACCACCCAGGAGACCGGGGGGCAAGATCAGAGGAATTGATAAAGGATGCGGGGTGGGGGTCGGGGAGAGACCCTGAGATTACCCAGATTGGACCAAGAAAAACGGGCCCTGAAAATGGAAATTCAGTTCAATTTTCAAAAAACGCAAGGAAGTTAATTTTTACATACGTGATTGTCCTACCCAATATTTTGTATCTGCAACTGTCACTGAAGAAGTTTACTAAATGAGTTTGCTAATAGGAACCTATAAGACATGCCTTAAAGCATCTATCCATGCCACGTTGAATTTTTTGTTATTCTTTTTAGTTCTAATTATTTTTCACACACTATAGATTTTTGAGTCATATGATTAAGCACTCAAAGTGAAAGATTAATTGGTAGTTTCTATGCATATTTACTTAATCAGAACTAAATACAGTTTTAAAGTATGGATGGCTCAATCTCCTACAGTCTAAACAGCTCTATTTAATCAAGTTAATAAATATTTACAGAGCTTTTAAGAATTGATATACTTTCAAGTCAGGGATCTCTTCTACCTTCACTGCCAAAATAATCTCCTCTTCATTGTTTTCTGGAATACCTAGTGGAGGCAGGCACACATCATACGCAAGCATATAGACACACATTAACATGAATAGCTTTATATTTACTGCAAGAAGTTTGAATTGATTGTTCTCTTAGGACCTGCTAGTAATTGATTTTTTTAAGTTGAAAAAAAATGATGAATACAGCTGAAGCTGAATATTAACTGGAATTAGAATAATCATTGCAGGTGCTCCTCAGGTTATTTAATATTCCACTTAAGCAAATTTCACCTTGAGCAAGTTATTTCATAAAGCACATAAAACCCCTGGAGATGGTAGAAAATAAATGAAATTTTAGAGATGATGGAAAATATTGCATTACCTGCAAAATCATAAGAAGGCTTGGTGCACACTTGGGTAACTGAAAACGAAGTAGACAATGGTTACCAGGAGGAGAACTTTTATTTTCTGTTTTCCGTGAGGTTTCTATTCCAGGTCAGATATGGGCTCAGGCTCTTACAGTACTATTTGCAACATTCATCCCTTTACTGCTTTCTCCTCCATTGCATTTTTGCCACTGGAGACAAAAATCCAAATGATGTCAACCCCAAAGCACTAATGTCCATCTCCTCTCTTGCTTTGTCTAATAGTTTTTTTCAAGTTGTACTGAAACTTCTGGGGCAAAATGATTGCATCAATTAATTTTTTTAATGAAAACACATATAGAACAACAGTTAAATAAATGGACATTTTTAATTATTTTTTTCTATACAATAATATAGCTTTTCCAGGCATATTGTTAAACAACTAAAAGTGAAAGATTAAGTACTATATTCATTTCCTAGAACTACTTTAATGAATTACTGAAAACTAGATAGGTTAAAACAATAGAAATTTATTTTATCTTAGCTCTGCAGACTAACAGTCCAAAATCAAGGTGTTGACAGGACATGCTCCCTCTGAAAGGGATATATCTCTCTGAAAGGGATAATATCTAGGGAAGGGTATTTCCTTACCTGTTCCTTGCTTCCTAGCTTCTAGTGTCTGCTAGGATCCCCTGATGTTTCTGCCTTGTAGACGTGTTACTTCAATTTCTGCATATGATCATCTTCCCTCTGTGTGTGTCTGTGTCTGTGTCTCTTCTATTAAGGATACAGGTGATTGGATTTAGGGTCCACCCTAATTCAGTATAACCTCATTTTAATTTAAATCTTAATTTGCAAAGACTCTTTCCAAATAAAGTCAAATTCACAGGTACTATGGGTTAGGACTTGAACGTATCTTTTGGGAGGACCCAATTCAAGCCACAGCACACATGACTATGCAATTAATAGTAATAGCTAATTAATAATGCAATAGGCCAGGTGCAGTGGCTCACATCTGTAATCCCAGCACTTTGGGAGGCCGAGGCAGGCAAATCACCTGAGGTTGGGAATTCGAAACCAGACTTACCAACATGGAGAAATCCAGTCTCTATTAAAAGTACAAAATTAGCCGGGCATGGTGGCACATTTCTGTAATCCCAGCTACTCGGGAAGGCTGAGGCAGGGAGAATCGCTTGAACCGGGGAGGCTGAGGTTGTGGTGAGTCGAGAATGCGCCATTGCACTCCAGCCTGGGCAACAAGAGTGAAACTCCACCTCAAAATAATAATAACAATAATAATGCAATAATTAGTCAATACAATTAATAATAATAGCTAATATTTTTTAGCTTTTACTGTGTGTTAAGTGCCTTGCAACCACGATCTCACTGAGTCCGCCCAGGGCCACCTTGAATGTAAGTTGTATTAGCCCCATTTGACAGCTGGGGAAATTGAGGTCCAAAGAGGATGAGCAAACATGCCAGAAGTTACACGTCTGGGAAGTGGCATGATCAAGCTGTGTTGCACCTTTGCCTAACTCCAAAGCCAATATTAATCCTTAAGCTGGGCATTGTCCTACTTACACAACTTACTCTTAAAAGGCACTCTTACTTTATCTCAGACTAAAACACACTTTTTCAACTCAATCTGCAGTTCCTTGTTCTGTTTCGTTCACGCTTTTAGTACTAATGGAAACATCCTCAAAATGTTAAAACTCCCCAAAGTTTCCTTCTCCCAGAGCTTCTGCTCATTCTAACTTTTGTCATTTCCTAGAAAAGGCCTGTAGTTGATTTTCTTGCAAACTTGACCACTTCTCATAATTCCTGGAGCGAGAGAGAGATTGATTTTGCCAGTGTTACTACTCTGAAGGTATCTTTTATTTCCTATCCAAAAAGGGGAGCATTTTATAGCCTCATCTCTTTAACACCCTGCCCTTTAACTGCTGGAATTATATTAGCTGGGGCTGTGAAGATAATGCTTAACTTTACTAATTAAACACTAAAAGCTCAAACTCACCTCTAAGCTTTTTACAGCTTGACCTCTGACACAGACCATACTCTTTTAAAGGACTTAGAATGACTAAAATCGCAGACTATCTAAGAATACAACTTTTAAAGACTCATTTAGTGCCAAGTGCTATGGCTCATGCTTATAATTCCAGTACTTTGGGAAGCCAAGACAGGAGGATCACTTGGACTCAGGAGTTAGAAAACAGTTTGGGCAACATAGTAAGACCCTGACTCTACCAATTTTTCTTTTCTTTTTTCGTTTTAATTAGCCAGGCATGGTGGCATGACCCTATGGTCCCGACTACACTGGAGGCTGAGGTGGGAGGATGGCTTGAGTGTGGGAGGTTGAAATTCCAATGAGCTATAATTGTGCCACTGCACCCTAGGCTGGTTGACAAAGCAAGACCCTGTCTCAAAAAAAAAAAAAAAAAAGAAAGAAAGAAAGAAAAAAAAAAAACACTCCATTTACACAAGAAAAAATAGCAAATTTTAGACATGGTTATGATGAGACAAAAGATAGTCCCTATTTTGCTTGCATATGATTAGATATCTTTGTGAATAGGCAGAGAAATTCAAACTAATGTATTAAATATCCTAAGGAAAAAAGCAAGATTAGGAAGAGTTAATAAGAAAGGGATTCTGAGTAAAATTTTTTACCTAATCAATTTCTCTATTTGTTGCAAGGTAACCATCTAACTTTTTTTTTTAATCCCCAAATAATGAACTGGTTTTCCTGATACCTAATCTTTCCTTGCTGGCTTGAAATGATGCATTTATCTTATGTTTAATTTGACACATTCCTGAATCCTGAGCCATTTTATTTTGTTCCATTAATCTGTCATTTTAATCAGAACCACATAATATCATGGTATTATACAATATCATCTTACGACTCCAAACCCTAAACCACCTTCTATGGATTAAATGTGTCTCCCTCAGATTCCTGTGTTAAAGCTCTAATCTCTAATATGTTGGTATTTAGAGATGGGAGCCTTGTTAGGCCATGAGGGTGGGGCCCTCATGAATGAGATTAATGCCCTTATTAGAAGGGACACAAGGAAGATGATCTTTGCCTCCACCATAGAGGACACAGCAAGAAGGCAGCCACCTATAAACAAGAAAGAGAGCCCTCACCAGAACCCAACCATGCTGGCTTCCAGCCTCTGGAACTGTGAGAAATAAATGTTTGTTGTTTAAGCTCCAACTGAGGCACTGGCATTTCAAAATATCTTGGCTATCTTTACGTATTTATTTTCCTAGAAATTTTAGGTTTATAAGATCAAGTACCCCCACAATACTTACATTTTTAATGAACTGTTATTACATCTATATATTGCCTGAGGGGATTCACATATTTATAATATAATATAATTCTTTCCATGAACATGGTATACCATTTTTGCCTCATTCAATTATCCTAGTTCATCACAGAGGAAAAATTTGTCTACATCTTCATAAAATTCCTGCATCATTTGTTATGGCTATTCCTAAGTCATTTAGGTATATATTATTTAGTGAATAAATCTTTTTCCTATGATATTTTTCATAATGTTTCACTGATATATAAATAAGCTATTAACTTTTCTGCATATACATTCAATAATTTCCATCTTTACCAGGTCCTTCTATTTGTTTCAATGGTTTCCCATAGACAATTGCCTAATCAACAGATATGACAATTTTAAATCTTCTTTCCAAAAAGTTTAACTCATTCATTTTTTTTGGTCATGTTGCATTGGTTACAAGAATAAGAAGAGTGTAAGATAATAGTAAAATAGCAGGTATCCTTCTTATGTTTATGTTCATAATGAGGATGTTTCTATAGTTGGATCTTTAGGAATGACATTTGTTCTTTTCCTCCTACACATCCTTCATCCAATCAAGGAATTAGTTAACTTTACTGCTAATATTAAAAATATACATTTTACAAATAGGTGTTGGATTTTTTTAATGCCTTTTACAGCTATTGGGATACTTGCTTTTTTGTTTTCTGTGATCGAGTAACATTTTATTTTACATCAATTTGTTTTAATGTTGAAGTGTACACATATCCCCATACTTGGTAATGTGATATTATTATTATTATCATTTTGCTATTGTATGTGTTTTGCTAGGATATTATTTGGGACGTTTGCAGCTATATTTATTCAAAAGACCAGGTTTTGTTGTATCCAATTTTTCCCAGGTATATTTTAATGATTAAGGCAAATTTCTAAAACGACATATAAACTTTAAATTTTGTTGTTGTTGTTTACGTTTTTTCTGTTTATCAAAAAGAATATAAATTACTTGTGGATTATATATTTCTTGAGGGTAATATAAAAATTATTAATAGATCAATTCAGGTCTGGAGCCTTAATTGGCAATTAAATATTTTTTCGTGGTTGTTTTATTAAGATTTTCTACCATTTCTTGAATCAGTAATTATTCCTTAAGATCATTCATGAGAAGACAGAACAGGATGGTAAACTGAGCACACTCCTCCATGTTCCCACCCACTCAAAGTGAATCTATTAGTTTATGTGGAGGGAGAGGAAAAATAGTAACAAGTAGACTAGAAATGTTGCAGAATGGATGAAAGCAAGATGGAGCATACATAAGGTATATGGAGCCAATTGTCTGTCCAAATAATGTCTGAGAAAACCATTACAGAGATGAGAGTTGGTTCCATACGATTACAATGCCACAGTCAAGGGGTGAGTTCAAAACACAGAAGGGACATTCTTCAGGGTGATGCAACCCTCTCCCCTACCTTCTCACCCACAGTGTGTGCTCGTGTGGCCAGGAAGTGGAAAAACCCTCAGACATTCTGGTCCTCACAGGCCAAGCTGGCCAGAGCTCCAACCCCTTATCACAGTGACCAAACTACATAGAGAAAAAGAGACATGAAAACAAGGACTCTTACAAGACTTGCCAAATGTTAGACTGAACAAGTGAAATAGTCATTTTTGTGGGTTACGAATCAGTTATACATCAGTAATGGCATTGGGTTCCACCTAATTTGAACCAAAGGGAAAGGTTAATACTTAACTGGATTAAAAGAAGAAACACCTGGAGATAAAATAACAGAGGAAACAACAATAGCAAAAACACTTTCAATAAGTAAAATTAATATCAGAGAGGATCAAGAGATTATTACACTCCTAGAAAAGGGGTAGACATCCACCTTACGACTGAAATTTGTACACAGAAAATCTCTTTCCTAATAAAGGAATGAGTGAACATGAAGAAAGAATTTACCTCACTCCCATTTTAAAATCCATCAATTAAAATAAAAGGAAAACTAATTTAATTAGAACAGAGCTGGGGAGTAAAGCTTAATTCTGCTTCTATGCCTTCTGGAAAACTGACATAATACTATAATTTTTACAAATATTCTCAAGTCTGGAGAGAGAAAAACAGAGAGACCATCTTTGTTTTTTATTCTTCTGACCAATGAGTGGAAGAAATTGCTGCTGGGGACTGGTGAAATGTGTGAAATGAGTTAGTTATTAGGCGGCCTCACATACTAACATAGTAAAAACATGGGTTATAGAAAATGTTTCCAAAGACAAGCAGAAAATAGAAGATCTGAAAGAGTTACAGGAAAAGTACATTTGTGTTGACTTCTAGGAAGGCAATTTGCCACCCTCTGTAGAAATAGAAATGATAAATCCCTCCAGAAATTTATGCTAAAGAAATACTCACACTCGTGTTCAAAGATGTTTTTGCAGAGATGCTCAATTTCCAAGTTGTTTGTAACAGCAAAATTGATGACATCCTAAATATCCATCAATAGAGGGGTGGTTAAATTAATTAAAAGGCAACCTTCCTGGGAAACACTCTGAGGGTGTAAAATTGGGCGAGTTAGACCCATATGTCATTAACTGAGTTTTTCATCAATGCATTTGTTTAAGTGAAAAAGCAAGTTCCAGAGCAGTACAGACAGAATAATCTCAGATGTAGATTTTTCCCATCTGACATGGAAAAACATATAAATTCTTCAGTGGAGAAAAAGAATGAACACCCAATCCTTGATAGTGGTGTTTTTGTTTGTTTGTTTGTTTTTTGAGACAGAATTTGGCTCTTGTTGCCCAGGCTGGAGTGCAATGGCACAATCTCAGCTTACTGCAACCTCTGCCACCCAGGTTCAGTCTTTAAGAAGGAAAGTAAGAGGGAAAGAATATGGGGGAAAAGGCATTCTTATTTTCCTATACTTAATTGTTTTCTTTCTATAGTAACAATGTTTTATTAGCATAATTACTTAATAAACATTTGAAAATGCTAAAAGTATTATATTTACCAAATAGTGTATGTACCCAATTCTAATTTTTAAAAATATTATATCTATTTATGTCATTATTTTAATTCTCATTTACTAATTTGCTTTTCAACTTTATTATTAAGCTTGCCAGAGTTATACATATTTATTTATTTTGTTCACAAAAGCAACTGAGAAATATATCTATCATTTCCTATTTTCCAATTCATTGATTTTCTTTTGCTTGTAACTTTGTTATTTTCTTTCTTCTTCTTTTCTTAGATGCATCTTCTTGTGCTGTTTTAGAATCTTGAGCAAGAACAAAGATCATATTTTATTTATTTTTATTTTTTCTTGTTCAGTGATGGAAGTGTTCAGGATTATAAGTTTTTATCTGAGTGGAACATTGTCCACATCCCAAAGGTTCCTATGTGCTGTTTATATCTAACTAACACTAACAGATTACTTGCCATGTGCCAGGCACTGTGCAATAAAACATATATAACATCCCATGTAATCATCATAACAATTCTAAGAAGCAGGAACTCTCTTGTCCCATTTTACATGTGAGAGAAGCGAAGCATGTCTTTGGGTGGCCAACACACCCCCATTCTTAGCCCACGTGTTTTGGGAAATGTGGACCCTGCCTGACCAGAGGGGTGAGTGGACACATGAGGCAGTGCTAACTCTTTCTTGGCCACAGTGATAGGTTCAGGATGAGGCAAGTGGCCCTTATTCAGTCAGTTGGAGTCTTCCTTAAAACTTCTTCTGGAACTCTCCAAAAAAAAAAAAAAAAAAGAAAGGAAAAAAATCCTCTTTTTCATGGAATCTCTAGCTATAAAACAAAATGGAAACAGAGAACACTTTCCTCATTTTGGATAAGGTTTGCCTAAGATTGAAGACAATACAAGGGTACTGTTGACGATTTATGGAGAAAATGAGACGTATTCCTAATAATATCTTCGGAGCACTTACAGCAAAATGTACCTGAAGCCAGAATCAGCCCTTGAATTTTCTGGCGATAGGAGTCAATAAATTCTCTCTTTTTTGTTTGTTTAGGCTAGTTGAGATGATTTGCTATCACGTAGAATGAAAATAGTCCTTGCAAACAGAGTGAAATCGTCTAGATCCCATAATTATTTTTTGAATCCAAAATACGACCACACGTAATCTAATACCAGAGCCCATGCTCGTAAGCATGAAACCCTGTTGTCTTTCTTTACTCATTTTGTTTATTCTCCCATTTATTTATTTATTCACTCATTCATTTATTCATTAAGCACATATGAAATTAGATAAATGTGGGCTTGATCATTTACTTCTTTTAAAACAGGGGAAGCAGTATAGAGATCTTTCTAATTGTTATAGGAAAATATTGAGGGATTTTGAATAAGAGTAACATATTATGATTTACTTATTAAAAAGATTACTCTAGCAATGCATATGGAATGAACTTTAGAGGGACAAGAGAAGGAGCAAGAATATCAGTGAAGAGACTTGTTTTCTGGGAGATAAACTAGAGTATTATTGATGAAGACACTGATAAGAGAGGATATTTGAAATATATTTTGGAGGTAGAGCAAATAAGTCTGCTGATGGATGCAATGTAGGGTATAAGAAAAGAGGGAAAAATCAAACATGGCTTCCAGGTCTTTGGACTGAGCAACTCAGAGAATGATTATGCCATTTACTTAAATATTTAGAGAAACACAGATAGCCAGGTAGAATGGCTCGGAAGCAAAAATCAAATATAGAGATTCGGTCATACTAAGTTTGAGGTGCTTATTAGATATCTATGCGGAGATTTCAAATAAATATAAACCTGAAGATCAGAATAGAAACTCAGATTAGAGATGTAAATGTGGGATCCACCAGATTACTAATTGAATTTATTTATTTATTTATTTATATTTATTTTGAGATGGAGTCTCCCTCTGTCACCCAGGCTAGAGTGCAGTGGTGCGATCTCAGCTCACTGCAACCTCTGCCTCCCAGGTTCAAGTGATTTACCTGCCTCGGCCTTTCAAATAACTAGGACTATGGGCATGTGCCACCATGCTCAGCTAATTTTGGTATTTTTAGCAGAGACGGGGTTTTACTATGTTGGCCAGGCTGATCTCAAACTCCTGACCTCAAGTGATCCGCCCACCTCAGCTTCCCAAAGTGCTGGGATAACAGGCATGAGCCACCGCACCTGGTCCTGATTGCATTTAACTCCATGGAAATAAATTTAAGTTTGTCCTGAGAAGAGAGCATAAAACAGTATATAAGTAGAAAAGTGAAGAGGACCAAGGTCTGAGACCTGGAATATTCCCACATAAAATTAGGAAAAGAAAGAACAGTGTCTTAGTTCATTCATGCTGCTATAAGAAAATACTCAGGACTGGGTATTTTATGATGAAGAGAACTTTATTTTCTCACAGTTCTGGAGGCTGGAAAGTCCAAGAACAGCACTACAGAGTCTGGTGAGGGTCTGGTCTGTTTCCAAGACAGCACCTTAAATGCTGCAGCCTCCAGAGGGGAGGAGCACTATGTCCTCACATGGCAAAAAGTGAGAGAAGCAAAAGCACAGGCTGCATTCTGTGTGGAGCCTCTTTTTTGTTGTTGTTTGTTTGCTTTTTGTTTTTTGAGACAGTCTTGCTCTGTTGCCGGGCTGGAGTGCAGTGGCATGATCTCGGCTCACTGCAACCTCTGCTCACTGCAGTCTCTGCTCACTGCAACTTCTGCCTGCCAGGTTCAAGTGATTCCCCTGCCTCAGCCTCCTGAGTAGCTGGGACTACAGGTGCATGCCACCACATCCAGCTAACTTTTTTGTATTTTAGTGGAGATGGGGTTTCACCATGTTGGCCAGGATGGTTTCAATCGAAGAGCCTCTTTTATAAGGGCCTTAATCCCATTTACAAGGCAGGAGCCCTCATGGCCTAACCACCTCTTAAAGGCCCCACCTTTTAACACTAACACATTGGCAATACCTGAATTTTAGAGGCACCACACTACTCAAACCATAGTATGAAGCCAGAAAAGAAACACAAGAAGAAGCAGTCAGTGGGGTTAGAGGAAAATAAGTCTAGCGTAATGAGGTGGAGGAAAAACTAGGTTCAAGAAGGATCGGCTGTGTTGGCTGGGTCCAACGGTGTTGTTAACAAGGTAGAATCAGACATGAGAAACAGAGTTTAGCAAGATGTAATTTGTTCCTGAGCTTGGCAATAATGGTTTCATAAATTATTATAGCGAGATCTAGAGAGGGCTTCATCTTTTTCCGATGGAAAATGTCCACATGCAGCATGTGTTTTTCCCTATGGCAATGCTCCAGTTGAGAGAAAGAGCATGCTAAGTAACCTCGGAGAAAAGTTTGACAAACAAGGGAGATCAGAGAAATAGGCTGGAAACCGGAGCGGAAGGTTAGGGAGATTTTTTGAAAGATGAGCTCTGTTTTATGTTATATGTTATATGTCATATTTTATGTTGACAAGAATGACTCAGTCCATAAGAGAAGGACACAATTACAGGAACTAAGTCCTTGGTGTTTCACAGTAGGCAAACCTAACCCAAAGTCCAAGGAAGCTGAGAGCCTTCCAAAAAGAGGCTGACAAATCCAGCTTCTTAGAAAGAAACAATTCACAGGGACTTACACACAGAAGCCAAGTCTGTGTCCCAGGTAACATCAAGGCAGAATGGTGGATCCTGGTGCCATTTCCCGCCAGAGGCAGGGCGTATATACCACTGGGAAAGGGTGATTCAGAAGGGATGTGTAGGACAACTGGAGTATGACAATATCAATGTCGTTTGATCTAAGGGCAGGATTTACAGTAAGTAGGCATTCTTATATAAGGAGCGATAGATAAACTGTAAACCTCAGAGATCTTCCAGGAACGGGGGTTCATCAGAAGTCCAACATGGTGATGAGAATCCAAGATAAAGTTGCTTCAACTTTCATACTTGGGTAGGTGAGAAGTAAAAAGATCTCACACCGAAGAAGAGAAAATGGCCCAGGACACAGGTAGATTGAGGCAAAGTATATGGGTACAGGTACAGGTGAATCTGACATTTGGTGGTAGAGAAAGATGAGGCATGGAATTCTCTTAAGTATCTTTCATTTTAACAATTCCATTACCTTCTCTTGTTCATGCTAACTTACTCAGGTAATCCTGTTTTAGTACTTATTTTATCTCACCAAGATCTCAAATGTACTTTTCTCATACTGGTATTTTACTGTTCATTTCTGTTTTGTCAAGGCAGGGTTATAGGGTTGCTGCCGGAGGACGCTTGAGGCAGGGACAGAAGGTGTGTCCTTGAGGTAGGGACAGAAGGCATGAAATTAAGGGGGAAAGTGGATTTTCTGAGAACTTCAAAAAAGACAGTCTACCTGGCATTTGTGGTCATGAACTTTTAAATACAACACATCAGACCAGTTTCATTTGCATTTTCTTGAGCTGTGCTCAGATGCCTGTGTATAGGTTGAAATAGATCAAGATTTGAGACCAACCAAGGTGTAATTTTTTAAACAAATAACTATGAAGTAAAAGAAGAAAGGGAATTTAAGGAGGAAGCACGGGAGAGATGGAAGAGATTGTAAGAAACACTGTGGAATCTCAGCTGATTGGGATAACAGAAAAGACACCAGGGGCCGGGCGCCTCACCTCAGACTTACTGAGCTAGAAGCTCTGTGAGTGGGGGCGAGAAATCTGTATTCTATGTGATTCTAAGGCAGACTGATGTTTGAAAACCACCTCTATATTGTTTTCTTCTTTGCAAGGATGTAATTAAAATGTATATTTGCTAATCATTCACCAAAAACTTGAATTACTTTACTATCTTCCCAAATCAGTGTCCTCATTTGAATTAAACTCAGCCCAGTATATGTAAATTACTGAGTTAATATCTTTGTCATGTTAAAAAATAAAGCATTCAAGCATCAATTACAAACATACATAAAGAAAAGTAGTATATCCCCTCATTAAAGGCAATTAGCCTCTCTTAATTGAATTCCTAGAAAGATATTGGAGTTGGAATTGTACGGATTTAAATTGCAGATCTCAGGCAAATATTTAACTATGATATTGGAAAATGGGAGATTAAATGTTCATTTATGTATGCAAATAGGCAAATATGCAATTACATAGATTCCAACGCTGGCTTACACAGTCTAGGCAAAAGGCCAGTTTATTTGTGTATTGGTTTTTCTTTGCAGGATACAGCATGTCAGTCTCTGTCTGAAATAGAAAATGTATGAGTTAAGAAGAAACCATGATCTAGCAATCACTGCTAGGTATTTACCAAGAGACATGAAAGCGTATGTCCCCACAAAGTCTTATACAGCAATGCTTATAGCAACATATTTGCCCCAAACTGGGGGCAACGCAAATATTCAGAGCAGGTAAATGAATAAACTGTGGAATATCCATAAAATAGACTACAACTCAGCAATTAAAAGAAAGTAATCAATGCTCACAATAACATAGATTAATGTCAAGTTACACTCTGAAAAAGTCAGACTGTAGAGATCACATAATGTATTATTCTTTTCATATAAAATTCTAGATAATGCAAAGTAATGTCTAGAGACAGAAAACAGATCAGATTTTCTGGGAAGTAGGTTGGTGATGGAGCAGGTAGGTGTAGAAAGAGGCTAATGATATGTTGAGTATCTTGACTGTGAACATGGATGCATAAACTGTGTATACTTATACATATCAAAAGCTATTGCTTGTACAGCTTAAATATGTATGGTTTATTGTATACCAATTATACCTCAATAAAACTTTCAAACATTTCAATTTAAATAGTTACATGTGGATAATGGCTACAGCCTATGTAGAAAAAATATAATGACTCACCATCAGTTGTGGTGACTTCAACATCCACAGAGATGACTCATCCCAATCCTAGTTTCTCTGTTGTTTGACCTCCTTATTTCCACCAACTCTTTCCTCACACCATTTCTGCTGCCTACTGCCATAGTCATACCTAAGGCCAGTACTTTACAAACTGCAAGCCATAACCCAACAATAAGTCTAAAATACAGTAGGTTGCAACCTGCAATTTTTAATGAAAGAGAATAGACTAGAAATACCAGAGTACTTCTGGTATCATCTTAGTGTGCCTCAGTGGTAAAGATTAGTAGTGTTTTGTGAAACTTAATCAATTACATATGTAGAGATATAAGCATGTGTATGTGTATGAATTGCATATAAGATTTTTTACTGTATGCGAAAGTTAAAAAAAGTTTCAACATTATTGCCTTGTCATCATTACCCATCACTGTACTGTCTCCAAAGGCCCTCAAATCATTGCATCCTATTTTTATTCATTCCTCACATGTGTATGTTCATTTTTCTATTTCCACTGTTTGATACTTCCTTGTTTTTTTGTTTGTTTTTGTTTTGTTTGTTTGTTTGTTTTTGAGACGGAGTTGCACTCTTCGTTGCCCAGGCTGGAGTGCAGTGGCGTGATCTTGGCTCACTGCAACCCCTGCCTCCCAGGTTCAAGTGACTCTCTTGTATCAGCCTCCTGAGTAGTTGAGATTACAGGCGCCTGCCACCATGCCTGGCTAATTTTTGTATTTTCAGTAAAGATGGGATTTCACCATGTTTGTCAGGCTGGTCTCGAACTTCTGACTTCAGGTGATCCAATCCATCCTCCTCAGCCTCACAAAGTGCTGGGATTACAGGCATGAGCTACAATTACAGGCATCACCATATAATTATCTAACACCTGTGACACTTTGGGCACATTACTCCAAGCCTCATCATCTCTAAAATGGACATGATGTTAATGATACCATAGAAGAGGCCGGGCGTGGTGGCTCACGCCTGTAATCCCAGCACTTTGGGTGGCTGAAGCGGGGGGATCATGAGGTCAAGAGATCAAAACCATCCTGGCCAACACGGTGAAACCCTGTCTCTACTAAAAATACAAAAATTAGCTGGGCGTGGTGGACCGCGCCTGTAGTCTCAGCTACTTGGGAGGCTGAGGCAGGAGAATTGCTTGAACCCAGGAGGCGGAGGTTGCAGTGAGCTGAGATGGAGCCACTGCACTCCAGCCTGGTGACAGAATGAGACTCCGTCTCAAAAACAAACAAATAAACAAAAAACATATATGTATATCATAGAAGATTTTGTGGCAGGGTAAGATAATTTACATAATGTACTTTAAGCAGAGTCTGTTAGCTGTTACTTTAATTATAAACTTAAAATATATGGCAACATAAATCACCGAATTTAATGTGATATTATACTAATCTAGAGCATGATATAACAAAAAAGAGACAAAAAAACCCAAACTGTCAATGAACAATTTTATTTTGTTTTGTTTCTCAGGAAACAAACTTGAAATTGGAATCTCTTCCATTTCTTCCCCCTCTTCACTTTCTCCTTGCGCTAGTCCTTGTTGCCTCCTGGCAGATATAATGAGGTCAGAAGACTTTTAGAAAGCCTTTCAATTAAATTTCTTGGCATCTATGGTGATTGGGCCAATAATCTCTTGAAAACAATGCTAGGTTTTTCTATTTGATCCAAAATCTACCTGTCACCATAATTAACTCCACCTGCACCAATCCCTGCCTCCTCAATCCAGTCATTAAATGTAGATCGTTCTTACTCAAGTACAGATGTATAGAAAGGTCAAGATCTATTTTATATTAATAAGACCTATATATGGCATATTATATAAATTATGAATTATTGAACTATGGGCAAAAGGGCATGTAAACATTTTGCTAGAGTGTAATATACTCAGGACAAGAATCCTAGTGGAGGCCAGACGCCATGGCTCACGTTTGTAATCCCAGCACTTTGGGAGACCGAGGCGGGCAGACCACTTGAGGTCAGCAGTTTGAGGTGAGCCTGGCCAACATGGTGAAACCCTGTCTCTACTTAAAACAAAGAAAATAGAAAAATTAGCAGGGCGTGGCCGGGTGCAGTGGCTCACGCCTGTAATCCCAGCACTTTGAGAGGCCCAGGCAGGCGGATCACAAGGTCAGGAGATCGAGACCATCCTGGCTAACACAGTGAAACCCCGTCTCTACTAAAAATACAGAAAATTAGCCGGGCGTGGTGGCGGGCCCCTGTAGTCCCAGTTACTCCGGAGGCTGAGGCAGGAGAATGGTGTGAACTCAGGAGGCAGAGCCTGCAGTGAGCTGAGATCTCGCCGCTGCACTCCAGCCTGGGAGACAGAGCGAGACTCTGTCTAAAAAAGAAAAAAAAAAAAAAAATTAGCTGGGTGTGGTGGCAGGCACATGTAATCCCACCTACTCGGGAAGCTGAGTCAGGAGAATCACTTGAACCCAGTAGGTGGAGGTTGCAGTGAGCCGAGACCACACCACTGCACTCTCTAGCTTGGGCAACAGAGTGAGACTCCATCTCAAAAAAAACAAAAAAACAAAACAAAACAAAAAAAAAAAACAACTAGTAGAATACTAAAAACAATTAAACTATATGAAAAGCTTGAAAAGACTTATTTAGTCTCAGGTATCCAAATCAATAATAATACTAATAATAATTTCTTTTGTTCGTTTATCCAACATTTATTATGTGGCTTACATGTGCAACATACTAAGGATAGAGTTAAGAACAAGAAGGGCCTGGGTGCAGTGGCTCACGCCTATAATCCCAGCACTTTGGGAGGCCGAGGCGGGAGGATCATGAGGTCAGGAGTTCCAGACCATCCTGGCCAATATGGTGAAATTCTGTCTCTACTGAAAAAATACAAAAAGTAGCCGGGTGTGGTGGTGCTCGGTTGTAAGTACCAGCTACTTGGAAGGTTGAGGCGGAAGAATCGCTTGAACCCAGGAGGCGGAGCTTGCAGTGAGCCGAGATGGTGCCACTGCACTCCAGACTGGGCGACAGAGTGAGACTCCGTCTCAAAAAAAAGAAAAAGAAAAGAAAAAAAGAACAAGAGGGCTAATTCTTGCTGTCACCAAAATGGTGGTCTGAGGAAAGATATAAAACAAAAATAAATAAAAATAAGTTCAGATACTGAATGATGACTCCTATGAAGAAAATAAATGGACTTATAGGGCAAACACACCCAATGGCAATAACTTAGGCATGCCCTTAGATTGACCCTGTATGACACAGGCATCTGAATGTGTGTTCTGTTCTTGGGAAACTGGGCATGGCCAACCGGGAGACCCATTCCTTGATTCCTTTTCTATGAGGAACTTCTGAGCACCCATGGGCCATACAGGGGACTGAGCCCCTGAGTTTTGGGTTAAATGAAGGTTACCAGGAGGAGGTAACTAAGGGGAGAGTATTAGGTGAAAATGTTATATAAATTGCATGCTGTTTGCAAGAGGTTGCACTGTTGCTGCCTAGCTCACCACCACCAGACTGTAGGTAAGGAAGATACCTTGTTCAACCCACCGCCACTGGATTCTGTACCCTATACGTAAATCCCTAATAATACCCCATGTATAAGTTCATGCCCTTTGTAGGGACACGGATGAAGCTGGAAACCATCATACTGAGCAAACTATCGCAAGGACAGAAAACCAAACACTGCATGTTCTCACTCATAGGTGGGAATTGAACAATGAGAGCACTTGGACACAGGGCGGGGAACATCACACACCGGGGCCTGTTGTGGGGAGTGGGGAGAGATAGCGTTAGGAGATATACCTAATGTAAACGACGAGTTAATGGGTGCAGCACACCAACATGGCACATGTATACATATATAACAAACCTGCACA
>NC_045449.1:13553385-13583440 GCF_002776525.5 Piliocolobus tephrosceles
CCTCCTGGGTTCACGCCATTCTCCTGTCTCAGCCTCCGGAGTAGCTGGGACTACAGGCGCCCACCACCATGCCCGACTTATTTTTTGTATTTTTAGTAGAGACGGGGTTTCACCATGTCAGCCAGGATGGTCTCGATCTCCTGACCTTTTGATCCGCCTGTCTCGGCCTCCCAAAGTGCTGGGATTACAGGCGTGAGCCACCGCGCCCGGCCTGCCTCTCCTATTAAGGTTAGTAGGAGTTCAGCACACTTCACATGATATGCAGGGGATAGAGGGAAAGAAGTGATATAAAATCTATTGCCGGGGAAAGTCAGCTTCTTTATTGAGCATTTACTATGTTACCCATTCAGCTAATCACACTACACATAATATTTCTAACATTTTTTTCTACCACAACCTCTCCAAGTATTATTCCCAATTTGGAGGAAATAAAACTGAAGGTTAAATATTTAAATTAACTTTTTCAAAGTCACCCTCCTAGAAAAGGGTAGTGCTGAATCTCTATCTAAGATTGAATAACTGGAAGGAACGAGTCTCTCTGATTCCTGCTTTGTGTGGTTACTCATTAGTATTCACTATCACACATTCATTTTAACCCACACTGCTATGACTTAGTGCCATAGGTATTAGCTGTGTGCTGGATGCTTTCTCTGTATCAAGTCTGAACCTTACTGCTCCACTCTATGATCTTAGAACTGCTGGACCGGGTTCAGAACTCTCAGACCCATTTCTGTACTCTTTCCACTCCATTGCACTTGCCATTGTTCAAAGGCCAAAAGCGTGCCCCAAAACATTTTAAAGTAAATGTTCTTTATCAATTTGGCTACTGCACATGACTTCACAGCCAGCATTTGCCACCAGCCCACAGCTTCTATTGCATAACTAACCTTGCCAGGTGTCCCGTCAGAATGCTTGAATCAAGTAGCAATTTTAATTGAAATGTAATATCATTACTCACACAGCTGCTGAAATTTAACTCTTTAAATTTACGTCACCAAACTGACATAATGAAGGATCACAGACAGAAGGAAATCAGTATAAATGATATCTTCATGTACATTTGAATCATGGTTGAGTCATAATCTAATATTCAATCACTGAGAGTAGAACTCTTAATTCAGTGAAGTTACCAATTAAAAAAAATTCTTGCAACTTTTACACAGATGAAATTCTGATCATATGCCACTGGAGAAGTAAACTCGGATACATCAGATCTAATCTAACATAAATAAAAGAGAACCTAACATTTATATAGTGCTATTTTAGTTTATTTTCACATGTCAATTTTTTTGATCTTCATGAACAACCCTACAAAATGATAATCAGTCTTTTTTTTTTTTTTTTTTTTTTTTTGACACGGACTCTCACTCTGTCGCCCAGGCTGGAGTGCCGTGGCCAATCTCAGCTCACTGCAAGCTCCGCCTCCCGGGTTCACGCCATTCTCCTGCCTCAGCCTCCCGAGTAGCTGGGACTACAGGCGCCCGCCACCTCGCCCGGCTAGTTTTTTGTGTTTTTTAATAGAGACGGGGTTTCATTGTGTTAACCAGGATGGTCTCGATCTTCTGACCTCGTGATCCGCCCATCTCGGCCTCCCAAAGTGCTGGGATTACAGGCTTGAGCCACCACGCCTGGTCAATCAGTCTCATTTTAAGGTGAGGGACTGCCCAGGCCCGGTGGCTCACGCCTGTAATCACAACACTTTCAGAGGCCGAAGTGGTTCAATCACAGGGTCAAGAGATGGAGACCATCATGGCCAACATGTTGGAACCCCATCTCTACTAAAAATACAAAAATTAACTGGGCATGGTGGCATGAGCCTGTAGTCCCAGTTACTTGAGAGGCTGAGGCAGGAGAATCGCTTGAACCCAGGAGGTGGAGGTTGCAGTGAGCGGAGATCGTGCCACTGCACTCCAGCCTGGTGACAGAGCGAGATTCCATTTAAAAAAAAAAAAAAAAAAGAGGGACTAAGGCACAAGGAGCTTAAGTGATGTTGTGGGTGGTCAGGATTTGATCCCTGAATATCCCTAAGAACTACAAAATTCTATACCACTTTGTACAAGCCTGCAAAGTGGAAGTAACCATTAATTTTAGGATAACTCCACTTGGTTGGCTTTTTACTCTATCTTCCTTTTTCTTCTCTCTCCTGACATTCACTTTAGACTACCTTGTTTGTGCCACTTTTCAAACAAGGAAGGGAAAAGATAAGAAGAATTATAATATTGCTAAACTGAAAAAGCTAAATAGTCTCTGAAATTTAGACATCTTTCTGTCCTCTGCAATGGTATTTTCTACATTTATTTGAAGGGAAAAGATATTTCTAAATCAATACACTGGACCCAGTTAAAAAAAAAAAAGGTAGGAGCAAATTCTTATAGTGAGGAAAATAAAATATGAAGAGGAAGTTATATCCAGGAAGTCTATCAAAGCTGTGAAGTTCTAAAATATTAGTTAAGAGAGGAAGAGTGAGAGGTAAAAATACTGATATGTCTATATGTATAATTTTTTGAAATAGGATTTTTTTGTTGTTGTTATTGCTTTTTTTTTTTTTTTTTTTTTTGAGACAAAGTCTCACTCTGTCACCAGGCTGGAGTGCTGTGGCACAATCTCGGCTCACTGCAACCTACACCTCCCGGGTTCAAGAGATTCTCCTGCCTCAGCCTCCCAAACGAGTAGCTGAGACCACATGTGCCCGCCACCACACCCAGCTAATTTTTGTATTTTTGGTAGAGACGGGGTTTCACCATGTTGTCCAGGATGGTCTTGATCTCTTGACCTCGTGATCCTCCCACCTTGGCCTCCCAAAGTGAGCCACCGCGCCCGGCCTGAAATAGGACTTTAAAAAAAATTTTTTGAAATGTCGAAAACTCAGAAAACAATAAAATACGGTCTTTTTTAAGTAAAATGATTTGCATATAACTGGGTTTCAGACAGGGCAAATGATGAAAATAACTGACGAGACTGGTCTACCTAGAGAAAGGCAAAGATGGCCACCTGGTATCCTCAAACAACCTAGATGTTTTTACTTAGCCTGATTGTAACTATAGACTTGCTAGACTTGCCTACGTTTGGTTGAATCAACACAGTTCCTGCCCAGAAGTATAATGTTTAAACGGAGTTAAGGAGTTACATCAAGCACGACATTGGTAGTTAGATCGTCCACACGCTTCTCAAGGTGAAGAATAAAAATGAAGGACTCCCAGGCTGTTTGTAATTTTGCAATGATGTGGTAAGAAATAGGTTCTATCCATGAATGCTATTTTTACGTATCCAAAGTTTCAATAACTAGATGCTTTTTCCATGCCAATTTCATATTCTGGATAATAACTAGATTCTCCACTGATGTGATAACAAGAGCTATATTTGTTAAGTATTTCTCAGGGAGTATGTCAAACACCTTAGGCATTTAATCTTGCAATATTTCCTGTGGCCTAAGTGTTATTATCTCCTTTAAGTAGATAAGAAAGTTAAGTTTAAATTTGTTTTGTTTACCTTGTTTCTCCTTACATTATGCAATCTTTTTATAGTCTCTATTGATTATGAGGATGATGTGTCAGAGACTGCAATCAAGCATATAGGCAAAGTTCAAAGGAATTCAAGAAGAACCTACTCCATCTACGAGAAATCAAATATAATTCCTAGATAGAAGTCTCATCATGCATGCATGAGTAAAAGGAAATATACATTTAAGGAAAAATAAAATTTTCCAAATGATAATTTATGGTATATTTCTCTGGTAATTTTTAGAGCACATTTGCTTGGCTCTCCATAAAATAAAATAACATATTGGCTCACTGAAATGAGATAAGAATGAGATGAGGCTGGGTGTGGTGGCTCATGCCTCTAATCCCAGCACTTTGTGGGGCTGAAGAGGGCAGATCACCTGAGATCTGGAGTTCGAGACCAGCCTGACCAACATGGAGAAAATCTGTTTCTACTAAAAATACAAAATTAGCCTAGCTTGGTGGCTAATGCCTGTAACTTGGGAGGCTGAGACAGGAGAATTGCTGAAAGCTGGGAGGCGGAGGTCGTGGTGAGCCGAGATTGTGCCATTGCACTCCAGCCTGGGCAACAAGAGCGAAACTGCATCTAAAAAAGAAAAAAGAAAAAAGAATGAGATGACTAGAGAAAAAGGGAGACACTGTAGGACAAAACAGAAACACGAAACTTGATAATATTAATATACTAAAAAGGTGATAAAAACAAAATTTATTAGAAGTGGTGAAAACAAAATTTATCCTCAAGAAGATAGAATTAGAAAATGGAGAGTAAATTGGAGAAGTTATTCCAGGATGGCAGAAAAAAGAAAGATAATTTAAAACATAAGAAAGATGATAGAAGTGGAGAACAAAGAACTAAGATTAAATATGTAAATCTTTAATGTTATTGAGGGGTTCTCCAGAACAAATGCAACCAAAACAAGAATTTAAAACATAGGAGTGGTCAGGCGCAGTGGCTCATGCCTGTAATCCCAGTACTTTGGTATACCAAGGTGGGCGGATCATGAGGTCAAGAGATTGAGACCATCCTGGCCAACATGGTGAAACCCCGTCTCTACTAAAAATACAAAAATTAGCTGGGCATGGTGGCATGTGCCTGTAGCCCCAGCTACTTGGGAGGCTGAGACAGGAGAATCACTTGAACCCGGGAGGAAGAGGTTGCAGTGAGCCTAGATCACTCCACTGCACTCCAGCCTGGGCGACAGAGCGAGACTCCATCTCAAAACACACACACACACACACACACACACACAGACGAGAACTTTCTTGAGCAGAGCAAAGCAAAACAAATAAAGCAAATCCTCAGATTAAAAGGAGTAAAAAACATAACAAAAAGAGAGTACCTGAAAAAATCAGGTAGAAAGGAAAGGCTGTCTAAAGATGATGAAAAATTAACTAGCCTCAGACCTTCCTACAACTTTAAATGCTCTTAAGACAATGGAGCAATGTGTGTAAAGTTTCAAGGAAAACTGTTTGAAGTATTATATACCTATTAAAGCTCTTTTCCTCACAGAAAAGTAATATAACAATTATATGTACATATATATGTATGTATATATTCAGATATCCAGAAAGTATTATATATTTATATTGTCAGCCTTAGATAATTAGATTCAGAAAATATGATTAATATATAGAGTTTATTCAAATGCAAAGCTTGAGGATAAGTGCTTGGGAAACACAGACTCCAAAATAATGGGTCAGCATTCCAAAGTGGGGAAGTTACAGTTTCCCTTATATAGGCAGTTAACAGGGGTTGCAACATTTTCCAAACAAAGTCAGTACCTACGCTGTAGCAATTTTATTACAGCTTGCTACATTGCAAGAATGATTGCTTTAACATTCTGTGGGGAAGAGTGACGATCCAAGGAGGTCTTATCTCTGATGCCACAAAACCTTTCCTAATCATTTTCAGGAAAAAGCAGGAGTTACAGCTGCATGTTAGGTGGCTCAGGCCACATAGCCACATTCATCTCAAGGCTCAAAAAATAATTTTAAGTTCCAACAGTTTTAAGTTTGAATTATTTAGTTTCATAATATTTATTGAAAAAAAAAGTATTTGAAGTAGAGGTGGAAAAGAAAGAGAAATGGTTTTTAAATGGCTGATACTGAATATTGAATTTTTTTAAATATTAAATTTTGTTTTTGTTTTTGTTTTGAGACAGAGTCTTGCTCTGTCGCCCAGGCTGGAGTGCAGTGGCGCGATCTCGGCTCACTGCAAGCTCCACCTCTCAGGTTCACGGCATTCTCCTGCCTCAGCCTCCCGAGTAGCTGGGACTACAGGCGCCCGCCACCTCGCCCGGCTAGCTTTTTTTGTATTTTTTAGTAGAGACGGAGTTTCACCGTGTTAGCCAGGATGGTCTCGATCTCCTGACCTCGTGATCCACCCGCCTTGGCCTCCCAAAGTGCTGGGATTACAGGCATGAGCTACCACACCTGGCCTAAAATAGTTAGAAGGTTAAATTTACATGAGGAGATCAGATATGAAAATATAGTAAGTTAAAAATAGAAAATAAAATGTGAAATATAATGCTGATAAATTCTGTAAGTAACTTTGATAACAGGTACTGAGAAGCCTCATATATGTTTAATTTAAAATTTTAAGAAATTGAGGAAAGCTGGAACTTCCATATATAGCACCATGTGAAACAAACAGAAACAAATATGACAAAGACAAAGACAAAAAAAAAAAAAAAAAAAAAAGAAAAGAAAGAAAAGAAAAAGCTGAAACCAAGGAAAGGCCAAACCATTTTTAATATATTTTTTGGGAATATTGAAGCAGCATTGTTGTCTGAGTAAATACCCAAGGTTTGTTTCCTCATGGCAAGGAAGCAAGGACATGGACACAGGTGGAGTGAAGTTAAAAGCAGAGATTTAATAAGCAAAAGAGAGAAAGGAGAACTGCTCTCTCTCTCTTACAAGACAGAGGGGTGCCCCAGGGGGACTCCTAGTCCAGGTTGGAGTGGGCAGAGTTTTCTAGACAGGCTTGAGGAGGCAGTGTCTGATTTACATAAGGCTCAAAGATTGGTTGGACCAGGTGTGACATTTACATAGCCCACGAGGAAGCTGGCCACCCCACCCCAATTATTCATTATGCAAATACAGTCTGTACCTGCCTGGGTCATGTTGCCTGCTTCTTACTAGGCACATGGTTTACAAGATAAGGGGAAGATGGAGCCGCCATGTTTGACGCCTTCCCCCCAGGTAGCCTTTTCCTATTGGCACAGCTGCCTCACCCGTGCAAGCTTCCAGCTTGCTTGTCTATGCCTGCAGGTTGATTTTACAGGCTGCCATTTGTTAGAAAAGAAAATGATTTGGCGCTGCTTTTTTATTAAAATGAAAACATTACCAAGGACTTCCTTCCTCTCACTATCTGCCTAAATAATTTTTTCTTAACTCCTGTATCACTATCATTGACATCTAAAGCATCAACCTCAAATATCTCCTCAGACACTTTGGCAAAAAAACAGTAGAATTCTCTATTCAACCAACTTATTCTCAAATAAAAATGATACGATGACTTTCACAGTTAGTAAAATGACTCAGTAACAATGCTGCTCATGTATTCTTCCTGAAAAACTAGTTGAAGGCACAATTTAACCAGCTAAAAATTCAAAAGTGCCAGGCACGATGGCTCATGCCTATAATCCCAACACTTTTGGAGGCCAAGGTGGGTGGATCATCTGGGGTCGGGAGTTTGAGACCAGCCTGACCAACATGGCGAAATCCTGTCTCTACTAACCATATAAAAATTAGCTGGGTGTGGTGGTGCATGCCTATAATCCCAGGTAGTTGGGAGGCTGAGGCAGAAGAATCACTTGAACTCGGGAGGTGGAAGTTGTAGTGAGCTGAGATCGTGCCATTGCACTCCAGTCTGGACAACAAGAGTAAAACTCCATCTCAGAAAAAAAAAAAAAAAAAAAAAAAAAAATTCAAAAGTAAAACACCATAAGTAGGAAGTTAAAACTCCATCTGAAACCATAAATACAAGTGGTGTAATAAATATTATACTTTACATCTTACAATGTTTGAGGCAAATGTGACAGGTTAAAAAATCATAAATTAATTTTAAAGTACTGACAAAAAAATTTCAAAAGTATAACTGAATTGACGTTTCATTGAGGGAACTCACCAATTATAATTTCATTTCTATCATTTTGAAATTAACAAATATAAGTTTAAAAGAATGCTATTCAGTTATGAAAGACATTATACAACTATAAGCAGAACTTCAAGCAGACAGAATGCCTTCCAAACTAACACGTGCACGTGTAAAATTTCCAGAAAATATAGTGGCATAGAAAACAAAGAAAATAGAAGGGAAGCATAAGAAACAAAAGCTGTATATTAAAATTATTGCAATTAAACCAAATATACCTGTTCCATCTTAGAATAAAAGTCACACTAATTTACTGAAAGCAAAATATTTTAAATTGATTCAAAACATAAATTAGAGAATATTATACATGCATGTATAATTAAATTTTTAAAAAATTTAAATAGCATAAATTTCATCAATCATAATGTCTGACCACAATGCAATAAGACAAGAAAACTATAATTAAAAACATGGCAAAATCGTAGTAGTAAGAAACTACAGTATTACTTGCCTAATGGATACTTGGACAAAGATAAAGCCAAACTACAATTTTCTATTGATTGTTAGCATTTTTTGAACAGTTACTATGACCAGATACTCTCCCCAGTATTATAGAGGCTACACAGTAAACCTGAGAATTAGGATGTAAGCCGAGGTTACAGCAGTGAAGGGCACAAGCTCTGCAGCTGAATGACCAGGGTTTGAATCTGGGTCCACCCCCTGTCAGTTGCCTTGGACAAGTTACTTATCTTTCCTAGCTTCAGTTTTTCCTTATCTGAAACACAGGGATAATAGTAGTATTAGCATCATAATACACTCTTACAATGAGTTATCATGAGCAACACATGAGCTGATACATATGTCAGAGGCACTCAAACCAAAGCGACTCCCTCTTGAATAGGGGCTGGGTAAAATCAGGCTGAGACCTACTGGGCTACATTCCTAGGAGGTTAAGGCACTCTTAGTCACAACATGAGACAGGAGGTCTGCGCAAGACACAGGTCACAAAGACCTTGCTGATAAAACAGCAGGTGGCAAAGAAGCGGGCCAAATCCCACCAAAACCAAAATGGCAGAAAGTCGCCTCTGGTCAACCTCACTTCTCATCACATGCTAATTATAATCCATTAGCGTGCTAAAGGACACTTCCACCAGCTCCATGACAGTTTACAGATGCCATGGCAATGAAAGGGAGTTACCCTATATGATCTAAAAGGGGAAGGAACCTGCAGTTCCGGTAATTGCCCAGCCCATTCCCAGAAAACTCATTAGTAATCCACCCCCGTTTAGCATATAATCAAGAAATAAACATAAAAATAGCCAGCCAGCAGTCCTTGGGGCTGTTCTGCCTATGTAGTAAAGCCATTCTTTTATTCCTTTACTTTCTTAATAAACTTGCTTTCACTTTATGGATTCATGTTGAATTATTTCTTGTGCAAGATCCAAGAAACCTCTTTTGGGGTCTGGATCAGGACCCCTTCTGGTAACACATATGAAGGGCTTAATAGAGTGCCTGACTCATAAAGAGTGCCCAATAAACAGTAAATATTATTGTTGTTACCTCACGTTACTAACTCTTTAAAACTGACCATGGGCATGTAGCCAAACTTATGGGAATGTGTCTTTTATATCTTGTACCAATTAAACCCTTTCTCTTGTTTCAAAGGTGTCTTAGCAATAATAATATAAGATTTTAGCATATGCAATTGTCTTAGCAATAATAAGATTTTAGCATATGCAATTGAGGACATAAATTTAGTTTCTAATTGGAGGAAATTGGAAAACTGAGAGCACAATGAGAGTAAAAATAAATCTACCTTGCTAATGAGTTTTCCCCAGCTCATGGTTAGTAACCAGTAGATCTTTGCTGACTGATGTACTGATTTGCAATCTAGTTAGGGACATCAGGTTGACACTTGAAAAACATATTAACTATAAAAGGAAGAACAGAATTTGGCTAAAGGAATCTCAAAATGGAATTCATAGTGTTCATAGACCAAATGGAAATTTATACTTGAGATAATATTTAAAGATACATATAATATGCAATTAAATATAAAATTGTGTAATGGAAATTATAGAAGATTAGATATTCCAAAGGGGAGGAGCTTGGTGACACCTGTAAGAATCAGAAGGCTGAATGGAGGATTCCTTTTTTAGTACTGAGGATTTGGATAGGTAAAGATTCAAAACAAATAAACAACAACAACAACAAAAATCAAAAAAGAGAGGCATGAGTAGCAGCATCAAAGAAGAAATCGAAATACATGGAACAGATTGAATGGGTCTAATTTTGGAGCACTGAAGACAATTGCCCAAAATATAGTGCTTTGGCATGCTGAGTGCTTTGAAAATTGAAAGGTCACAAAAGTAAGCTTCAGTATCAAACTTTTTCTCTGTGACCTTCTGCTGCCTCCCTGTCTCTCTGATTCTTTCCTGAAACACTGGAAGGGACTTAGGGAAAGTTCTTGTCTGAGTAAGAAAGCTTCTTCCCAAAAGAAATGCAACTGTCTTAAGACCCTCTCCCTAGGAATCTCATCAAATAACCAGGAAAGATCAACCACAGAGAAAAGACTGGCAGGAACTGCCATACCCAGACAGACTTTTCATCTATTCTCCTGAGGGCAGCTCTGAGGGTTTAACTGGAGGGCTTGATCTGCCTAAGACAACCTTTGTTCCAGCACTGTGCCACCCTCATTTTTCCATCCAGCTTCCAGAGAGAATCATTTACAAAATGATGTTGTCCTCCCAGTTCCATTATATCTTCCCTATGAAGAGAGTACTTAAGCCTCAACCATCTGGCCCCTCTTCAAGCCTCATACTTTCTGTATGGCTTCTGTGCTTATGCATGTTAAATAAATGTTGTAGTTCTTTTTCTCATATTAATCTGCCTTTTGTCAGTTCATTTTCAGTGAACCTTCAGTGGGCGAAGAGGAAACTTTCCCTCTGTCTCTATACTAGGATGAAGTAACAACTTCTTCAGAAAGTGTGGAAACAGGCATCTTGGTTGAGTTGCCTACACCGGCCTGTGAAGTTGGCTGATGCCTTTGTTTGAGATCTTGCTTGAGTTCAGGATAGAGAGAAGGCCTCCTTATCTATATGTGGATGATCAGGGTCACCTGAGCAGGTGCCTTTGTACATGCTATGATTTGGATAAGCTAAAAAGCTCTATGAGAATAAACAAGAACCTTGCCCAAAGGTAATTCTGCATATTTAAAAATATGCCTGAGGATTTTGGAAGAGATGTGTGTATGTGCAATTATGTGTGAATTTTGTGTGTGAATGTGTGGATGTGGGCGTGCATGTGCCTGTGTTCGTTCATGTGTTTAAATGTGCTTGTGTGGGCCCATGTTTGTGTGTGTGTGTGTGTGTGTGTGTATCTAGATTATTGGTATGTACAGGAGAGAGGCTACTGAGAAAATCACTATGAAGAAAAAAGGACCCAAGTGTGGGCTGAATTCAGGACAGCGCAGTCATGGGATGGTGGCTCCCAGGACAGTGCCACATTATGATCGAAGTAGCCTCTCCTCAGGGTCTCTCTAGGTGGCAAACTTAAAAATAACAATTTTCCCGGAAGGCCAAATTACTATGTAGGGAACATTTTCCCCCAAAGGACTTGGAGGCAAAATGAACCTGAAGACCTTAATTATTCAATGTCCCCAAGCCTCTCTTCCAAAACATAGAATGGTGATGAAAAGGAATCACTTACAAGAGAGAGAAGTGCGTGCTAAATATTAGGTGACAAGTCGCCAAAAATTCTAGGTAATGGTAGTAAAGTGAGAATAGGCTTCCTAAGGTATCAAAGGTCAAACATGGTCCCCCAAATACCTGACCTGCAAACCTAGGCAGATAGCAGCTCTAGAGAAGAAATGGCTGAAGCAGAGAGTACGTGGCTCGGTATATATTAGACCCTATTTGCCACATAGACGACTCCTAAAAATACTCTTTTGGGCAATGTGACCTAGAGTTTTTTTGTTGATCAGACTCATCCTCAATACTTGACAGGGATGATGGAACCCCTGCCTCCTATATCTATCAAATTAGATAGGTATAGAGCTCTCTAGGAGAGAGCCCAGAAAGTTCTTCTATGTTTACTAAGCACTCCAGGTCATTATTATCACTAGGGAAGCTTGGGCAGCAGTCATTTAAAGAGACTTCTAGAAAGGAGCAAGGGTGGAAGGTGGCGATCTGTCCACTTAACATGCAGAGGCTACTGACGCAGCAGAACTGTTAAAGTGAGTGATGCTGGCTGGTGGAATGTGAGGACATTTGGGTGAGAGTTGTAAACAATTTCGAGCTGGCATGCTTTGCAGATGTCAGCCTGTATCTGTGGCATGCATTAAACAGACCACAAATCCTGGGCAAGAGGGACAGTATGCCATCAGCAAATGTATCATAAGTCTTTTTCCCCAAGAATTTTCCTGATGACAGTGGAGGAAACAAATCTAGATAGTCCACTGAATCAATGTTGTCATTAACAGATTTACAATTTCATCAATGATATAGACACTTTAGTCAAATGAACCACATAGGAATAAGGGTATTAAATCTCTGACAGCGTTAGAAGTTATTTATCTGTTCATTTCTCTAATGAATTTATGTATATATTTCTATTGATAAAAAAAGAAATACATATAGTAAAATAGATACTTTTTTTTGGAATAACTTCCAACTTCCACTTAAACTACTGTCAACTTTTGAATGGCATTCTAAATATAAAATAATTACAGTGTAAAATGCCTGGGGGTTGGAATAAACTTTTCTTGCCTCTAAAGACAATGCTTTTACACAGGGCAAAGAAAAAAAAAGGCTCATGGAAACTCACTGAAGAGAAGCTTCTATATCTTACCATCTTTGCATTATAGAAAATATGTACATTGCAAGTTGGAAGTACTTCATTCCTCTAGTATTAATTTGTATTTCCTGCCTTATATTGGTTTGGCTGAAGTTCACATAAACTGCAGTGCTTTGGCCCACCAAGACAGAAAGTCATTCAAGTAAACTTTTCTTTCTTCCTGGAATTCACCCCATTTTCTTCCTTTTCTCCCTCCCCCTTCACCTTAACCCCTCTCTCAGCCCAACTCTGCCCTTCCCTTTAAAAAAAGTTGCATTAGTTCTTTACAAGTGAGCAAGAACAGAACCGAATGTTTCACATCTGCTCTCTGAGTTCACGGATTAGCATGAGAATGAGTGGCCAGTGTTTCAATGATGCACAGTCCAGTGGATGAGAATGGGGGCTCAAGCCCGGTATCAGAGAGCTCTCTGGCTCCTGCCAGATGTCCTAGGCCCAGGACACAAAAGCGTGAACCCAGGGTTTTAACAAATCACCTTTCTCTGGGGCTAATCACTCAAGAAAAGGTTTTGTTGTGGGTTGGAGAGGGTCAGGTTGGTACTTCTCCAATGATCTGTAGCCTTGCTCAACCTCTCGAGCCTTAGCCCTTCAAGGCTTTCTAAAGAGACCTCTTATTTCTTTCTCTCAAATCCAGGGCTCTGAGGGCAAAAGCTGCATGCCAGAGGATCCTGAAGGCACCAGGCAGCAGGGGCTCATTAATCAATGGTGACCATGTTGCTAGTCTATCACTCACTCTCTCTCTCTGAACAATAAAGACTTTAGCAAGCATAAAATAGCTCAATGGGCATGTACAAGGTCAGGCTTAGTGGCAAGATGGTTCTGGCGTAATCATAGTTGCAGGAATCCTGCACTTCCCGCAGAGAAGGTCTATCAGCTGTGGGGTGGTGGTTCTAAAGGTATCGTCCCTGGACCCGCAGCATCAGCCTCACCTGGGAACTTGTCAGGAATGTAGATTCTCTTTCCCACCCTGACCTGCTGGGTCAGAAATCCTAGGGTGAGCTCAGCATCTATTATTCCCATACCTTCCGGGGGTTTCTACCCCTGGAAGTTCTTCTTATTTCAAACTAAAGAGACTCTAGCCAAATGTCTCTTGGTTTTTTGGACTAATTTTATATCCAGGCTTAAGCCATAACCTTTTTAAACTCTCATCCTTGTAGGATGGGGCGACATTCTGATTTGTCCAAGACTGGGAATATCCCAGGATGCGAGGCTTTCAGTTCTAAAATTGAGAAAGTTCAGGGCAAACTGGGACAAGCTGGTCACCCTAACTGAGAAGCAGGGCTAGTTCAGACCCGGAACCCATCCGCATGCCTTCCTACCTCACTGTCATTGCCCTCACTATTCTAGTGGGTCAAGGAAGATCAAGAAAGAAAGATCAAAGAGATAAATATCAGCCAGAGGAGATCACTTTAATAATGCAATCAGTGTGAATGTATCAAAGTCCTCAAAACAAAACAAAAATACATCAAATGAAAACAACAACTGGATTTTGTATAAAGAAAGCCTCCTGGGCTGGGCGTGGTGGCTCACGCCTGGGCAGATCACAAGGTCAGAAGATTGAGACCATCCTGGCCAACACGGTGAAACCCCACCTCTGCAAAAAAAAAAAAAACAAAAAAAAAAATACAAAAATTAGCTGGGCATGGTGGACCGCGCCTATAGTCCCAGCTACTTGGGAGACTGAGGCAGCAGAATCGCTTGAACCCAGGAGAAGAAGGTTGCAGTGAGCTGAGATTGCGCCACTGCACTCCAGCCTGGGTGACAGAATGAGACTCAGTCTCAAAAAATAAAGAAAAGAAAAAGAAAAAAAAAGAAAGTTTCCTGCGATAAATCAGTGATTTCTGCCTTTAGAGGAAAGATCTAGAAACTTCTTCCTGGAATTCTGATGTGAGAGTACATTATTTTCTCATCGTTCTGTAATCTTCTCAGCAGAAAGTCATTAGATCGTTGAATTCCTCATACTACCACTGTATGTTCCACATATTTCAATTTTGACACAGCACTATTTTGCTCAAGTTGATCTCCTCAGCCTCCCAAGTTATAAAAGTGGATCCCTAGGTCAAAGGAGAGACTTGAGCATGTATATATAGTTTGAGGAGTTCTCCGAATTTTGGAAAGTATTCAGAAAGGGAACAGTTGCCTTGGAAAGTCAGGATCTATTGGCAAATGAGGTCTAGGATACAGGTGAAGGGAAGGGTTGGTCTCCCTCTGGATTGGAGGAGTGTTTATGAAAAAAGTGTTTGAAGTTCCCAGCATAACTGCCCTACTTGACTTAGAAGTTTTATATCGCAAGAAGTGATGTGACCTGGTGACACTGCACAGTTAGAGAGGCAGTATTTGGCCCCAAAGATAGGCAGAAAAGGTCAATAGTGACTGTGAGGAATACGCTAAATGTTGCCTAGATAAGAATGCATTATTAAATGCCTGATTGAGTTTGGGAATGTTTTGCTTAAAATTTATGGAATAATGAGAAAGAAAATTGTGATACCGTAGAAAAGGCATAGATTTTGAAGATTAAAAAGTTTGGTTCAAATCTTGCCCTTTTACTAAATGTATTACCTTGGGCAAGTTACTTAGCCCCATCTTACCAGAAATTGGGAATAATAACATCTATTTCAAAAGAGTTATTTGAGGTTTAAATAAGGTAATACATGCAGCATACATTGCAGAGTATGCGGTACACAGTAAGTGCTCCATAAATGCTAAGAAGCAGTGTGATACAGTAGAAGGAGTTTGCAGTATTGCTTTAAAACAGACTCAGGTTCCAATCCTAGCTCCAGCTCTTTTCAGTATATGGCTTTAGCATTTAAACTGCATCTGTGAAATTTATTTAACTGCATTTGTCTCTGGAAGAACGCTTTAAGGACTAAATAAGATTACATACATAAAGTGCTCAACATTCTATTAGATGATTTCCCCCTTGACCAAACCATGTTAACCACATCCTTCTTTGAACTCCCTCATGGATGCATTTGAACTTCCACCACCCTCTGCCATGCACAATTACGGTGTACATGCTGACTTCCTCACTTCTCTCTAGTTTGCCTTTGTATGCTTCTAACACAGCCTTTGTATGGCAATGAACTCTGGGATGAACTGAGCCTTCCCATAACATCTGGTAATTATGATGACCAAAACCAACTTAACCTCAGAGACTGGGATCTGGGAAAGGCAGGTCTATAAACACTTAAGATGTTCACAAAATTCTCTGATCACAAAGCCTAGGCAGATAGGGGTGAGGGGAGCAGAGTTTGGGCTCAAGGCTCTGCTTCTGAGTAAGCACTGTTCCCACCTCCACGCTTCATCCTGCTGTTACCCCATATCTGTGAAGGCTCTGGATAGAGGATGCTGTCCTACATGTAGAATGGAATCAGTGTTGGGCCTCACCAGACCTCTGATTTTTGTGTGTGTGTTTCTGTTGTTCTTCAGGCAGCAGAGGAAAGAATCCTGGAGTTGGAGTCAGCCATTGGGGTCAGACTCTACCACTTCAAGTTGCATGAATTGGGCAAGAACAAGAATAGCTACCACTGTTACCATTCAGAAAGCACTCACTGTGACCAAGCACATCAACCCAGGTGGTCCTCACCACAGCCTTGTGAGGCGGGAGGAAAATCTGGACACTAAGATGTGGGATCACACTAAGATGTGACTCAGAAAGATCGAATGAACTGCTGGGTGTCGCTTAGCTGGTATGTGGCACAATTAGGACTCTGAGCAAAGTCCCTGTAATTCCCTTATGTCCACCTTCAAACCGTTTTACCCATCTCAGTTTCCTTCTCTGCATAATGAGAATTGAGTTCTGTGCTTTGAACTTTAAAAGGTACAGTTGAAAGCAGACCAGCGTCTCCGGACTTAAGCCTCAATTCAGGGCTCTGTTCCCTGCGTTTATTTGACTCCCCACGTCTAGCCTGGCTCGCTCATCATGGTGTGAGCTGAAACACCATAACGGTAATGGTAATTAACATTTGCTGAGCATTTACTGTGTGCCAGGTACTCTTCAAAAATCACAGTATCAGACCAGGTGTGGTGGCTCATGTCTGTAGTCTCAGCTGCTCAGGAGGCTGAGGCTGGAGGATGGCTTGAGCCCAGGAGTTTGAGGCTGCAGTGAGCTAGATTGCACCACTGCACTCCAGCCTGGGTGAAAGAGTGAGACTTCATCTTTAAATAAACAACAATAATAATAATGATAAATAATAAAATTATTGCATCATATTGCAGCAACCCTCGTGTACAGATGAGACACAGAGCCACAGAAATGCTAAGTTGCCCAACGTGGCTTAGTAAATGGCAAGGCCTAGTGTACAACCATCAAAGCAAAGCAAGCTGGGGCTTGCAGAGCATCAGATCTTAGGAAAGCACCAAAATAAGTGATGAAAGGTGAGGCCAGTTGTCCTAGAATTTGTTTCTTAGTCAGCAAACTCAGCTGCTCCCAGAGGGCTGCCTGCAGCCAGTGTTCTTCTGTAAGAGGAAAAAGCAAAGGGATGGGCTTAAGGGCTGATCCCTTAGCAGCAATAGCTTCACAACCATTTCCCCTTGTGTTTGTAAATCATGAGTGGAAGATGATGTTTTTGGAATAATCCTAGCAGCGATATTTGTTGACCAACCGCTGGCTGTGCCTCCTGTTCAGGATAATTCTATGAGCGTGAAGTATCTTTGGCTTGCTAATGCCATTTCCAGTCCAGAGTATACCAAACAGTGTCAGGAGGGAGAAAAAGACAGGCTCATTCCTCAAGTGTTTTTGTTGGAGCATCACAAGCAGATGGCAGCATGGGCCCTGCTGTAGTTGGGACAAATTGAACAAGCATCAAGCACCAGCTCATCAGAGACTCCCTTCATGCTGTAAATCAGGGCATAAAGCAGCCTGAGGCCCCAGTAAACTGCACAAGAAGGAGCCCATCACTGATCTCATTGCCCATAAGCACAGGGCCAAGAGGAAGTGGAACAAAAGGCAGGCCCTTTGCAGAATGGAGACATGAAGAGCAGCCCAAGCCGGCTTCCACAGGCCGTTGGGCACTAAATCTTGAATCGGGATTCCAGTGCTATTTAGCCTGGGTGAACTGGGATTTGAAGCAGAATTAATTGCCTCCAAATTGTATCGTCCCTCCCAGCCATCCATTAGTTTGCTTTGGCAGAAGGATAATGATACTTCATGAAATATAGCTGCAGAATCTAGCCTCGTTCATCGCAACCCCAGAATGAGCTCAAACAAAAGCAAAACTTTCAAACAATATAGTTTTCCTCAGGGTGAGAATGAATAGACATATTAGGTCACTATTACTGTTTCTTAAAAATGCATGCATTTGTTTTCAAATGATGGGAATTCAGAAACTTTCAAATAAAAAGCTATAAGGGCATGTGTTGTGTTTTAAATTGTAGTAAGAAGAGTCTGATTCTGGTATTTGTTTTTGTTGAAGTTGTACCTGCGTTGTATCACCTTCTTGGTGAATGTCGTAACTCTAGGACTGGGAACTGGGGACAATCAAGGCTGAGACAGCGCCGTTACACAGTCCCTATGTAAGAGACTTCTTGGTCACTTCAGAAACTCAGTAGAGACAGTTACGGATAAGACATGGATTCAAGTAGATGCTGAGAGATACATCCATGAAGCCACGGTCTCCATTAGAGGAAGAGTGATGCCTAAATAATTTTAAATCCCTTTGAGGCCATTTAATGTACAGAATGAGTAGCAGGAAGATGTCAATAAGGTTTTTAATGCCTGTATTCCAACCGGTAGCCAAATAGAAGACAGAATGCTCCAGGATCAGTGAAGTCAATTTGCAGTTTATGGAGGAGGTGAAAAGATCTAACTTGCGGTATGCATGTGTTAGTCACCTCAGGCTGCCATAACACAATACCATAGACTGAGGGGCTTAAACAACAGAAATGTTTTTTTTTTTTTTCACAGTTCTGGAGGTTAGGAAGTGTGCCAGCTGGCTGGTTTTCAGTGAGGGCTCTCTGGCTTGCAGATGGCTGCCTTCTTGCTTTGTGCTTACGTGACCTTTCACCACGGCATGCACACAGAAAGTGACCTCTCAGACGTCTCCTGTTATAGGGGCACTAATCCTATCAGACCTCATTACCTCTTTTTTTTTTTTTTTTTTTTTTTTGAGACAGAGTCTCACTCTGTCACCCAGGCTGGAATGCAGTGGCCGGATCTCAGCTCACTGTAACCTCTGACTCCCAGGCTCAAGTGATCCTTCCACCTCAACCTCCCCAGTAGTTGAGACCACAGGTGTGTGCCACCATGCTCCGCTACTTTTTAAATTTTGGGTAGAGACAGGGTTTCACTATGTTGCTCAGGCTGGTCTCAAACTCCTGAGCTCAAGTGATCCACCTGCGTTGGCCTCCCAAAGTGTTGGGATTATAGACATGAGCCACCATGCTCAGTCTATCAGACCTCATGTAACCTTACTTACCTTCTTATAGGATCTGTGTCCAAATACAGTCACATTTAGGGGTTAAAGCCTCAACACATGAATTTTGGGGCACATAATTCAGTCCATAGCATGATATATATAAAACTTAGAATGTATATGTATAAGTTAGAATTTTAAAAAATTCAGTGCATACTTTGGCTATAAGCAGAAAATAATATTACCTAATTTATGCTATTGCTTAAGTCAGGGCCCCAGAGTCAAAAGCCCACAGAGGGAAGACAGGTGATGTCCATGAACAAAGCAATGAATGAAGGAAGGCAAGCCAGTCCAACTCACGCGCATCGTTGTCGAGATACAAATCTATTATTATCATATAGATCGATTCTCTTCTCTTCTTCAAGAGATCAATTCTCTTTTTCAAAAAAATCCAGACATTCTGCTTATTTTTTATGTGAAACTTTAGAAAAACTTTGGCTTGTTAACCATATAAATAGATGACTCCATCTGTATTCCTTATCCACCCCACAGGCTTCCAATGTGAAACATCCAGTCTAAATAAATGCTTTTGCCTTAAGGAAGGATGAAGCAAGTACTTCCACAGTTACTGGCACACATGGAATCTCAGTTACCTGTGTCTGAATAAGTGGGAAAAGAACACACAAGTGTGAGCTAACATGGATTGCCTGGAAGGAATCAAAATCCTCTTCAAAACTGTTCGTAACCATACAAGCCCTTAAGTGAAGATAATCTTACCCGAGACCAGTATTTTTTTATTCCTCTCCCTTTTCCACAGCTCACCTTCAAGTTTGTGCTGTTTTAGTTTCCTGCTGATCGCCTCTTGGTAGTTCAACAGAGAGACATAATAAGAACTGCAGAACTCTTTTGTTTATATGTTGAATCAACAGTGAAGAAATTTAACAGCTGACATGCATGTGGGTTCTCTGAAAATAGACCTGGGGTTTTCTAGGAGGCTTTGAAACGTGGGAAAGGTCTGTGAACTGGAAGACAGGAGTCCTGGGGTCAAATCGTGGCTCTGCCACTAAGCCGGTGTGTGGCCCAGGAAGTCCCATCTGCTTACTTTGACGTGAAGTGACTTTGGTTGGGCAATGTCTAAGGCTTTTCCAAGTTCTCATCATCTCGAATATTGACTCTTCTTGTTGGTTTTCAGTGAGGGCTCTTTGTTTGGATGAGGACAGAGGTTGAACTTGAATAGGAAGCAAATTCAGCTTTATCTTTATATAAGTCTGCTACGTGTGATGCACTGAGCTTGCCATTGAACTAAATGTATAGATGAGTAAGACATTGAACTAAATGTATAGATGAGTAAGAGAGAGTTCTTGCCCTCAAAGAGCCTATAATCTAGCAGATAAAATTTTACTGAGATACTATTTTTAGGTATTAGCTCATATTTTCACATTTTCTTCTTCATTTTCTCTTTTTTCTTCTTTCAGCTAAAGTAAATAGCTGGCTCTGCCTTCACAGCCACTGAAGAAGGATTTAACAGAATAATCTAGAAAAAATTTATAAAAATATCTTTATGATCTTGGAAAGGCAGAGATTCCTTAAACAGGATACCAAAAAAAGCCATAAAAAAAATACTGATGAAGTTAGAACTTCATGAAAATTAAGTACTTCTATCCATAAAAATATACTATTAAGAGAGTAAAAGGCAAGCCATTGGCTGTAAACAAAATATCTGCAATACAAATAACCAACTAAGGACTTATATCCATAATGCATGAGTAATTCCTACAAATAAATAGTTTTAAAAAAGAAAAAAAAATCAGTTACACAGTGAGCAGGAGATTTGATTATGCACTTCACAAACGAAAGTATCCAAAATAGGCCAGGTGAGGTGCCTCAAGCCTGTAATCCCAGCACTTTGGGAGGCCGAGACAGGCGGATCACGAGGTCAGGAGATCGAGACCATCCTGGCTAACACGGTGAAACCCCGTCTCTACTAAAAATACAAAAACTAGCTGGGCGAGGTGGCGGGCGCCTGTAGCCTCAGCTACTCGGGAGGCTGAGGCAGGAGAATGGCGTAAACCCAGGAGGCAGAGCTTGCAGTGAGCTGAGATCCGGCCACTGCACTCCAGCCTGGGTGACAGAGCGAGACTCCATCTCAAAAAAAAAAAAAAAAAAAAGAAAGCATCCAAAATATATCCAAATTATATGTTTTATTTAAATATATAAAAATGTGCCCTTCATGATCATCAGGGAAATGCAAATTAAGGCCACATTGTGATATTACACACCAGAATGCATACAATTGAAAAAAACTAAAAATGCAAAGTGTTGATGAAGATGCATGGTAATTAAAACTCCTATACTGTGTGGATGGAAGGGAAAATTGGTGCAACCACTCTAGAAAGATGTTCGGTAATATTTTCTCCAGCTGTGCAGATGCCTAACCTATGATTCAGAAATTCTGCTTGTGCAGTTCTGCTTCATCACAAATGAATGCCTGTGTCGACCAAATGACATCCACAGAATGGATCATAGCACCTTTGTTAGCCAAAAACTAGAAATAATCCACTGGATACATAGAGTGTAGTTTACTCAAATAATGGTAAACTGAACAGTACTAAAAAAGAAGCAACTACTGGCAGCAAAATGAATGAATCTCACATTCAAACTATTGAGTGTAAAAAAACGAACAGACATAAAAGAGTTCATACCATGTCATTCTATATAAATAATGTTCAAATACAAGCAAAATAATATAGGGTGATAAAAGTCAGAATAGGGGTTACCTTTGAGAGGGGTTATTGACTGGGAGAACCATCGGGCAGCTCTCTGGTGTGCTGTAAATGAACTGGATGATGTAGCCAGGGGTGTCCAATCTTTTGGCTTCCCTGGGTCACATTGGAAGAAGAATTATCTCGGGCCACACATAAAATACACTAACACTATGGGAGGCCGATGTGAACAGATCACAAGGTCAGGAGTTCAAGAACAACCTGGCCAGCATGGTGAAACCCTGTCTCTACTAAAAAAACAAAAACAAAAACAAAAAAACTACAAAAATTAGCTGGGCATCATGGCACTTACCTGTGGTCCCAGCTATTCGGGGGACTGAGGCAGGAGAATTGCTTGAACCCGGGAGGTGGAAGTTGCAGTGAGTCAAGATTGTGTCACTGCACTCTAGCCTGGGCAACAAAGCGAGACCCCATCTCAAAAAAAACAACAACAAAACACACACACACACTAACACTAACAATAGCTGATGAGCTTAAAAACAAAAAAGTACCTGCATAAATCTCATAATGTTTTAAGACAGTTTATGAACTTGTGTTAGGCCTTATTCAAAGCCGTCCTGGGCTGCATGCCGCCCAGGGGCCACAGTTTGGATATGCTTGGCATAGATATTAAAAATGTATTGAGTGATGTAGTTAAGATTTGTGCACTTTATCTACCCAGGCTCTCTAGGTTTTGTTTTTGAAACACATATGTAGTGGTTTGTAACACACGCTGAGATTATTTAAGGACACTTTTAAAAATTACTGTTTGTTGGAACTTGCACCAGATCAAGTAAATCAGAGCGGAATTGGGGAAGGACACATTTCTGATGCGGTAGAATTGGTTTTGAAATAGAATAGAATATAAAAAAGATAATACACTTGTGTGTCTCTTAATGATGGGGATGTGTTCTGAGAAATGTGTTGTTAGGTCGTTGTGCGAACCCTATAGAATGCATTTACACAAACCCACATGGCGCAGTCTACAGCACACCTAGGTTATACAGTAGGGCCTGTTTTTGCTCCTAGACTACAAATCTGTACAGCATGTTACTGCAGTGAATACTGGAGGCAGTTGTAACACAATAGTAAGTATCTGTGTGTCTAAACATAGAAAAGGCAGCATGAAAATATAGTATTGTAATCTCACCGGCCCCGCATCCCGGAAGTAGTCATTGTTAACTGAAACATCCTTAAGTGGCGCATGACTGTATATAAAATAGAACACACACACATACACACACACATACTTTCTCTCTCTCTTTTTCTCTTCCCTACCCCCGTCCCTCTCTCTGTCTTCTCAGGTAGTTCTAATTCACAGCCAGCATTGAAAAGCAATGCCTCAGGGGAATTTAGGGTAGTTATGAGTGAGAGAAATAATTCATACACACTGGACAATTCTCTTGGTTAAAAGCAGTAGAAAAGGTGGGCCTTCCATCTATACCCTGCAATAACCTAAAAAATGATTCCCCTGGGCAGGAGGAGAAGAGCAGTAGTGGACAGCTCAGACGAGACTTCAGAGAGGAAGCAGTTGGGGGCTGCTCCAGGAGTGCTTTGTGACTTGTGAGGAGTGACCCAGGCTCTGGACATTTACATTCTTGTGCATTTCCCTTCCACACCAAATCAGAGATGCTCCATGTGACCAACAGGATACAGCTGCCAGGACAGTGGAACTTCTAAAATTAGTCATAAAGGACATTACAGCTTCCACCCGGGCTCTCTCTCTTGAAATGGCTCTCTCTGTGGGAAACTAGTGGCCATACCTTGAAGACGCTCAAGCAGTCCTATGGACGGACTCAGGTGGAGAGGAGCTGAGGCTTCCTCGTCCATAGCACCCCGTCCACGTTCTCCTCTGTGTTGGGCTCTGTCAGCTTCCCGTGGGTCTCGCTGTGCCCCTTGGCACACCTGGAGGTATGTGCAAAGAGCAATGATGAGTAGACTGGGACTCCATGACTTACAATTATCACAATGCGGATCACACAGAACTGTCAGAAAGAAAAATGGTGCAAATCAGCTTATCACCTTCCATCATTTTTTACTACCCATTTGGCATGATTTATGTTTTGGACAGCTCTTAAGATGACACTCAAGAGATTTGGTCCAGATAAGTGATGCAGAAACTGCAAAAAGGAAAGGATTTTTCCCAAAAAGAAGATTGATTCCAAGATCAATCTATGAAACCTGATCATTTGATTTTTAAAATAATTCCTTATTTTTAAAAAAGAATTCACGTTTACTGCATGTGAAAAGCTATTTCCTTATGCTCTGTTCAGAAAAAAATGCACATAGAAATATATATATATATAGTATATGCTAATAATGCACGTGCTAAAAATAGTGCTTAGTATACTTAGACTTAAGGTCTTTCTGAGGCAGGCATAGTTTTCTGAATCATTATATTAACTAATTGACTATCCTTAAACTGTAAATTATTATTTATTAAAATGCCATCTAATAACAAATGAGCTATGAAGATATAAGAAGCTTTTAAAGTACTACTGTACAGGCATCCCATGAAAACCTCTTCTCCATGATTGATGTTTACATGATTCCATTGTCTAAAACATGAACAATGAGAGTTTTTTCTGTAAATTTCTATTGCATGAATGAAATAATGCTCACAGTATTTTCATTGAATTGATAATGTCATTTGCAAGCCAAATGTATATAATATAAAAAATTTACTGAGATACATAAAAAAGAATGCATTTAGAGTTATTTAAAGCATGTTTTCATATGTAGACTATCGCTGTTATTGTTCCAAGCTGATAAACACATTTTAAGAATTTACAAGTCATACTTTAGTTATTCGAAACACAGCACAAGAGAGAAATTTCTGCAGTAAATGCTTCTATGGTCCCTAGTGAAATATAATAAACTAAAATTTTCTTAGCGAAGAACATTTTAAAAGACAACTTCAGAGAAGTTTTATTTTGTAAAACAGGAAAGTAAAGCAGTGAAGATAGTGAGGGTACATAACAATACAGACTGCACTACAGGATTTATTCTCATCAATATTTGAGGCTTATTCCATGCAATGGAAATCAACTTGTCTCTTTAATTCATTCAGATTTTACCTTATGGCCAGAAGGAGGCAAAGAGGTAAGATATATAGGAATCAGGTACTGAATGTAATCAATGTTTTAAAAATATTGTGTGAAAATATGTGTAACCTAAGATTTACTATTTACCCTTTTAAATCTACAATTTAGTGGCATTAAGTACACTCATGTACTTAAAATCACCACCATCCATCTCCAGAACCTTTTCATCATACCAAACTGAGAATTTATACTCCTCAAACAGTAACTCCCCATTCTCTCTTATCCCTAGCCCCTGGTGATCTTGCTTCTACTTTCTGTCTCTATGAAATTGACTACTCTCGGCGCCCTCTGTAAGTGGAATCATATAGTACTTGTCTTTTTCTGATTGGCTTATTTCACTTAGCTTGATGTCCTCAAAGTTCACCTATGTGTCAGAATTTCCTTCTTTTCTTAGGCTGAATAATAATTCCATTGTATAGGTATACCTCACTTTGGTATCCATTCATCTGTTGATGGACACGTGAGTTGTTTCTAGCTTTTGGCTATTGTGAATGATGCTGCTATGGACATCAGTGCACAAATATTGAATCAATGTTTAAACTCCCGTTATAGACTGTAAACAGAACACCATCTGATTATGTTTATAATCAGGTTTTCCTAGTGACATTAGGGTATATGGGTTAATAAATCACGTCAATGCTGGAAAATATGACGGAGACTCAGAATAGTTAAGAATTGTAAGCCACCAGATACTTTAAGGTAGAAACTAAGCCTGAAGAAAGAAACGCTGTCTGTTAGAGTTTGGATGTTTTTCCCCTCCAAGTCTCATGTTGAAATGTGATTCCCAGTGTTGGAGGTGGGTGCCTGGTGGGAAGTGATTGTATCATGGTGGCAAACCCATCATGAATGGTTTAGCACCATCCTCCTAGTGATAAGTGAGCTCTCACTCAATTAGTTTGTGAGATCTAGTGGTTTAAAAGTTTGGGACCTCCCCTTCTCCCTCTCTTGCTCCCACTCTCACCATGTGACATGCCGGCTCCCTGTCACCTTCTGTGATCATTGGAAGCTTCCTGAGGCCTCATCAGAAGCAGATGCTGGCACCATGCTTCCTGTACAGCCTGCAGAACCATGAGCCAAAATGAAATATCTTTTCTTTATAAATTATTCATCTTCAGGTATTTCTTTATAGCCACATGAAACTGACCTAATACATTGTCCAAGTGTGAATGTCTACGAAGCAATGAGGTGCTATGCCTTTTGCAAATAAAGCAATTAAATTACAATCTCACCCATTTGCAGTCAAAACAGGGTAACAGACATTATGAGAAAGGTGTGTGAAATATGTCCTAGGGGCATGTGAAAGGATGCCTTGCCTAGACTTGGGCTGTGGGGGACACAGAGGGAAGGGGGTTGTCTGGGAAGGGTGGCAGAAGCCAGACAATGACTGAATTGGGTGTAAGAGCCATATGACAATTGGAAGGGAGATAAGTTGCTGCAGGCAGAGGAAAGATGTGAATTAAGAGGGATACACGATAAAACATTGGCATCCTGGGCTGGACAACACTAAGACGTAGTCTGAAACTATCCTTAGAAGCCTTGAGTTTCTTATTGTCTTAGGACATGAGAATAAGAGAAAAGAAAAGAGATGCCAATTTTCTTTCCTCTCCCCATAGCCATAACTGAGACCAGCTTTTCCAAAAGAGCTTTCAATGACAAAGAACCCTGTGGTTCAAATAAACATGAAGGCCGCTGGCATAAGTCAATGCATGCTAAAGGTTCTAAAACATTCTACCATCTCACTATGTATATATGTGTATGTATATCTGTGTGTTTATATCTTCTCTCTTTATACGTATATTATATATCTATATATTCTTGTATTTATATCTATTTTATTTAATGGTTAAACCTGCAGACTTCTTTGCACAGGGGAAGCTTTCTCTTTATTCTCCACTAACATTTGTTCCTCAACTCACAACATTTTCCCCTTAATACTGGGTTGAAAGACACTGGGCCTGAGGGTACATTAGTGAGCAAAAGAAACAAATCCTTACCTTCAGGGAACATACATTTTAGTGGGAAACAGACATTAACAAGTAAAATATTTAGCATATTAGACAGTGATAAGTGCTAAAGAGCAAAAAACAAAGTAGGAAAGAAGACTAGAAGTGTTAAGTGAGGTTAACATTTTAGAAGAGGTGGTTAGGAAGACCCCACTGAGAAGGTAACTTTTGAGTAAAGACTTCAGGGAGAAAATACTGCAGCTACCTGGAGAAGTACTTTCCCGGTAGATGAAACAGGAAGTGAAAAGGCCCTGAGGCAGAGCCATGCCTACTCTTTTCCAGGAATCTCCAACAGGTCAATGGCTGAGGCAGAATGAGCCCACTGCAGGGAAGTAGGATATGAGGTGGAAGGGTCAGGTTATATGAAATCTTCTGGCTTCTTTTCAATTCTTTTAAACATTTATCCAAATATGTTTGCATTTTAACTGTTTTCATTATAAACAAGTGTCCTAACTGTGTTTTCTTAGATTCTGTACTTCTCTATTTGGCATCCATTAACCACAGGTCCAAATAATGGCCAAAGTCACCTGCATCTCTTCTGTAATCCCACTTTTCTGAGTATGTAGAAATCAAATGATAAATCCTCCAACCACAAGCAGTAATATCTACCTGCTATTCCATAAGGAACTCCAACCTTGCAACTTTCTACCACTGTAGTAATAAAGGCACTGGTTAAGGCTTTCCCTCCCTTCTTCTGTCCCTGACCAAACCTGGTGTTTTCACCCATGGCCCGTATGGCATACATGACCTCTCCTCTCAGAAAATGTAGGCAATCAATTATTTCAATGGCATTAGATTTTGTGTGTTGTCACTCAGTCAACTCCAAAATTAAAATTCCATGGATACAATGGAGAGAACAAATTCATGACTAGATACTGCATCGCCTGTTGGTGATGGGCAGAGTTGGCATACTCTTGCTCTGAAATGTGATTTTGCTAGTCTTTATAAAAGTTCCTAGCTTCAGTGTTCTTCGGTCAAATATGTTACGTGCCATTTGATAATCAGTTGGGATCCTGGAGCCTTCTCTGAAACCCTCTGAAAAAAGCTGGTTTAGAGCTTGTGGTCAGACTCAATGCCTGAAAGAAACCTCTAAGCCTTTTAAGTTTTATATTTACAGATACTAACATTCTAACATCCTCTGGCATTCCATATGATACAGAAATTCAAAGCAAAGACAAGGAAAATGATGCATGTACGTAAAGAAGAGGAGAAGTTGAGCAAAATGGTGAGCTGGGAATAGATCTTTGAGGATACACAAAGCCTCTTAAGGAAAACCTGTACATTATAAGGAACACTCTGGAACCCAGCTTCCAGTAAATTTAGCCCAATAAATGATCCACAATTTGGCCATTTATGTTCATACTTCCTTTTCTTGAGGAGGATGAACATAACAGTTTCCATATTATCCAGTGACCCAGAATACCTAGGAAGTGATGGATGGTGAGGTTAATTATTTTACCCAAGTTTTAGTAATTTCACTTTTAGAAGTATGAAGTAAGGTAATATTCAGAAAGGTGAATAAACTTTTATGTGAAAGAAATTGATTTCACTCTTATTTATGATAGCATAATTTCAAAACAATCAAAGAGAAATTATGGAAGTATCTACATTGAATGATGAAGAATATATAATGATGTAAGAAAATACCTAAAAGGCAATTTTAACTGATAAAAGCAAGACATAAAATATATGTCTGTAAAATAAACCCAATTTTCATTCAAAATACATGACTTTTATATATACAAAGATAAGGCACACAGGAGAGTAAGGAGGAAATAGAGCAATGGATTAATAGTAGTAATTATTGGGTAGACATTTCATTAACAGTGTTCAGGGTAACTACAGCCACTAGAAAATGAGAACATCTGGAAATGAGAGTGTCCTAGAGAGAAAGCCCAGTACGATGTGTATAAACTCCAAACTTGGTCTTACCCCTTAACCGTGTGTATGTAGTGTAGACCCTAAGAAGCCCAGTTAAGGCTAAAAGGACTAACATTTCAGCTGCTGCCTCTCACAGGAAAGACAGAATTTTCAGCTTGAATTTAGCCAAGTTAATTGCCCAATTGAAAAAAAAAAAATCAAAACACTTCAGAGGAACCTATTAGAAGCCAGAGTTCCTACAAAACATCATTAACAATGTCCAGCACACAATCCAAAATTACTGACTATATGAATAAAGAAGAAAATGCCACCCATTTTCAAAAGAAAAGGGAATCAGCAGAAATTGACTTTAAGAGGACTCAGTTGTCATAGTTATTAGACAATAATTTTTAAGCCACAACTTTAACTATGCTCAAAGACAGAAAGAAAAATATGCCCACAATAAATTTAAAAATAGGAAATCTCACAAATACAAGCATACAAAAAATCAAATGGAAATTCTAGAATTGAAAATTTTAATATCCAAATTAAAATTTATTGGACAGGCTTAACATTAGAATGGACATTCAGAAGAATGAATGAACTTAAGGATAAATCAATAGAAATTATCCAATCTGACAAAAAGAAAGAAAAAAATTGCAAGAAAAAATTAAAAAATCTGTTACCATACACTCATTTCATCATCAGCAATATGAACTCAATTTTCTAAAGATAACTGTGGGCCAGGTGTGGTGGCTCACACCTGTAATCCCAGCACTTTGGGAGGCCAAGGTGGGTGGATCATGAGGTCAGGAGTTTGAGACCAGCCTGACCAACATGGTGAAACCCCATCTTTACTAAAAATAGAAAAATTAGCCGGGCGTGGTGGCAAGCACCTGTAGTCCCAGCTACTCGGGACGCTGAGGCAGGAGAATCACTTGAACTCGGAAGGCAGGGGTGGCAGTGAACCAAAATTGCACCAGAGCACTCCAGCCTGGGTGACAGACCAAGAGTCTGTTTCCAAAAAATAAATAAATAAAATAAAAAATAAAGGTAACAGTGAAGAAAAAACTGAAATAATGCAAAATATATTGTGTTCATCTATATGAAATATGTACACAACATGCTTGTAATTGGAATCAAACTATCATTGTGTAATCACATTTTCCATATAGTAATTCATAATTCTATAAGTGCTTGATAGTAATTTATAGTTGAAATAATAGTGCTGTTTATTTAAAATGTTCCTATTTAGACAGTTTAATTCTTAAAGCAATAAGCAATCAACATTCTCCTGAATATATCTTTGGGCACATATATTTCTCTTAGACATTTAGAATGGCATTCCTCAAGGTGTAAATATTTTTCACTTTTTTAACTAATTTATAATATATCCAGAAAAGTGCTCAAAATATAAATGGACATTTCAGTGAAAACTCATGTAAATATTATCCAGATTCACTCTTGCTATTTGTGTTTTTATAATTTTTAGAACCAACTTTGGTCAAAGTTCAGCACAATGTCTG
>NC_045449.1:13583540-13738961 GCF_002776525.5 Piliocolobus tephrosceles
TATATATATATATATATATATATATATATATATATATATCCTTCAGGGCTTTTTAGTTGATTTTTAGACTTAAGGCTGAATCAAAAACACTTCACAATGTAGCTTTTTAAATTGAGATATAATTTATCTGCAAACAAATTGCACAGACTAAAGTATGTAATGTGATGACTTTTACATCCAAGTGTAACTACCGAGTAACCACCACCCCCATTAAAATATAGAACATCTCTATCAACCAAAAACTATCCTTTGTTTTCCTTTCAAACCACCACTCCCTCTCCACCACCACCAAAGGTAACCATGATTCATATTTCTATTATGATAGCTTAGTTTTGCCAGAAGTAGGACTTCATATAAGTGAATCACACAGTATGTATCATTTAGTGTCTGGCATTTTTCACTCAATATAATTGCTCTTTAGATTCACTCATGTTGCTGATTGCATCAATAGTTCATTTTCTCCTCTTGCTGGGTACCTTTTGTACATTTTTCTGTTGTACATTCGGCTCATTTTGTTTTGGCAATTGTGACTAATGCTGTTAATATTGTTACACAAATCTTTTTGTAGATGTAGTTATTTATTTATTAATTACTTAAAGTTATTTCCTAGGGTAATAGGGTCAAAGAGAAGGTATAAGACTAATTGTATAAGAACTTGTCTAATAAATTTCCCAATTAGTTACATCATTTTATATCTCCCACAAGCAATGAATGAGAGTCCTTTGGTTCTTGTTCTCACCAACACTTGCTATTGTCAAATATTTTTATTTCTGTTATTTTCATGGTGTGTGGTGACAACCTGACTTCCTGAAGACTAGATATGTTGAGCAGCTTTTTACATGTTTATAGACATATGTTTATTGTACGCTTTCTTTTTAAAGCATCTAAGTCTTTGTTCATTTTAAAACTTTTTAAATTGCAGGCATTCAGGATACGTTTCTTCTCAAGATACATGTATTGATAATATTTTCTCATTTGTGGCTTGATTGTTTAATAATTTCATGGTCTTTTCTGTTAAGTAGAAATTTTAAATTTCTACGAAATCCAATTCAGTACTTTTTCCCTTATTGTTAGTGCTTTTTCTTTGCTGGCTATTAAATATTTCCTTACTCTATTTCCTTACCCCAATGTTGTAAATATTTCTTTATATTTTCTTGTGCAGGTTTATGATTCTACCTCTTATTTTAGCTCTATTGCCCATCTTGAATAATATTTTGTATATCAAGTGACGTGGGAATCAAGGCTTACTTTTTTCCACATGACTATTCAGTTCCTGCACAGTATGTTGAGAAAACTTTTCCCATTAAGTTGCCTTATTGGCCTTGTCAAACATCAATGACCTTGTCTGTAGGAAGCCATATTCTTTTCTTTGATGTATTTATCTAGACTCACCTAAATTTTTTTAACTTCTGGAAGCCATATTCTTTTCTTTGATATATTTATCTAGACTCACTTAAATTTTTTTAACTTCTGGAAGCCATATTCTTTTCTTTGATATATTTATCTAGACTCACTTAAATAACACACTGTCATCACAACTATACTTTTGTATAGTAGAAAAGATTTTATGTAAAGCTAAAGTTTTAGACACCTCAGCAAATACGGAAGCATGCCCAATGAGTTAAAGTTGGAATTCCACAACGCTTTCTGATACAACTACTTTGTTTTTCCTGACATTCTGTGACCTACTTCACATTCTTTCATAGAGTGTTTTTAAAAATAAAAGCTGTACATATTTAATGTGTACAGTGTGTTTTGATGTAAATGTTCATATTGAAATGATTACTGCACTGAAGCAAATTAACATATCCATCTCCTCATGTAGCTATGTTTTTTTTTTTCCTTTTTTTTTTTTTTTTGGTGAGAGCACTTGAAAGCTACTCTCTTCACAAATTTCCAGTATATATTACGGAGTTATTAAGTGTAGTCATACATACTAGGTGTTAGGGTTCTAGGCTTAAAGACTCTTAAGTGCCATTAGGACAACATTCCATGACAATCCGGTCACCTGCTTCATTTGCAAGGCTTTGCCCAGTGTCTACAATATAATACAAGTTTAATATTAGCTGAATAAACAATTGAGATGAACTAGGAAAAGGGAAATTGGCTATCCTCTCCTCCACATTCGGTATTTCCATAAGTCTAGGCAAAAGCACTATATCTCAATATACAAGATTTACATGTCAAAGAATTTCATGTGTTACTATCATAGTCATAGAAATTCTGAGGATGCCACACCAGCTCTCTCCCCAGGTCACATCACTTTTTTGACTCCTGGCTTCTCTTGTAAAAGCAGTATCTTTCCATGTATATATGCAGTTGTAACCATTTTGAGACTTTTCTTTATGTTAACTTATTTGTATTTTATGTACTTTTTATATTAATTTTTATATTTATTTATACAATACTACCATACAATATAGTAGATAAACAGTAAATGATTATGCATTATATTTTAATTATCTAGATCCAGAATGTGGGTAAAACTGAGCACTATAATGAGAGTTTAGTAATCTGGCCTCTAGTTTTGTGTCTGCCAGTAACTTATTTTGTGAGGGAGTCTTATCTGGGCCTCAGATTATTCATTTACAAACTTTGTGGATTTGAACTAGAACCAGATACCCTGTGGCAGTCCCAGAATTCACTCTCTCCAGAACTCTGCTGGCTGGAGGATGGATAGTAACAGAAACACATCTCAGGATGAGATTGTGCTCTATTCCATGTCACTTTTGCTTTGCACCGAGAGGCCTATTGTTAATGCTGCCAATACCTACAGCATCTCAGACACAGTGAGAAACAGCAATCACTTCCTTCTGAAGGACAGAGACCACATGTATCAAAATCCCCATCTCTGGACCATCTGGCTGCTGATTGTATGATACTAATATCCACACTCAATTAAACTGGGCTCCCCTTAGGAAAACAAAGATCCAAAAGAGGCAATGTCAAAAGAATTGATACAATCCAAATCCTGATGCTACAGAGAGCAGTTGGCTGGGGAAGTTGAAGAAAGAAAAGACACAGCCATGTACTTGTGATGTGGGCTGTCCATTTCACAGCGTAGTGAGAAGTTTTCCGAGATGTGACTTAGGAAGATAAAGGGAACCAAAGAGTTTCGGGGCATTTCTCTGAATTCTGGAGAATCTTGGGTGTGAATGAAATAGCGAACATCTAAGAGGGAAGCCAGTACAACCCCTCCTTGGTTCTGTAGTGGTAATGACATGCATGGCACGTAGGAGGTCTCAAGGATTGTTTTGTCTGAGTAGTGCAAAAAGATGTAAAGCCCGGGCTTGATGCAGCTCCTTATCCAGTAACAAGGGGTCCAGCTCTCAGAGTGCCTTCCTGCAGTCATACAAATCAGAACAAGTGACTTTGATCTCTCACAGGATTTGAAGGCCATGTAAATTACTGAATTAAGGGTTTGACTCTGGTAGCTATTTGAGTTGTATTTTTAAATTTACATATAAATGTACATATATAAATAAATACTCTTTTATATATAAATGTGTATGTCATATAAAATGTGTTTTAGAAGATACAATGAGATTGGTGCAAAAGTAATTGTGGTTTTTGCATTGTTGAAATTTGACATTTGACATTGGAATACATTCTTAAATAAATGTGGTTATGTTACACATCATTTTAATGCACATGTCTTGCTTTATGTTTTTTTGCTAATGACTTATTACTTGCTGTTTATTTTATATTTATTTTAGACTGCAGAAATGATGTTAGACCAAAAGTAAATTCAAACTTTTCAAAATGGGTCATAAAACAGCAGAGACAACTGGCAACAGAAACAATACATTTGGCCCAGGAACTGCAAATGAACATACAGTGCAGTGGTGGTTCAAGAAGTTTTGCAAAGGGGACAAGAGCCTTAAAGATGAGGAGCATATTGCCTGGCCATCAGAAGTTGACAACGACCAATTGAGAGCAATCATTGAAGCTGATCCTCTTACAACTACATGATAAGTTGCTGAAGAACTCAATGTTGACCATTCTACGGTCATTTGGCATTTGAAGCAAATTGGAAAGGTGAAAAAGCTTGATAAATGGGTGCCTTATGAGCTGAGTGAAAATGTTTTTGAAGTGTTGCCTTCTCTTATTCTACACAACATCAACGAACCATTTCTCAATTGGATTGGGCCATGCGATGAAAAGTGGATTTTATACGACAACCAGCAATGACCAGCTCCGTGGGTGTACTGAGAGGAAGCTCCAAAGCACTCCCCAAAGCCAAACTTGCACAACAAAGAGGTCATGGTCACTGTTTGGTGATCTGCTGCCAGTCTGATCCACTACAGCTTTCTGAATCCTGGCCTAACCATTACCTCTGAAAAGTATGCTTGGCAAATCAATGAGATGCACTGAAAGCTGCAATGCCTGCAGCCAGCATTGGTCAACAGGAAGGATCCAATTCTTCTCCACGGCAATTCCCAACTGTACGTCACACAACCAACATTTCAAAAGTTGAATGAATTGGGCTCTGAAGTTTTGCTTCATCGGCCATATTCACCTGACCTCTCGCCAACCGACTACCACTTCTTCAAGCATCTAGACAACGTTTTGCAGGGAAAATGCTTTCACAACCAATAGGATTCAGAAAATGCTTTCCAAGAGTTCGTCGAGCCCCGAAGCAAGGATTTTTACACTACAGGAATAAACAAACTTATTTCTCACTGGCAAGAATCTGTTGATTGTAATCGTTCCTGTTTTGATTAATAAAGATGTGTCTGAAACTAGTTATAATGATTTAAAATTCACAGTCTGAAACCACAATCACTTTTGCACCAACCTAATATGTATATATTTGTGTGTGTGTGTGTGTATATATATGTATATCTTCTCTTAAGTATTAGGTAAAAAGAGTGAAATTATTTTCAGTTATTCTTTTCTTCTCTAGTTTTTATTTACTATCTCAACCTCAACACCCATGCCATTTTAGACTCAGCTTTTGTCTTTAGATCCTTCACCTATAGCTGGAATATGAGTTTTCCATATCCTGAGAATAAAACCCTTGGCACTGCTGGCAGTAGCATCTGGGAGGCACCTAAAACAAGGATCCCTATGAAGAAGGCCTGACCTGGGGAGAGAGTTGACAGAGAGAAAACCTGAGATGAGGAAGCCAAGACTTGCATATGGAAAATCTCTAGGAGACTCTGGAGAAGAGAGGACTAGATATGCTTAGACATACATTATTTCTAAGGAAACTGTGTATGTCCGAATAATAAACTTTTGAAAACAGGTTAATTTGGGCCCCTTCTTCATTAAGAGGTTGACCAGAGTTTGGATTCATGAGCAAATAGATATTAAAGCAACTGTGCTACTGTAGAAAAAATATATAGATATATTTTTGAGTTGGAGTCACTCTCCGTCACCTAGGCTGGAATACAGTGATGCGATCTTTGCTCACCACAGCCTCTGTCTCCTGGGTTCAAGCAATTCTCCTGCCTCAGCCTCCTGAGTAGCTGGGACCACAGGCCCGCAACACTACACCCAGATGTTTTTTGTATTTTTAGTAGAGACAGCGTTTCACCATGTTGGCTAGGCTGCTCTCAAACTCCTGACCTCTGGTGATCCATCCGCCTCAGACTCCCAAAGTGCTGGGATTACAGGTGTGAGCCATTGCGCTCAGCCAAAAAACTATTTTTGATAATCCAGACCATCTGACCCCAGGCGCAACAGCTACCTTGGTCATTACACACCTTCACCAACTTGGAATTAACAGTGGTTGCATGACGTCTTGATCTCCTGGAAAAATCTAAGAATTAAAAATCACAGGTGCTAGTGCTGGTTCTGAAAGGTGAAGTTTATCCCTTCCCCTCTGTGACAGCATTTCACAATGTGTACAGATATTTCTGTGCATGACAATAAACAGATATTGTTTCCCAGGATAATAGCTTACTGACCAAAGACAGTCACAGAAGAGGCTTCAAGATGGCTCACTAGAGGCATCTCATACTCACCTTCTCAACAAAGAATGAAAATAGTGAGTAGATAGTAACACTTCAAATAGATAATCTAAGAGAGAACACTGAAATTCAACAGAGAAGTGACATGAAGTCCCAAAGCAGGGAACGAGAGATAAATGAGGCAGCCTGCTGGGCTGAGGCTGACTGGGGACCTGTAGAGTCTCCCCATTGTGAGGAAAGAGTAAATCAGAGACACTCAGCAGTCCACATTCCAACCACAGACTCTTGCAAACATAGTCACTGGAGAGTCTCTTGGCTATAGAAGGCCCTGAAACTGATACAGGGAGCTTCCCGGAGACCACGTGATGGCACTGCTCCAGCAAGGAAGCTCACAGTGGATCCTTCACAGCCCAGAGTCCTAAGGAGTTACAGCAAGGTGCCATTTTAAGAGCTCATCCCTCAATAGAATGCAAAGGGCCAAGGCATGGGTCATCAACAGTGACTCCATTGCTTTTGGCAGTGGAGCCACCACGCATTTTCATACGTCCAGATTCCCCCGCCTGCAGTTTCCGACACTCTGAGTTGCTGCCTTGATGGCTGAAATGGCAAGTGGGAGGGAGGTTGCTGCTGCCAGGGCTGAGGAACAAGCAAAGTGAGGGCTGCCAGCACAGAGGTTGAAATATGAACAAAGTGCGCATTCCTCACCTGCCTGCCTGTGGCTGCCACTGAGAGCAACACTGACCTCTTTAGTAGCAGCTGTTGCTACCCCCTCAACTTGAACATTCTACCGAGAGTCTGGGGACCACCCTGACTCTGCCTACCACAGCCAGTGCCTACACTACCAGGGACCTGAGGACAAGCCCATGTGGCCCAGCTTCACCTCCCTGCTCCCAGTGCCAGAGCATGTAATAAAGTGGCTGGGGACCACCCAGGCCGGTCCACCACTGTTGGCACCTGAGCACTCCTCCTAGGCACCTGCAATTGGACTCACCCAACCTGTTCCTACCACCATGGCTAGTATCCACCTACGTGTACTACCTGTGGGCCTGGAAATTGACCCACCTAGCCCAATATAGCCACTGTGCAGTGTGCACCACTCAAGACTCAGAGAGTTGTCCCATCACTTAATTGCCACTACCTGTGCCACATTTTCTGTTCAGAAGCCCAGTAACTTGCCTACTTCCTCCATTATAAGTATCCACGCATGCTACCTAGAGACTCAAGAATTGGCCCACCTGACCTGCTAAGACCAGTGCCTGCATATGCCACCCTAGGTCCCAAGGACAGGCACACTCAGACCACCCTTGCCACCACTGGGTTCTGAAGACTGGTCCACCTGACATCCCTGGTCTCCAGCAAAATTCACCACAACCTTCACTAACAATAATCCCTTAAGACACCGAGAAAATCACACACCACTGATGTCGTTTACAGAACAACTCATACAGAAACTACACTACTGCATGCACCAAGAATCAAAGCCAAAGTGTCCTACTCATCCAACACCATAGATATAGCCTCAAGAAAAATCCTCCCGTATGAAAGCAAATTCAAAAAAATTGAAGTAATTGTTTCACCAAATATGCATATATCAACATAAGGACACAGGAAACAGAGAAAAGGAAGAAAATAAGGCATTTCCAAAGAAACAATAATTCTCCAGCAACAGATCCTAATAAAAAATTTTTTACAAAATCCTAAAGAATTGAAAATATTGATTTTCAAGGAGTTCAGTGAGATACAAGAGAATGCTACAAAACAATACAAATTAATCATAAAAATAATGCAGAATATGAATGAGAAATTTGTCAGAAAGCTAAAGATCGTTTAAAAAAACCCAGAAATTCTAGAATTAAAAAATTGGATGAAATATAAAGTACATTTAAAAGCTTCAACAATACAGTGGATTAAGCAGAGGAAAGAATCTCAGAACTTGAAGAGAGGTCTTTTAAAATAGCCCAATTAGGCAAAAATAAAGAAAACATAATTCAAAAGAACGAGCAAACAATATGTGATATATGGGACAATGTAAAGTCAGCAAATATTCAAATTCTCTGAATACCAGAGGTGAAGAGAAAACAAAAGAGTTCAAAAATGAATTTAACAAAAAATGGATGAAAACTTCCCAAGTCTAGCAGGATATTTAGACATTTAGATACAGAAAGCTCAGAGATTCCCAAATAGATACAGTGCAAAAAGGGCTTCTCTATAGCACATTATAGTCAAACTGTCCAAAGTCAAAGGCAAAAATTCTGAAAATAGCAATACAAAAACATCAAGCCACTTATAAAAAAACAAAAACAAAACCCTAACAGATGATTTCTCAGCAGAAACCTAACAGACCAGAGGAGAATAGGATGATATATTCAAAGTGCTGACAGAAAAATCTGCCAGCCAAGGATGACTCAGTAATCTTCTTCTTCATAAATGGAAGAGAAATTAAGTCTTTCCCAGACAAGGAAAACCTGAAGAAATTGATCACCACTAGATGGGCCCTATAAAAAATGCATAAGGGTGTCTTATACCCAGAAGTGAAAGAACAGTATCTGCAATCATAAAAACACATGAAAACATAAATACCCCTGGTAGAGCAAACATACGAACAAGGAAGAGAAAAGACTCAAACATTACTACTACTGAAAACCACAATGATGAATATTAAGAGAGAAAAAAAGGAACAAAGTATAAACAAAACAACCAGAAATGAATTAATAAAATGAAAGAAATAAGACCTCACATATTAATACTAACCTTAAATGTAAATAGATTGAATTTTCCTCTTAAAGAATATAGTATAGACCAAATGAAAGGATAAAAAAAATCTCGGCAAACTAAACCCAAAGTTAGCAGAAGGAAAATAATAATAGAGATCAGAGCAGAACTAAATAAAATAGAGACTTAAAAAAAATACAAAGGTGAATGAAACAAAAAGCTGATTTTTGAAAATATAAGCAAGATAATCAACCACTTGTGAGACTGGCCAAGAAAAGAAAGAAAAAAGACCTCAAAAAAATCAGAAATGAGAAAGGAAACATTACAACTGATACCACAGAAATACAAAAGGTCATTAAAGACTATTATGAACAATTACACACTAACAAACTGGAGAACTGAGACAAAATGGATAAATTCCTGGACACATACAATTTACCAACATTGAGTCAGGAAGAAATAGAAAACCTGAACAGACCAATAATAAGTAATGAGAAGGAAGCCATAATAAAATGTTTCCCAACAAAAATCCAGGACTGAATAGCTTCACTACTGAATTCTACCAAACTTTCAAAAAATAAATAACACCAGTTCACCTCAAGCTATTCCAAAAAATGAAGAGAATTCTCCCTTCATAAGAATGTAACTCATTCTTACAAAACAAGTATTACATTGTTACCGAAAGCAGGCAGGAATGCAACAATAACAAAACGGAAAACTACAGGTTTATCCCTGGTGAACACAGATGCAAAAATTCCCAACAAAAATACTCACAAACCAAACTCAACAGCACATCAAATAAATAATAAACTATGATCAAGTGGGATTTATCCCCGGGATGAAAAGATGGTTCAATGTATGCAAATCAATAAATATAAAACATCACATCGTCAGAATAAAGGACAAAAACCATATAACAATTCTTGTTCTCAATAAATGCAGGAAAAACATTTCATAAATTTTAACATCCCTTGATGATAAAAATTCTCAACAAGCTAGGCATAGAGAGAACATACCTCAACATAATAAAGGCCACATATGACAAGCCCACAGCTAACATCATTCTAAATAAGGAAAAGCTGAAAATCTTTTCTTTAAGAACTGGAACAACACAAGATACCTGCTTTCACCACTCTTATTCAATATAGCACTGCAAGTCCTCACCAGAACAATCAGGCAAAAGCAAAAAATAAAAGCATCTAGTTGTTTTGTGTATCTGTTTGTTTTGTTCAAAATGGCAGATCAGAGGCATTGCTAGCATACCTTTCCCACTTGGAAGGACAAAATAGTGTCTAGCGATTCACACTGTGAAATTTTTTTCAAGAAGCGACACAGGAACTGAACAGTGAAATTGAAGGAATCACATACCCTTTGAAGGAAGCAGGAGGCTGCAGCCTATACTGTGAGTCAGGTGAAGCGTCGCAAGTCTCCAGAGTGTGAGAGGAGGAGAGACTGCCTCTGAGATATACACCCCCACTGGAGACCCTGAAAGTCAGGCCATAGGGAAAGGCCCTAACCGCACCCAGTACAGGAACCAACTTGGGGAGGGTTGTGGAATATAAAAGCGGGAGCAGCAGTGGGAAGACGCTTGCAAGCATTCCCAGATCCCAGCACGAGCTGAGGGCGGCCATTTCTTACTGTTCTTCACAGGGGAATTGCTGCAGAGGACCGCCAAAAAGTTCAGGAAGTGGTCGCAGGTTGAAAGAAGCCCCCTGCTGGATATCATGATGTAACCTCAGATAGGGACGAACTCCCCTGGTCAGGGCTGGAGTGAGAGGGAGACTGAAAAGCAGGCGGCAAGTGTAGGAATCATGAATGGAGGAGCCAGGCCTTCGGCTTTGCCGCGGAAGGGGAGGGGCGTGGCCTGAAAGCCGCAATTTCTGTCTTCACGGGGAAAGCTTATGACTCAGGGTAGGTGCAGGCTAACTGGAACTCAGCTCGCTCCCAGTAGTCTGGCTCCCAGGGACTCCCACTTTTAAGGGAAGGGAGAGTGTACCACATCAAGGAAACGCCCTGTGGAACAAAAGAATCTGGATGGCAGGCCTTGAACACTGGCTCATTTTGCTGATGGAGTTTCTGTCAGCAGAGGCACAGTTGCAGTGCTGGACCCAGCAGAAAAAGTCCTCAGCTCTGTCCCAACAGTCAGACAGCCTTGATGCACATGAGGGGTCTTGGAGAAGGAAAAATATCTTTCCTCACTTGTCTACCACTGTATGCACAGTGGGGCTTCTCCCACAAGATCTCAGCATGGGTGCAACTATAGACAGCCTTTCTGGGATCTATCAGGGTGACTGCATTCCCACAGAAGGAACGCCTTCCAGGTTCAGGCTTGCATGAGAGACAGAGTCACAGTCCTTCTCTGCTTGGAACATCAACATTCCTATAGATGAAAAGGGGTGCCTATCTGATCTGAATAGCCAGAGCACTGAGACAGGAGTGTGTCTGAGAGGTGGATACCTTTCCTGCTGACCCAGTTGGGGAGCTGAAGTTGCTCCAACTCTTTACCCTGATAAGACCTTAGTGCTACAGACTGAGGCCTCCTCCACCCACCTCTGTCAAAGCTGCAACTTCATTTACCCACCTGCTTTAGCCACCACCAGTTCCTACCCAGGAATGAATCCTAAATCATCAAACCAGTAAATAAAATATTGAGGAAAAACAAATAAATAAAAAAAGTGCATGCCACGGGGGGATAAGATAAGCTTTAAAATACCTTGACCATTCCAACCCCCTAGAAGATAGTAAACTTGCTCACACATTTAGCACATTGCTACTGCAACCAGCATATAAGAAAGCCACCATAAAAGACTCTCTCTAACCAAGGAACTCTTATAGAGTCATCACCCCTGAAAGCACCAATAACTGAATTAGACTATAATTAACTTAAAGCATTAAAGTCTCATCCTTTAGGGGAAAAAAGAATTTAAAAACAAGCAAGCAAACAAAAGAAAAGAAACACAGTCAAATCATATGTATATTCAAGAATGAGAAGAAGTCAGAAAACTAACTCTGTTAATATGACAAAACAGGGTGCTACAACACCCACAAAATGTCACACTAGCTCTCCAGCAATGGACCCAAACTAAGATGAAATCTTTGAAATACCAGATAAGGAATTCAGAAGGTCAATTATCAAGCTACTCGAGGAGATATCAGAGGAAGGTGAAAACCATCATAAAGAAATTTAAAAAGCAGTTCAGGATATGAATAAAAAAATTTCTAGAGAGAGAAATATCATAAAGAAAAACCAAACCAGAAGTTCTGGAAATGAAAGACACACTGAGAGAATTACAAAATGCAGTGGAAATTTTTAACAATAGACTATCACAAGTAAAAAAAAAAAAAAAAAAAAAAAAAAAAAAAAAAAAAAAAAAAAAAAATCAGAGCTTGAAGACAAGGCTTTTGAATTTAATCAATCAGGCAAAAATAAAGAAAAACTCAAACGAAATGAAGAAAGTCTCCAAGAAATAAGGGATTATGTAAAATGGTCAAACCTAAGAATAATCGATGTTCCTAAGGGAGGAGAGAAAATAATAAGTCTGGAAAACTTATTTGAGGGAATAATTGAGGAAAACTTCTCTGGCCTGGATAGAAATCTAGATATCCACATCCAAGACACTCCAAGATGGAGTTTTGCTCTTGTTGCCCAGGTTGGAGTGCAATGGCGCGATTTCGGCTCATTGCAACCTCTGCCTCCCAGGTTCAAGTAATTCTCCTGGGAATTGCATAAAGATCTTCAGCAAGTCATGCAGTCATTAGGTTATCTAAAGGCAATGTAAAAGAAAGAATTCCTTCATCAGTAAGACAAAGGCATCAGGTAACCCACAAAGGAAAACTGATCAGACTACCAGCAGACTTCTCAGCAGAAATCTTACAAGCTAGAGGGATTGGAGTCCCATCTTCAACCTCCTTACACAGAACAACTGTCAGTCAATAATTTTGTATCCTACAAAACTAAGTTTCATAAATGAAGGAAAAATAAAGTCATTTTCAGACAACTGCTGAGGGAATTTGTCACTACCAAACCAACATTACATCAAATACTAAGAGGAGTTCTAAACCCTGAAATGAGAGCCTAATATGTGCCAAGACAGAACCTCTTGAAAACTTAAAACCTTTAGGGTGTGTAAAACAATAACAATGAAATAAAACTATCTGGGTAAGAATTAACATGATGAAGAGAACAGTACCTCACATCTCAATATTAATGTTGAATGTAAATGGCCTAAACACTCCACTTAAAAGATATAGAATGGCAGAATGGATACAAAAAAAATCACAATCCAAGAATCTGTTGCCTTCAAGAGACTCATCTAACATGGGAAGATTCATATAAACCCAAGGTGAAAGGATAGAAAAAGGTAAAAATGTATTCTATACAAATGAAAAGCAAAAGAGAGCAGAAATCGCTTTTTTTTTCTTTTTTTTGAGATGGAGTTTCGCTCTTGTTGCCCAGGCTGGAGTGCAATGGCATGATTTCAGTCCACTGCAACCTCTGCCTCCCAGGTACAAGCGATTTTCCTGTCTCAGCCGCCCAAGTAGCTCAGATTATAAGGTTTCATCATGTGAGTCAGGCTGGTGCAAACTCCTGACCTCAGGTGATTCACCTACCTCAGCCTCCCAAAGTGCTGGGATTAACAAGTGTGCACAGATATAGCTATTCTTATATCAGACAAAACAGACTTCAAAGTAACAACAGTAAAAAAAAAAAAAAAAAAAAAAAAAAGATAGTCACTACATAATAACAATAGAATTAATTTAACAAGATATTATAATTCTCAATTTATATGCACCAAACACTGGAGCTCCCAGATTCGTAAAACAATTACTACCAGACCTGAGAAACAAAACAGATGGCAAAACAATATTAGGGAAAGACTTCAGTATACCACTGAAGCACTAGACAGGTCTTCAAGACAGAAAGTCAACAGAGAAACAATAGACTTAGGCGACACACTAGAACAAATGGACTTAACAGATATTTACAGAATATTCTACTCAAGATCTGAAGAACATGCATTCTTCCCATTAGCACATGAAACATTCTCTGAGATAGACCATATAATTGGCCACAAAACAAGTCTCAATAAATTTTAAGAAATCAAAATCATATCAAGTATCTTCTCAGGCCACAGTAGAATAAAACTAGAAGTTAACTCCAAAAACAATCTGTAAAATTATACAAACAAATGGAATTAAATAATCTGCTCCTGAATAATCTCTGGGTTAACAATGAAATCAAGAGAGAAATTTTAAAATTATTTGAATTGAATAATAATAGTTACACAAGTTATCAAAACCTCCAGATACAGCAAAAGCTAAGAGGAAAGGTTATAGCACTAAATGCCTACATCAAAAAGTTTTAAAGAGCACAAGTTGACAACCTAATGTCACACCTCAAGGAACTGGAGAAACAAGAACAAACTAAACCTAGAGCTAGAAGAAGGAAATAAATAACAAAGATAAGAGCAGAACTAAATGAAATTCAAACAAACAAAAAAAGATCAATGAAAGAAAAGGCTGGTTATTTGAAAAAAAAAAATAAACAAAATCAAAATAGATCATTAGATAGATTAACCAAGAAAAGAAGAGAGAAAATCCAAAAAACCTCAATTAGAAATGAAACTGGAGACATTATAACTGACACCACAGAAATACAAAAGGTCATTCAAGACTACTATGAATACCTTAATGTGCACAAACTAGAAAACCTAGAGGACATGGATAAATTCCTGGAAACATACAACCCTCCTAGATTAAATAAGGAAGAAACAGAAACAGACTAATACCAAGCAGCAAGATTGAATCAGTAATTTAAAAATTGCCAGCAGAAAAAAAAAAGCACAGGATCAGATGGACTCAGCTAAATTCTACTAGACATGCATAGAAGAACTGGTGCCAATTCTACTGAAATTATTCCAAAAGATTGAAAATAAAAGGAATCCTTCCTAAATCATTCTGTGAAGCTAGTATCACCCTGATACCAAAACCAGGAAAAGACACAACAACCACCACAACAAAAATGACAGAACAATTTCCCTAATGAACTTAGATGCAAAAATCCTCAACAAAATACTAGCTAACTGAATCCAACAGCACATCAAAAAGATAATTCATTACGAGCAAGTGGGTTTCATCCCAGAAATGCAGGGATGCTTTAACCTACGCAAGTCAATAAATGTGATATATCCCATAAACAGAATTTAAAAATAAAAACTATATTATCATCTCAATAGATACAGAAAAAGCATTCAAGAAAATTAGTATCCTTTTTTAATAAAAAATCAACAAACTCAGCATAGAATGGACATATTTCAAAATAATAAAAGCCAGGCCAGGAACAGTGGCTCACGCCTGTAGTCCCAAAACTTTGGGAGGCTAAGGTGGGAAGATTGCTTGAGCCCAGGAGTTTGAGATCAGCTTGAGCAACATAGCAAGACCTTGTCTTTTTAAAAATAAATAAATAAAAGAAAAAAAACCTAAAAGCCATATATGACAAACTCATAGTCAACATCATACTGAATGGAGAAAAGTTGAAAGCATTCCCCTTGAGAAAAGTAACAAGACAAGGATGCCCACTTTCACCACTCCTATTCAACATAGTTCTGGAAGTCCTAGCCAGAGTAATTAGGCAAGAGAAAGAAATAAAGGTCATCCAAATTGGAAAAGAGAAAGTCAAATTATCGCCATCTGCAGATTATATAAATTGTAAACCTAGAAAATTCCAAAGACTTCTTCAAAATATTTTTAGATTTGACAAATGAATTCAGTAAAGTCTCAGATTACAACATCAATGTACACAAATCAGTAACACTGCTATATGCCACCAATAACCAAGTTGAGACTCAAATCAAGAACCCAATGCCTTTTACAACAGCTGCAAAAAATATTAAGTACCTAGGAATATACTTAACCAAGGATGTAAAAGATCTCTACAAGGAGAACTATAAAACACTGCTGAAAAAAATTATACACGACACAAACAAATAGAAGTACGTCCCATGCTCACAAATTGGAAAAGTCAATATTGCGAAAATGACCATACGGCTCAAAGTAATCTGCAGATTCAATGCAATTCCTATCAAAATACCAATACCGTTTTTAACAGAATTAGGAAAAACAGCTCTAAAATTCATAGGAAACCAAAAAAGAGCCCAAATAGCTAAAACAATCCTAAGCAAAAAGAACAAATCTGGAGGCATCACATTACCAGACTTCAAATTATACCACAAGGCTATAGTTACCAAAACAGTTTGGTACTGGTATAAAAGCAGGCATATAGACCAATGTAACAAAATAGAGAACCCAGAAATAAAGCCAAATATATTCAACCAACTGATTTTTGACAAAATATGCAAAAACATATATTGGGAAATGGACACCCTATTTAATACATGGTGCTAGGAAAACTGGCAAACCACATGTGGAAGAATGAAAGTGGATCCCTACTTCTCACCTTATACAAAAATCAACTCAAGATGGATCAAAGACTTAAATATAAGATCTAAAATTACAAAAATTATACAAGACAATGTTGGAAAACTCTTCTAGACATCAGCCAAGGCAAGGAATGTATGTCTAAGACCCCAAAAGCAAATGCAACAAAAACAAAAATAAATGAATGATACCTAGTCAAACTGAGAAGCTTCTGCACAGCAAAAGAAATAATCAGAAGAGTAAACAGACAACCTACAGAATGGGAGAAAATATTTGCAAACTATGCGTCTGACAAAGGACTAGTAACCAGAATCAAGGAACCCAAACAAATCAGCAAGAAAAAACAAATAAGTCTGTTAAAAAGTAGGCAAAGACCATGATAGACATTTCTTAAAATAAGATACACAAATGGACAACAAACTCATGAAAAATGCTCAATATCATTAATTATGAGGGAAATGCAAGTTAAAACCGCAATAAGATACCATCTTACTCCTTCAAGAAAAACCATTATTAAAAAGTCAAAAAAACAATAAATGTTGGTGTGGATATGGGGAAAGCGGAATGCATGTGACGAGTACTCACACATCCTTAATAAATATCTAAAATATTATATATCTATTAAAAATCATAGTTGGAAGGTTCCAAATTGAGATAAAGGATTGTGGCTAGCATTGCAAGTCCAGCTTCTCTGCAAGGAGTTGACAGCAGGCTGTGCTGGGTGCGACCTCTCTCGTTATCTCATGGTCACAATCCCCATTGTATTAGCCACGCTGGCTTCTGTCACTTTCCTTCGTCCTGGTCCAAAAACTCCAATTTTGTAGGATAGAAGAGGTTTAGATATCCTTCTACTGTCTCAACAAGATTTTCAGTGTATACAAACATGGAAAACTGAAAATCAGGTTTTCAGGTTACTCAAAAAATTGAACATCCTTTATGATACTTTATAGGGAAGAATTTTCATTCCCTTGAGTTGATGTTTATTACTGAAACCCTAACCCACTGAATGGCATCATTTTTCTGGAAAACAGTCTGCCAGTAACATCCCCACTAAGATAAATATATTATAAGTATTATTTAGAGTTTTCTTAAATTTATTTGCAGTTGTCAGACATTGAGCATTTCTTGGAAAACGATCCAAAAAAAAAAAAAAAATCCCACTCTATTGGAAAAAAATCCCAGCTCCATTGCTATAAATACGGGGCGAGTTTTGAGCCAGTCACTTCATTTCTTGGGGACTCAGTTAATACATTTGTAAAATGAGAGTGTTAAACTAAAATAACTGAGATTTCCCAGCTGTAGCATTCAATGCTTCTATGTTGTCAGTATTTGTTGATGTTTTAAATACTATTACTTCATTTCCAGAGGCTTCCTGATCTGCCATACCTCTCTGTTCAGATTCCTCCACAGATAAATAGTTCCAGGTGGGATTCGTTTAGATTTATTATTATTATTTTAATAGCTACCATATATCCAGAGCTTCCTATGTGCAGAATATATGTTATCTGACATAATCCATATGTAACCCAAGTATTAGACTAGTCTTGCCTTTCCCCATATTTTGGGAAAGGGGAGTTTGTCTTAAAACTGTTTTTTCCTCCTCCTTGCAGCTGCTGCTTTGGATTGCATGTTTCTCTCTGTTGCTCTTGGCTCCCTCTTGGACCATACGGGTTGTGCTGCCAACCATTGCCTAAAACTCTGGAATTCTGACCTCCCCCCGGAGGTGATGCTGCTTCTCCTGTGATGTTAGCAGGAGATGAGGAAATGTGACGTGAAAATTTCCCTTGCTCTTGGATTTGTCAGTTCTTCCAAGCCCACCATACCAGTCTCTGTGTTTATAACAGATATCATTATAGAGTTGGAAATTTCTATACAATGGAGGAAAGAATAACTTAAAACTGCATGTGAAATATGATTTTCCCCCAAGCCCCCCAAAAAAGCCAATAAATAAATAGAAGACAAATGGGTGAATGGATGAATAAACAAAGTAAGTCTTCATCATACCCTTCGGGAAGCAGCCCAGCTCAGACTGCTGTTCTCAGTTTCCCAAGCCTCCCTTCCTTCATGCTCAGAGAGGTATATTTTTAAATTCTTGTATCAAATCTGTGCTTGTCTTTTAGAAATCCACATCTGCAGTTTATGAGGATTGATATCACCTTGGATTTCATCATCTTTTTCTTCCACGGCAAACTATAGACCACACTAACCTACAGAAACATGTTTTTCTAAAATCTAAGGCATTAAGTTGAGAAATACATCATACGTCGTTTCAGCAGAGCAATTTGGTTGAGCCTCCAAAATACATTGGACAACTTCAAGGTTGGTTTTAATCCTTTGAATCCAATCCCATTCAGTCTCTTCTCTCTCATATGAAGCCTAGATATGTCTTTTTCACTCTTCGTATCATTTTCTTACCTATAAGGCTAAACACTTACACATATCTCACAACAACAGACAATATTTTCATAGAGAATATGGTCTACATGGAAATAAGAAACTTTCTTCCGTAAATGCAGCATAACCTATACAGATTTCTTGGTCCACAATACTTTCCATGTTATATACAGGAGTGTCAGCAATCTTTTATCTTTCCTTTAAACATTCCCAGAAGAAATGGGTGTGTATAAAATCATGCTTATTTTCTGCTTCTCTAAACCACAAAACCATCTATATCAGATAGTTGCCTTCAAGTAAAAAAAAAAAAAGAAATACCAAGAAGAAGCTTTGAAATCAACCTCTTTTTTCACTTTTGAATCAACTCAAATTTGTGGACTAAATATTGTCTCCAATTATCTCTACAAACACAAAGGTAGCAGTATAAGGACTCATTATTTTCCTGTATTTGGTGCAGATTTCAAAGGACTGGGGGAAAGGGTTGGTTAAGATTTCCCTTTAAGTTATATTTATGATAAGCTTTGGGGTAGCAGTTACTATTCTAGACTTAGGGAACTGAAAGTAAGAATTAAAATGACACACCAAAATCATACATATGGTGAATAGAATTGCTGAGATATCACCAAAGTTAGTGAGTTGAAGTCCATTCACTACAGCAATAGAGAGTTCAGATTGTTTAGGGACATCTTCTTCCTTCAAGAATGCAATAAATTTTTTGTCTCTCTTTGCTTTTCTCTGATGTCTCCTTTTCAGCCCTTTCCTCCTATTTTATACAGTCCTTGGTTAATGCTACCTTACTGTGATAACAATGTTAAATACATTTGCGTTGGTCTCTTTCTCTCTGAAATAATTTTTAAAATCATGTTCTGTTGAAATAATATTAGGATTTAACCATCAGACAGATAATTATTTTGAGAAGAGGTAGTTATATGAAATGAAATCTGCCCTTTCTGCTTTTATTGAGAAATCATAGTTCACCTCACTGATTTGGTTTACCTCAATATTTCAAATGAGAGACGTGCTTTGACCAAGAGTAGGGAGATTCCTGCTTATAAATTTACTAACTGGAGTATTTTTTACATACAGTATAATGCTTTGATTTTAAGTGAATGGTTCAACAAATTTTGACAAATGTTCATACCCTTCTAACATCATTGAAATCAAAACACAGAACATTTCCAATGCCTGAAGCATTCCTTGTGGCACTTCCAGTTAATACCTCTCTTCCAGAGAAATTGTTGTTCCAGTTTCTATAACTAGAGATTGCTTTTGCCTGTTCTGGAACTTCATATAGTGGAATCATATAGTATAGACTCATGTTTAGCTTCTTTCATTCAACATAATATTTCTGAGATTCATCCATGTTTTTGTTTGTTTTTTGCTTACTTCAAGTATATAAAAATATTCTTCCAATATTTTCATTCAGAAGCTTTAAAATTTTAGCTCTTACATTTAGGTATATAATTCATCTGATTAATTTTTATATAGGACATAATAAAGGGGTGAAGATTAATTTTTTAAAGATATCCAATTACTCTAATGTTACATGCTAAAAAGACTTTTTCCTCTACTGAATTTTATTAGCATCTTTTTAATAAATCATTGAACTTCACAAGTATGAATATAATTCTTTTTTTTTTTTTTTTTTTGAGACAGAGTCTCGCTCTGTCGCCCAGGCTGGAGTGCAGTGGCCGGATCTCAGCTCACTGCAAGCCCCGCCTCCCAGGTTTACGCCATGTATGAATATAATTCTAAGTTTTCTATTCTGTACAGTTACTCTGTCTATTCTTATGCCAATAACTAATTGCCTAATATATTGTAGTTTTATACTCTGTGTTGAAATCAGGCAATGTAATCTCCTAACTTTGTATCTTTAGCATGCTTCTAACTTTGTATCTTTAAAATTTGGTCATTCTAAGCACTTTGCATTTCCATATACATTTTAGAATTAGCTTGTCAATTTTTACAAAAATATCTGCTTAGAATTTGCTTGAGATTGTTTAAATCTATAAATCTTGATGGGGAGAAAAGTAGTGATTACAAGATTGAATCTTCAAATCCGTGAATATGGTATATATCTCCATTTATTTAGAACTTAATTTCTCTATGTGTAGGTGCACATCTTTTATTAAATGTATTTATTTGTACTTGGATTTTAACTATTAAGCTATTATAAATGGTGTTGTTTGCTTAATTTCATTCCTAGTTATTTATTTCTGTTTCTTGTGTATAGAAATACTTACACTTTTCATTCTAGCTTTGTTTTTAGTAGATTTCTCTGGATTTTTACATTCACAATCATGTCATGTAAGAATAAAGACAGTTTTACTTATTGTAAAGCCTACTTGTTCCTGTTCTTTGTGGTTTCTTCGTTTTTTTTTTTTTATTTATTTATTTTTATTTTTTTCCCTATGGTACTTTCTGTACAATGTCTAACAGATATGGGAAGAACAAAGATTGTTGCCTTGTTTTTGATGTTAGGGTGTTCAATATTTTGTGTTAAAGTATGATGTGCATAACACTTTATCAGATTGAGAAAGTCTTCTACTTTCTTTTCTGAAGGGTTTTTTCCGCCTCATAAATGGGCAGTGACTTTTATCAAATGTTTTTTCTATATCTATTACACTGAGATGATTATGTAATTTAAACTTTATATTAATATGGTGAATATATTGATTGACTTTTGAATATTGAGACAACTTTGCATTCTAGAGACTAACACCTCTTGGTTATAATGTATTATCCTCTATAATCTTAGTATTTATTTGATTTATTTGATTTCCTCTAATAATTTTTTAGTTACATGGCTTACTTTTCTGAAGCAGTTGCTTTAAAAATGATAATATACACCCTTAAATTATAGCTATCTCAAAAATATTTAATTACTTCACAATTTCAGATATGACAATATATTTCCAATTGCTACCCTCTACCTTTTGAGGCCTTGTGATTTTACTTCTACATATTGCATAAAATCTATGTTCTTTTGCTTTTTTTACTTTACATCATCAATACTCTTTAAGGATATTTAATAATTTATGTATATAAAACAAAAAATAATTTTCAAAATATTTTTAAATATATTCTATTATTTCTTATAAAGCTGAGTTTTTATCTCATGTCACTGCTTTTAAACCTACATAAATTCTTTTATTATTTCTTGTAGGACAGTTTTGCTGGAGTTTAATTTGTTCAACTTTTGTCTGTTTGAAAATATCTCTATGCCACCATTAGTTTTTGAAGGATATTTTTGGCAGATGCAGCAGTTAATTGTTCTTTCACACTTTAAAAATATTATTCTATTATATTCTCACTTCCATTATTTTTGATGAGGAGTCAAGTAACACTCTTATCATTGTTTTTCTGTATAGGGAGTTTCTTTTTTCCCCCCATCTGGCTACTTTTAAGTTAATCTTTTTATCTTTGATTTTCTGCAGTGTGACTGTGATGTGTGCTTTTTGGATTGGTAGACTTATTTTCCCATTTATATATAGCTGGATTCTATTTGCTAATTGTTAAGAACCTCTCTATGTTCATGAAAGATACTATTCAGTGATTTTTTTTTTCTGTATTGTTTTTCTCTTGTATTAGTATTAGGATTATCCTGCCCCCAATCCAGAAGACACATGTTCTGTTTTTTTTTTCAATTGTCTTAAAGAGTTTGTATAACATGGAAACTATTTCTTCCTTAAAGAAAAATTTGCATTGATGCCATCTAGATGTAGTGTTTCTTGTGGAAAATATTATATTTTGTTTAAGTGTATTTAAAAGACACAGGGATATTCAAATTTTCTATTTTTTTGTGTGAGTGTGCCCAATTAAACAAAATCTGTGTTTGTCAAGGGATTTATTTCCTCCAAGTTCTCAATATTGTTGGCACAAAGTTGTTAATAATACCCTATTGCAATCTTTTTAATACCTAAAAACTCTGTGGGAGGGCTTCTTTTTTATCCTTGATACCGGCAAGTTATGCTTTTCCTCTTTTTTTGATTACCTTTTCTAGGAGTTTATCAATTTTATTAATCTTTTTACAAACAAATTTTTAATTGTGTTAATGTTTTCCATTATTTACCTTGCCTTTTTTTCATTGATTTTTGCTCTTTATTTTTTTTCATCCATGTTAATTTGTCCTTGTTATGTTAGTTGTTTTAGTAACCTAAATAATTGATTCTTATTATATATATGCCTTTTAAATTTGTCATATATGTGTGTGTACACTTATATATGTCTTTAAACTTGTAAGTTTGCTGTTAAGTACTGCTTACCTCCATTACACAAATTTTGATACTTTGTGTTCTTATTACTGAGCTCAAAACATTTTCAAATTTCAATTTTGATTTTTTTCTTTAATCATGTATGTGTGTTTTAGTTATCATTTTATTTCTGTTTTTAAAAATTCTGTTGGGTTTTCAGAACATATTCGGTAGGATTTTAATTTTGAAAATGTGTTGAGATTGTTTATAGCTAGAAGTATTGTCTATCTTGGTGTATGTTCTAAGTACATTTATTTATAATAAAAATATGGGGAAACAAGTCAAAAATATCAATAAGACCAAGTTGGTTAAAAGTGATGTTCAACTATTCTACATCCTTATGCTACTTTTTGATCTATTACTGAGCGAAAACTATTAAAACTGCTTTTATGATTAGGAATTTGTTTGTCTTTTCCGGTATATCACTGTTGGCTTCAGATATTTTGAAACTATATTAGTTACAGCATATACATTTATGTTTGTTATGTTATTGTGATGAATTGATCCTTTTATATTATAAAATATTCCCCATTATTTCTTGCATTACTCATTTATTTAGTCTGACATTAATGCAGCTACAACAGCTTTTTTTGTAATTAGTGTTTTTAGGGTATATAGTTTTCCATCTTTTAGCTTCAGTGTATCTGTGTCTTTATGTTTAAACTGTACCTTTTGTAAGGACCATTAGTTTATGCTTCTTTTTTTACACAGGCTGCCAATTAATGCATTGTAATTAGACTTTTCAGTTCATTTATATTTGATGTATTTGTAGATGTGGTTCAATTTAATTCTACAATTTTGCTATTTGTTTTCTACTTGACTCACCTATTTTTTGTTCTGTTCTTCTTTTATTGCCTTCTTATGGTTAGATTCCCACATGCATCTTTAACTTAATTCAGTCTATCTTAAATTGGTTTGTATTACTTCACAAACATTATAATTTATAGTAGTGTAATTCTATTTTAAATTTATTGCCTGTAATTCTAGCACTTTGGGAGACTAATGCAGGAGGATTGCTTAAGCCTAGGAATTCAAGACCATCCTGGGTAACATGGCAAGGCTGTCTCTACAAAAAAACAAAAAATTTAGCCAGATGGTGTGGCACACACTTGTGATCCCAGCCATTCAGGAGGCTGAGGCAAGAGAATCACAGAGCTCAGGAGGTCAAAGCTTCTATGAACCATGATTATGCCTCTACATTCCAGCCTGAATAACAGAGTGAGACTCCATCTCAAAAAAAAATTCTTTTTTTCTCTTTCTTTTACTTGGGATAATTTCCATTGACATGTTTTTTAATTAATTTTTTTGCTATGTCTAATCTGCTAAGCCAATTCTATAAATGTGTTAATCAATATCTATTTAATAAACCTTTTATTTTGCATGGTAATAGATTTACAAATAAATCGGATGTTAATCCGACTATACGGATAATATTTACAAATAATATGAGGATAATACAAAGAGTTTCCATATATCCCAGAAGCAGGTTTTCCTATTATTAATATCTTACATTAGTGTGGTACCTTTGCCATAATTAATGAACCAATGTTAATACATTCATATTAACTAAAGTTTATATTTATTTGGATTCCCTTAGTTTTTATCTAGGTTATTTTTCTATTTCAGAATTCCACATAGGTATCCAGGAGATCACATTGTGTTTAGTGTAGTTGCCTTATGTTCCTTGTGGCTCTAGTAGTTTATCAAGTTTTCCTTCGTTTTTGAGGTCCTTGAATGTTTTCAGGGATACTGGTTAGTTATTTTGTAAAATGTCTGATGATTTCCTCACGATCAGACAGGGTTATGAGTATCTGGGAGGCAAACCACGAGGTAAAGTGTCACTTACCACATCATACCAAGGCTAAATACTATCAACATGACTTATCAATATTGACGTCAAAACTGGTCATTTGGCTGAAGTGATGTTTTTCAGATTTCTTTGCTGTGAGGCTATTTTTTTCCTCTTTTTATACTTTGGAAGGATGTCACTATGTACAGCTCTCAATGTAAGAAGTTATGCTCCATCTCTTTGAGGATTATTTGAAATCCTGCATAGGAGATGTGTTTATTCTCCTCCATTTACTTTTTGTTCAGTCATGTATCTATATCGGCGTAGACTCATGAACATTTATTTTATACCTTGGGCTATAATCTAATTCTACTTTATTTATAATATTTTGTTGCCCAGATTGTTTTAGTTCTGGCCATTGGAAGTTATTTCATTTGGCCCTTTTATCCATTTAACATATCCCCATTATTGTGTGTGTGTTAGTTTGAAAGCACTTACTTCCCTTTTCAGCACATTTTTACTTTTACTATGAGATGCTCCAGGCTCATCTAGTATATTTCCTGCCTTAATCCTGGAATCACCAATTTCTCCAAGACTTGATTTTTTATTATTAATATTATTTTTTATTGGAGAATAGTACTGAAAACCAAAATCTGAGTCAGGCGTGATGGCTCATGCCAGTAATCCCAACACTTTAGGAGGCCGAGGAGGACAGTTCACTAAAGGTCAGGAGTTCGAGAGCAGCTTGGCCAACATAGTTTTCTAATACATGCGTTTGATGCTAAAAATGTTCCTCTAAGCACTGCTTTTAGTACATTCTAATTTTGATAAATTGTATTTGCAATTAAATTTTTTTAGTTTGTCTTTTTATGCATGAGTTATTTAGAACTGTCATTTAATTTCCACATATTGGGGACTTAACTAGCTATTTTCTGTTACTAATATCTAGTTTAATTTCATTGTGATGTAAGAACACAATTTGCATAATTCCTTTTCTTTTAATTTTCTTAAGGTTTGTTTTCTGGCTGGAATGTAGTCTATATTAGAAAATGTTCTACATGAGGTGCAGGCAAATGTTCATATTGCTGTTGAGGGGTGGTGTACTCTATAAATGTCAGCTAGATCAAGGTGATTGATAGTGCTGTTCAGTTCAACCATATTCTTACTCGTATTCTGCCTGTTTTATCTGCCAGTTACTGAGAGAAGGTTGTTGAAGTCTTCAACTCTAATAGTCATTTTTCTATTTCTTCTTTCAGTTCTATCAGGCTTTAATTCATTTATTTTGACATTCTTTCACATTCAGGATCTTTTTTTGGCAAGTTGAACCCTTTATTATTATGTAATGCCTCTACATATTTCTGACAGTCTTCTCTTTTCCAAAGTTGGCTTTGTTTGAAATTAATACTGCTACTCCAGCTTTCTTTTGACTTTTGTCAACATGGTATATCTTTTCCATTTCTTCACTTTTAGGTTGTTTTTATATTTAAAGTGAATTTACTGTAGACAACATATAGTTAGGCTTTGTTTATTTCCGTTCAGATAATTGCTGTTTATTAAGACCATTCATATTTAAAGTAACTTTAATTCACATTTAAAGTAATTATCGGTATAGTCGGATTAACATCTATCATTTATATCTGTTTTCTACTTGTTGACTTTGTTGCTTGTTTTTTTTTTTTCCAGTCTTCTTCTGCCTTCTCTAGTTTTAATCAAACATTTTTTGTGATTCCATTATATTTTCTCTCTTAGTATATAAATTATACTTATCTTTAAAACTTTCTGTAGTTGGTTTAGAGTATATAATGCATATTTTTCCAGCTTTATTTAAGTATAATTGATAAATAAAAATTACATAAATTTAAGGCATGTAACATGATAATTTCATATACATATACATTGTGAAAGGATTACCACAGTCATTACAATACACATTTTTAAACTAATTTATGCCCAGCTTTAAATAACAATAATCTGTTTTATAAGTAGTGGTGCAATATCATATTACAGAGTTTCCCATTTTTTTTTTTTTTTGTCCTATTGCTTTGTCCCAATGCTGTCATTCACTTTACTTAACCATATTCTGTAATACCTAGTAACCAAATATGTTGTTTCTTTTGCTTCCTCAGTTATCTTTAGATAAATTAAGAATTAAAAAGTGAAATATTTTATTTTACTTCAATTTATTCTTTCTTTAAAAATATCATGTGTTTTCTGTAGGTAGATTTACATTTCTGGACTATATTATTTTCCTTTTGCCTTAGAAATAATTCTTTCCACATTTCTTGCTAAGGAGCCCTGCTAGAAATAAATTTTCTTAGTTTTGTTATTTTTTAGAGAAAATTTTTATTTTTTCCTCATTTTTGAAGGATAATTTTGCTGGATATATAATTCTAGGTTTGTGGATTGTTTTCTCTCTCAATACTTTAAATATGCTGCTCCACTCTCCCTTGCTTGCATGATTTCTGATGAGAAGCTCTCTGTGCTAATTATCCTTGTGTTTTAGTCATGATTTCTTCTTTGTCTTTGAGTTTATGCCATTTGAATATGATATGCTCAGGTGTGTTTTTTGATGTTTATCATGCTGGATGTTCTCTGAGTTTTGAGGATTTGTGATTTGGTGTGTCATTAATTGTGGAGTCTCAGCCATTATTACCTCAAACATTTCTTTTGATATGGTGTTCTAATTACACGTCTATTACGCCTTTGGAAATTGTACTACAATTCCTGGACGTTCCATGCATTTCATTTTGGTAAACGTCTATTAACCTTTTTTCAAGCTCACTTACCCTTTCCTTGACTGGGTCTGCTTATGAGGGACCAACAGCATTCTTCATTTCTATCACAGAGTTAAAGATTTGTAGCATTTTCTCTTTATTCTTTCTTAGCGTTTACACCCATTTGCTCACATTACCCATCATTTCTTTTGTGTTGTCTACTTTTTACATTATATCTCTTAACATATTAATTACAATTATCTTAAATTGATCATTTTCACATGTGTGTTATTTCTGAGTTTGATTCAATTTACTTTTTAATTGATAAATAAAATTATATATATTTATGGTGTACTACATGATGGTTAGAAATATGTGTACATTGTGGAATAGCAAAATTCAGCTAATTAACATACACATTGCCTCACATACTTATCTTTTTATAATGAATACACTTAAAATCTACTCTTTAATAATTTTCAAGTACATAAAATATTGTTATTAATAATAGTCACCATGTTGTACAATAGATTTCTTGAATTTATTCCTCCTGTATAATTGAAATTTTGTACTCTGTGACCAACATCTCTCCAACCCCCCCCCCCCCCCCCCCCCCCCTCCTGGTAACCCCCCTTCTACTCTCTGCTTCTATGAGTTCAACTTTTTCAGATTCCACATCTAAGTGAGATCATGCAGTATTCATCTTTTTGTGCTTGGCTTGTTTCATTCAACATGGTGCCCTTTAGGTTCATCCGTGTTGTTGCACATGATAGGATTTCTTTCTTTTTCAAGGCTGAATAGTATTTCTTTAAGTATATTCACTATATATAGTGAATAATGTTGCAGTGAATATGGAAATGCAAATATCTTTTTGACATATTGATTTAATTCCCTTTGGATATATACCCAGTAGTGGATTGCTGGATCATATGGCAGTTCTACTTTTAGTTTTTTCAGGAACCTCCACCCTGTTTTCCATAATGGCTGCACTAATTTACATTCTCATCAATAGTGCATAAGGGTTCACTTTTCTCCACGTCCTTGCCAACACTTAGCTTTTGTCTTTTTGCTAATCTTTTTGTCAGTCTAATTGGTATGAGCTGATATCTCATTGTTCTTTAATTTGCATGTTCCTGAGGATTAGTGATGTTGAACATTTTTTCACAAACCTGTTGGCCATTTGTATGTCTTCTTTTGGAAAATGTTTATTCATATCCTTAACCCATTTTTAATGAGGTTATTTATTTTCTTGCTATTGAGTTGAGTTCCTTACAGATTGTAGATATTAAGCCTCATCAGATGTGTGGTTGGCAAATATTTTTCCCATTCTGAAAGCTATCTCTTTCTTAATGAAGTTTGATTTTGATTATTACTTTGTCTCTTTTGACTTAGTTTTTTCTCTTTTTGTGTGTCTTATAATTTATTGTTGTTAATCAGATATGTTGTATTGGGTAATAGGAACTAAGGAAATTAACAATTTATTGTGAGGATTTATGGTAACTTGACTAGGAATTAGTCCGTGTTTAATATTTGTTGTAGCTATAGGTGTAAGAGCTTTCAAATTCAGTATCATTTGCCTTTCCCTTTTGCGCTTCCCTAGGTACTCTTTTTCAAGGAGAATCTGTGCTTCTCATCACTTTCAGTTATTATTATACTGGAGCCCAGCCGATGTGCTGATAGCTTGTGGAAGAGAATGGGTGTTCTACCATCTGATTAAATCTCAGTGGTTAGTGGGCTGTTGCTTTGAGGGCCTGTGTTTTCTCCATTGGTATAGCATTTTCCTTTTGTCCCCTTCTCCTTTCCCGGGCTGCAGTATTCCCAATCTATTAACTTGAGGCTCAATCATGGTTTCTGTTTTGTTATTATTGTTGTTGTCGTTTTCTTTTTTTTTATTTATTATACTTTAAGTTCTAGGGTACATGTGCACAACATGCAGGTTTGTTATGTATGTATACATGGAAACCATCATTCTCAGCAAACTATCACAAGAACAGAAAACCAAACACCGCATGTTCTCACTCATAAGTGGGAATTGAACAATGAGATTACTTGGACACAGGAAGGGGAACATCACACATCGGGGCCTATTGTGGGGAGGGGGAAAGGGGAGGGATAGCATTAGGAGATATACCTAATGTAAATGACTAGGGACATGGATGTTGTCGTTTTCTTAGGTGAGCTAGGAAGGCTAGGTGTGGGACTTGGAGTGCGAAATATGCTCTCTCCCCCAACTGGAATATGGATTTGGTAGTCTTTTCCCCTAGAAAATGCATTTATTATAGATGAGGCTCTGGGTGTATTTCACATGGTCACTGTTTTCCTCCCCCTGCCAAAATCATTAGGGGATCTTTCTCAGATCTTCACTGTGAAATCTAGTAGGATCTCTTGAGTAAAGACCATGAATATGCTAGGGCCACTCCTAAGACTACTCCACAGGAGTTTCACTCTCTCATGTTATGCCACACTTAGCCACCAGTTGAGGCAGTTTATGGCTCTAGCAGCTTCTGTTCCAGATAAGCAATCTCAGCTGTGTCTTTCTAGTTGCACCTTTTGCTCCAAATTGTCAAGTGGTAGTTCACCCTGCAACCTCAGTTCTTTGATGGGTCCAAGATGAACCATTGAACTTACTTTTTCTAACTCTTTCTTGTAAGGACAGAAGTGATAGTTTTCTTTTCTTTTTCTTTTTTCTTTTTATAAGACAGAATCTCGCTCCATCGCCAGGCTGGAGTGCAGTGGTGTGATCTCAGCTCACTGCAACCTCTGCCTCCCGGGTTCAAGCGATTCCCCTGCCTCAGCCTCCAGATAGCTGGGACTACAGGCGCGCACCACCACACTCAGCTAATTTTTTTTTTTTAAGTAGATACAGGGTTTCACCATGTTGGCCAGGATGGTCTCGATCTCCTGACCTCGTGATCTGCCCACCTCAGCCTCCCAAAGTGCTGGGATTACAGGCATGAGCCACTGTACCTCAGCCTGAAGTGATAGCTTTCAAGCTCTTAATATGTCAGAGATGAAATTGGGAGTCTTAATGTATTTTTTTCCTATGTTCTGGAATTCCAAGTTGACTGTTGTTTAGAGTTTTTATTTCTCTGCTGAAAATCTGCATCGCTGATTCATTCTGTCCATTTATCCTAAATTCCTTTTGCCATTCGTATTAGCTACTTTACTTTCTTATCTGCTCATTCTAACATCTGGACCACCTATAAAGTTTTCTATTGACCTTTTTCCTCTTTATTCATGAATCACATTACCCTAAGTCTTCACCCGTCTAGTAATTTCTTATTGCTTACTGGATATTGAGTATAATATGTTGTGCATATTCTGAATTATGTTATTTTCCTCTAAATACTGATTTCTTTCATTCTGATAGGAGGTTAAGATACCAGCAGATCAACTTAACTGGGAAGAAGTTTTGTTTAAGGCTTTATTAAGATTGGTCTATTTTAGTTTTGCAAATATTTGTGAAGCAGTCATCAGCAACATTGTTCTATAAGGGGGAGAGAGAGTAAATATTTTACACTTTGTGGCCCATATGGTCTTTCTTGCTGCTACTCAAACCTGCGAGAGTAGTGTGAAAGTAGTCATAAATAGCATATATCTAGGTGAACATGACCAGATTTGGGTCTCTATGGGGCGCATTTGGTTCATAGGCCGTGGTTTGCTGACTGCTGTCTGGCAGCTTAGTCATTACTCTTGGAAAGTGGTCCTTATTTCTAGTGTGTGGCCCTTGTGAGGTTTCATTTAAAAGCCCATGATATTTACCAGTTATCCCTACTTGGCAGGACTTCAGCTCCTAATTCTCTGTCTAGCACCAGGCCATTGCTAAAAATCTCAATGGAGTTATATAGCTTTCCAACTGCTACTCTCTGCTGGGTTTCTGTGGGGTTACTGTCCTGAATATGCAGAGCTTAGGAGTCACTGGCAGATTTTTTAGTGCAAATTTTAGGGCTCCTTTCTCTATAGTCCTATCTTTTTGGGGTTTTTCTTCTTGATTTCTAGAAGATGTGACAGCCTTGAACTTGGAATTTTGTGTTTTCTTTGTTTTTTAGTTCAGTACAACTATCATTCTCTTGTATTCTTTATTTTATTTCATTATATAATTTTATTTCAATAGGATTTTTGAGGAACAGGTGGGGTTTTGTTACATGAATAAGTTCTTTAGTGGTGATTTCTGAGGTTTTGGTGCACCCATCACCCAAGCAGTGTACACTGTACCCAGTATGTAGTCTTTTATACCTTACCCTGCCTCATCCTTCCCTGAGTCCCCAATGTCCATTGTATCATTCTTATGCTTTTACATCCTCATAACTTAGCTACCATTTATGAGTAAGAACATATGACATTCGGTTTCCCATTCCTGAGTTACTTTACTTAGAATAATGATCTTCAGTTCTATTCAGCTTGCTGTGAATGCCACCATTTCATTCCATTTTATGACTGAGTAGTATTCCATATAATACAGTATTCCATATATATATGTATGTGTGTATATAGATATAGATATAAATCACAATTTCTTTACTTGTTGATTGATGGGCATTTGGGCTGGTTCTACATTTTTGCAATTGGGAATTGTGCTGCTATAAACATGTGTGTGCAAGTATCTTTTTCATATAATAACTTATTTTCCTCTGGGTAGATACCCAGTAGTGGGATTGCTGGATCAAATGGTAGTTCTACTTTTAGTTCTTTAAGAAATCTCCACAGTGTTTTCCATAGTGGTGTTACTAGTTTACATTCCCATAGCAGCATACAAGTGTTCACTTTTCACCACATCCACAGCAACATCTATTATTTTTTGATTTTTTAAATTATGTCTACTCTTGCAGGAGTAAGGTGGTATCACATTGTGGCTTTGATTTGCATTTCCCTGATCATTAGTGAAGAGCATTTTTTCATATGTTTATTAGCCATTTGTATATCTTATTTTGAGAATTGTCTATTCATGTCCTCAGCTCACTCTTTGATGGAGTTGTTTTGTTTTGTTCTTGCTGATTCATTTGAGTTCTTTGTGGATTCTAGACATTAGTCCTTTGTCAGATGTTTAGATTGTGAAGATTTTCTCCCACTCCATGGGTTGTTTGTTTACTCTGCTGATTGTTTCTTTTGCTGTGCAGAAGTTTTTTAGTTTAATTAAGTCCCATCCTTTTTATCTTTGTTTCTGTTGCATTTGCTTTTGGGTTCTTGGTCACAGTCTTTGCTTAAGCCAATGTCTAGAAGAGTTTTTCTGATGCTATTGTCTAGAATTTTTATGGTTTCTGTCTTAAATTTAAGTCTTTGATCTATCTTGAGTTGATTTTTGTATAAGGTGAGAGATGTGTGTCCAGTTTTATTCTTCTACATGTGACTTGCCAATTATCCCAGCGCCTTTTGTTGATTAGGGTTTTTCCCACTTTTTGTTTTCATTTGCTTTGTGGAAGATTAGTTGGCTTTAAGTATATGGGTTTATTTCTGGGTTCTCTTTTCTGTTCCATTGGTCTATGTGCCTATTTTTATACCAATACCATGCTGTTTTGGTGAATATGGCTTTATAGTATAAAGTCAGGTAATGTAATTTTTCCAGATTTGTTCTTTTTGCTTAGTCTTGCTTTGTTCATGTGGGCTCTTTTTTTGGTGTCATATGAGTTTTAGGATTGCTTTTTCTAGTTCTGTGAAGAATGATGATGGTATTTTGATGGAAATTGCATTGAATTTGTAGATTGCTTTTGGCAGTATTGTCATTTTCGCAATATTGATTCTACCATTCATGAGCATGGGATGTGTTTCCATTTGTTTGTATTGTCTATGATTTCTTTCAGCAGTGTTTTGTAGTTTTTCTTGTAGAGGTCTCTCATCTCCTAAGTATTTTATTTGTAGCTATTATAAAGGAGGTTGAATTCTTGATTTGACTCTCAGCTTGGTCTCTGTTGGTGTATAGCAGAGCTACTGATTTGTGTACACCAATTTTGTATCCTGAAATTTTGCTGAATTTATTTACCAGTTCTAGGAGCTTCTTAGAGGAGTCTTTAGGGTGTTCTAGTTTTACAATCATGCCTCCAGCAAATGGTGACAGTTTAACTTCCTCTTTACTGATTTGGATGCCCTTTCTTTCTTTCTCTTGTCTGATTGCTCTGGCTAGAATTTCCAGTACTACATTGAATAGAAGTGGTGAGAGTGGACATCCTTGTTTTGTTCCAGTTCTCAGGAGAAATGCTTTCAACCCTTTCCCCATTCAGTATGTTTGCTGTGGGTTTGTCATACATGGGTTTTATTACATTAAGGTATGTCCCTTCTATGACAATTTTGCTTATGGCTGTAATCATAAAGGGATGCTGGATTTTGTCAAATGGTTTTTCTGCATCTATTGAAATTATCATGTGGTTTTTGCTTTTAATTCTGTTTATGTGGTGTATCACATTTATTGACTTGCATATGTGAAACCATTCCTGCATCCTTGGTATGAAACCCACCTGATCATAGTGGATTATCTTTGATATGCTGTTGGATTCTGTTAGCTAGTATTTTGTTGAGGATTTTTGTGTCTATGTTCATCAGGGATATTGGTCTGTAGTTTTCTTTTTTTGTTATGTTCTTTCCTGGTTTTGGTATTAGGGCGATACTGCCTTCATAAAATGATTTAGGGAGGATTCCCTCTTTCTCTATCTTTTGGAATAATGTTAATAGGATTGGTACCGATTCTTCTTTGAATGTCTGATATACTTCAGCTGTGAATCTGTCTGGTCCTGGGCTTTTTTTTTCTTGGCAATTTTTAAATTACCAATTCAATCTCACTGCTTGTTTTGGCCTGTTCAGTTTCTATTTCTTCCTAGTTTAATCTCAGAGGGTTGTATATTTCCAGGAATTTATCAATCTCCTCTAGGTTTTCTAGTTTATGTGCCTGAAGGTAGTAGCCTTGAATGGTCTTTTTTATTTCTGTGGTATTGCTTATAATATCTCCCATTTCATTTCTAATTGGGCTTATTTGGATCTTCTCTCTTCTTTACTTGGTTAATCTTGCTAATGGCCTATCAATTTTGTTTATCTTTTCAAAGAACCAGCTTTTTGTTTTATTTATCTTTTGCATTTTTTTTTGTTTCAATTTCATTTATTTCTGCAATGATCTTTGTTATTTCTTTTCTTTTGCTGGGTTTGGGTTTGGTTTGTTCTTGTTTCTCTAGTTCATTGAGGTGTGACCTTAGATTTTCTATTTGTCCTCTTTAGACCTTTTGATACAAGTGTTTAAGGCTATGAGCTTTCCTCTTAGCATAGCCTCTGCTGTATCCCAGAGGATTTGATAGGTTGTGTCACTATTATCATTTAGTTAAAATAATTTTTAAATTTCCATCTTTATTTCATTGTTAACCCAACAATCATTCAAGAGCAGGTTAAAATCCATGTATTTACATGGTTTTGAACTTTCCTTTTGGAGTTGATTTCCAATTTTATTCCAATGTGGTGTGAGAGAGGACTTGATATAATTTCAATTTTCTTAAGTTTATTGAGACTTGTTTTGTGGCCTATCATCTAGTCTATCTTGGAGAATGTTCCATGTGTTGATGAATAGAATGTATATTTTGCAGTGGTTGGGTATGATGTCTATGTTCCTAGGTGATGATATTTTTGTGATAATTTTCCCAGGTGTTCTTTGAGCTTTTTGTGTTTGGATGTCTCAGTCTCTAGCAAGACCAGGGAAGTTTTCCTCAATTATTCCCTCAAATATGTTGTCCAAACTTTTAGATTTCTCTTCTTTCTTGGGAACACCAATTATTCTTAGGTTTGGTTGTTTAACGTAATCCCAAACTTCTTAGAAACTTTATTTTTCAAATTCTTTTTTTTTTTTTGTCTTTGTTGGATTTAGTTAATTTGAAAGCCTTGACTTCAATTTCTGAAGTTGTTTCTTCTACTTGTTTGATTCCTTTGCTGAAACTTTCCAGTGTAGTTTGCAGTTTTCTAAGTGTGTTCTTCATTCCCAGAAGTTGTGATTGTTTTTTATTTATGCCCTCTATTTCACTGAAGATTTTTCGCTTTGTATCTTGTGTCTTTTTTTATTTCATTAAGTTGGACTTTACCTTTCTCTGGTGCCTTCTTTATTAGATTAATAATCAACCTTCTGAATTCCTTTCCTGGCAATTCAGATATTTCTCCTTGGTTTGGATCCATTGCTGGTGAGCCAGTCTGATCTTCTGGGGGTGATAAAGAAACTTATTTCCTCATATTACCAGAATTGTTTTTCTGGTTTCTTCTCATTTGGGTAGACTATATCAGAGGGAAGATCTGGGGCTCAAGGCCTGCTGTTCATATTCTTTCATCCCATGGGGTACTCCCTTGATGTGGTGCTCTCCCCCTTCCCCTAAGGATGTAGCTTCCTGAGAGCCAAACTGCAGTGATTGTTATTTCTTTTCTGGATCTAGCCACCCAGCAGAGCTACTGTGCTCTGGGCTGGTGCTGGGGGTTGTCTGCACAGAGTCCTGTTATGTGATCAGTCTTTGGGTCAGCTGTGGATACCAGCACCTGCACTAATGGAGGTGGAGGGGAGCATCCTTGGTTGTAGTATTGTTTATTGTGCTAGTTTTGTGTTAGTTGGCCTCTAGCCAGGAGGTGGCGCTCTCAAAGAGCATCAACAGCCATAGTATAGGGTGGATCAGGGAGTGGGTGGGGCCATAGAGTTTCCAAGAGATTATGTCCTTTGTCTTCAGCTACCAGGGCAGGTAGGGAAAGACCATCATGTGAGAGCAGGGTTAGGTGAATCTGAGCTCGGACTCTTCTTGGTTAGGGCTTGCTGAGGCTGCTGTAGGGAATGGAGGTGTGGTTCTCAGGCCAATGGAGTTACGTTCCTGGGGGGATTATGGCTGCCTCTGCTGCATCATGCAGGTTCCCAGAGAAGTAGGGGAAAGCCAGCAGTCATAATTCTCAACCCACTTCCACACAGCCCACAAAGCTGGTCCCACCCCTTCTCTCTCCCCACCCAACATTACCAAGTTTATTTCCAGGCAGTGAGTGAACAGGGCTGAGAAGTTGCCACAGGCTCTCAGCCTCCCAGCTGAGAAAGCAAGTAAGGCTTTCAGGTTTCAGGCCTCCCCACCTGCCATAGTTTCTGTGCTATGTCTGTACTCCTGATTCACCCACTCCTCCGGGTTCTGTCCAGGAAACTTCACATTTGGTCAAAATTGTTACAAAGTTCAGCTGGAAGTTTCCTTCTTCCTGTGGCCTTTTCTCAGTTCCTCTGGCAACCCTTCCCAAAATGCTTTTTCTCATTTTGTGGGACAAAGTCAGAAATGACTTCCCTGGGGACCAAGAGAGCTCACAGGACTCTTTCTGCTGCTTCTTCTACCCCTGTATTTTTCTTGGCTCTCTAAATTAATCTCAGCTCCAGGTAAGGTCAAATCCTTCTCCAGCAATCTGGACTTTCAGGTTCCCCAGTGAGAGTGTGTGTTCAGGGATAGATGATCACCTTTTTATACTTTCACATGTTGGGCACTCATAGTTTCTTAGCTGTCTCCCGGTGCCTGCAGGAGCAATCCGCTTCCTTCAAAGGGTCTGTGGATTCTCTCAGCTTTCCTGAGGTGGTTCTTGGAGCAAAAGTTCATGATGTGAGTCTTGACATGCTGTTCTGTCTGTCCAAGTGGGAGCTGCAAGTTGGTTCTGCCCCCTGTCTGCCATTTTTCCCCCATATGTCCTCCTTGTGTTCTATTTCACTTCTGCAGACGAGAAGTGTGAAGCCCTCAGGAGGAAGAGCTACTTGAATATAAAGTTTACCTGATTTTCTTCTCCTTTTTCATAGTCCATGTTTCTTCATGATTCTGCCGTCTTTGGATTGTTCAACACCACCATCAAACAGTATATATTGACATTTGGTCAGTAGTTTATAATTGTTATTGATAGGATTGTTGTCTCATGAAGTGGTTCACAAAGAGAGGAGGTGAGATATTTAATTCCAAGAAAATCCATCATGAACTACTTGAGGAATAAACCAACATTCAGAATTTGGGCCTCCCTTTGGTAGACTAACAGATAAAATTAGAAAGCCATTTTACGAATTTCCCAAGATAAATAAGAGTTGGACCAGAGTCCTCACAGCTGCATCATTGGCAACTTTCTTTTCCTGTAGCCAACTCTACATGGGAAGTGAAATTACAAAGAGAAGTTTGTTTGTTGAACATGACATCAGAAAAAAGGCAATTGTTTGGATGCTTAATATAATCAAGTTAATAAAGCCTCAGGTATACAGCTTCACATGATGGGTAGCCCAGCAATGGAACCAGGCTCCTCCAAGTTCACTAGCTGAGCTTTCTTTTCGTCCAATGGCACCTGTTTATCTCTGTACTTCTCTTTTTTATGGACTTTTGTGGCTGCCTTGTAACTTTATCCAATGACACTATTCTTTGGTAAGAATATTAATGTTGTTAACATTATTGAAAATGGTACTGGCCTAGATGCTATTTTATCCCTTTCTTGTAACTTTCCATACCAATATTTGCATTGGATTCTGTTTTTATTCATTCAAAGTTCAATTCTAAGAAATATATTCTACTTCCATAAAGTTCAAATTTTAGGGATGGTTTTATAACATTTTTCAAGCAGGGACTACAGTATCTACCTCTTTGGGTTTGAAGATTAAATGGGATACCATATGTAATGCTTCTGGCACTAACTTGATAAGCATTGAAAAAAGCCTTTCGTTTCCTTCCCCTTACTTAATGAAAACAGGTGTTGAAGGAAACGCATCCATTTTTCTCTTATATGTTCCCCATATGATAATAGTTTTCTTAAGTTTTGGCTGGCCAGAGAAATAAGGGTGCCGAAAGCATTTTTCAATCATAACGCTGGATGGAGATTAAAACAAAACAAAAGCTTTAAGGCTTTTAATTACCAAGACTTAGTCACAAGACACTAGTAAATCAGAACCTTACTGTACCTTAAATATCAGCATTGGAACATCATATGTTCTGGCTTCTTTTAATCATTAGAACATCTAAGCCAAATCTCAGTGTTTATCTTGCTGTGATCTTGGTGGTGAATTTAAAAAGTGAGCAGTCAACCCCATCAGCAGCAGATGTAAATTACACATATGATAACTATATATATTATGACTCACATCTTATTTTATATACACTGATATTTACCATAATAGTTAAATGTCTGCCATATGAAAAACACTAGGATGATCACTTTAAATGTCATTCCGTGTAATCTTCACAGCTCTATTCACTCAGGTTGGTTTTCATTTTCCAGATGAGGAAACTGGCACAGAGTAGACTCTCTCTAAGTGTTTGAATGAACACGTGGATAACAGGAGTTGGAAACTTTCTCAAGATCACCTACCCAGCAAGTGTCAGGCCAGAATGTAGACCACTCATTTCTAGTTCTAAGGCCTGCATTCATTGCACTGCTTCACAATTTCTCTTAACACATTTTTATCTTAGCCAAGGCTTACAAAAATCATGGCCAAATGAACGATTCTAATAGTGAAGAGCTGGGGACATGGAACAGATTCAGAAAGAACTATTTGGAAAGAAGAAAGCTTTTGGTGATGTCTATCGAAAACAAAACCCACCTCCTCTTTGTCCTGTTTCTATACCAGGAAAGATACATTTCAATGTGAACTTGTGTAATTTCATTACTAACGCAATTATTATTTATATCATGGAAGAAACAGTCTGGAAGCCTTGAGTCAGCCATAGAGCCTCTTTGGTCTTTAGTTTCCATATCAATCAGAGATGGGCATTAGCTCAGATTACCTTTAAGGTCCAAGAGTTCAGGGTTCCACATTTCAATCACATCCATTCTTTTCTGTGACTGGCTTTCCTAGCTATGTTCTAATGGAACAGATTGACAACAGCAAACACAGAGTCAAATTCCCATTTAAAACACAGGTCTTGTTATTTTGGTACCAATTACAAGGTTATGGATCATGCTTAAAGGTGTTTAATATGCTGTAATGTTTAGACACACTTGGCTCCAACATTTATGAGGGCTGTTTGTAGCAACAAGAAGCATGCTCTCATTCCATAAGTATGCAAGACTGCAGTAAAAACAGTACAGATGGGCCGGAAAGAAAGAACCTCAAGCTGCCTACAAGGAAGGGCAACAAGTGTTTTGGGCTGTACTGTGTTTTTACCTACTGCCAAATCTCTCCTCAGTCAGAGCCTGTTTTTATAGGGGCATATTTTGTTGTTGCTTTTTTAGTTTATTTCAATCCCTGATGTAGAGTATTTGTAAAAAATTGTGTGAAGGATTTTATGGCCTTGTATGACTATATTTTATTCAGGAGTTACATATATATATGTATTTCTTAATGAGACCACAGTTTCTGGAGAGTGTTGCTGATGATCTCTTCTTACCAAACCAAGGTAACAGGTGGTAGAAAAGTGCCTGAGGATACTCAGTGATGCAATGGTCAAAGGATGGAAAGTGGTGTCTTGAGTCCAAATATTGTAGATGCGCTGGAGTCCTGGAAGGATTGAATTCCCTAGGCAACCTCAGCCTATCTCCACGGAAAAAATTCTATCCAGATATGCTTTTAAATACCAAGAAGGAAATGAAATATATAGTCCATTTAAGAACCAAATTCCTGGCAGAAGAACCAAATTAGGATTCACAAGTAATGGGAATGCTACAAAAAAAGACCAGCTGCAAATGACCAACCATGTGCATGTGCCTGTAACAGAAAGAAAGAAGAGGGAAAGAAAGAAAGAAAGAAAGAAAGAAAGAGAGAGAGAGAGAAAGAAAGAAAGAAAGAAAGAAAGAAAGAAAGAAAGAAAGAAAGAAAGAAAGAAAGAAAAGAAGAAGAAGGAAGGAAGGAAGGAAAGAAGGAAAGAAAGAGAGAGAAGAAAGTGAGGAAGGAAAGAAGGGAGGGAAGGAGCCAGGGAAGGAGTGAAGAGGGGGGAGAGGGAGTGAGGAAGGAAGGTAGCAGGGAAGGAGAAGACCCTCACTGGCTTGGTTGCAGATGCTTGATCTGAAGGCATCATGTTGATGGAGAAGCATGAAGACATATAGGGACTACTAGTTTAGCATAAAGGGACTAAAAGATACAAAATGTCACTGTGTGTGTGTGTGTGTGCGTGAGAGAGAGAGAGAGAGAGAGAGAGAGAGAGAGCGAGTGCATCATTAGAGGTGACAAAGATTGAAGGAACAGAGGAAGTCAGCCTTAACATACAAGGTTCAATTTAATTCAGTTAAACCTTTTCAGCAAGCTTCCAGGGATGGTGCTAGGACTGGGGAGGCAGAGCAAAACAAGGTATGATAAAGCAAGATAAGACGTTTATCTTGAGAGCAAGCAAATGTCAGCAAACTATGGCCAGTGGGGCCAAATGGCTCTTTTTTTGTACTGCCAGTGAACTAAAAAAAAATTTTTGTACGTTTTTAAAGGGTTGTAAAAAAAAAATGAAAGAAAAATAAAACACAAAAGTTAAAAAGAAAAAGAGCATGCAAAACCATATGTGGCTTACAATGTCTAAAATATTTACTGTCTGGCCTTTTACATAAAAAGTCTGCAGACTTCTGCTCCATAGAAAAGTCTGATTATTGGAAGTGAGTTACAAAGAAACAAGGGCTAGAATGGGGTGAACGTGTGGTTTATTAGGTCCAATAGAGAGATGATTTACCCAGAGGCTTCTCAGAGGAAGTGGCAACTCACCTGGGATCTGAAGAATGAGTAGAAAATAGATAAAGAAAGACGTGAACATGAAGAAAGAATATTGAAAGCAAATGAAACAGCATAGGCTAGGTATGGAGAATTGATGGGTGTCACAGAAATATAGATGAAAAATGAGGAGTTGAAAGCAGTAAAGCTAGAAACTCAGATGGGTAAACTGGGATGTCATCTCTTCTTCCACGTTGAGGTTTTATTATTCCTTGAGGACTTAACCCCCAGCTCACAATCTGCTAATAGTCAAGACATACGTCTTGTCATGATGTTAAGGGAGAGTACTGAAGCCAGCAGAATGGCTGACTTAGAAAAGTGGGTCTGTAGATTTAGGTAGGCACAGTGTGTCCTTCAGTCTGTGACAGGCACTGGCCTCGTCAGCTTGCAGCAGTTTTTCTCCATTTATATTACTCCACCACCGAGACCACAAGGCTGCCAAATCCCTGGGTCATTGTGAGTTTCTTTCCCTCTACCTCCCAAACTCAAAACCTCATTATCCTCTCTTTCTTCAACTTCCTCAAGGAGACTGAGCAGCTTCTCTTTTTCAAACCCCTAACACAACGATCCGATAAAACCCTCTTTTCTGGACAAAGGCGTTCCCTCTTACTTTGTTTGTCATCAGCCACATGAGGCTTAGAGTTAGGAGATATTGGTGGAAATAGTAGAAGGTGAATATATTTGGAAGACTTGTAGCAAACTTACATGCCACAGTGACTGACTTAGGCTGTCAAGAAAATGTATCTTTATTTTCTGTAATTCAGCTGGACATGTGGCTCCAGCCCAGTCTGCCAATTTATTGTAGGCATTTCAAAGGAAACTAAGTCACCTTTGGGATTACGTGAGGTCGTTTAATGAATGAACCTTGGTCAATATGGGATTTAACTAGGTTAACTGACATTTCTCTTTCAAGGAGACAGGTTTATGTTCATCAACACTCACCTGCTGACCTCCGCTTTAGTCATCTTTAGTCGTTGCTACCTATTCCTGTAGCAGAAACATCCACATTCTCCACTCCACTCTGATCTCTAGCTCCTGAAGTCACTCCCTGACCACGAAGACTAGCTCTCAGCCAGTTCCAAGCTACGCTTAGGGTATACAAAAAATATTCAGGATTCTCCAGTGTCTCGTAGAAATGTCTCAGACTCACTCCGTCCAAAGACATCTGATCATTCTTGCTTTCTTAAAAAATTGAGGTAAAATTTATACGACATAAAATTAACAACCTGTTTAAAGTATGCAATTCGGTGAATTTAATGCTTTCACAGCGTTGTGCAGCCATCACCTCTTACATAGTTCCAAGACATTTCATTACCTCAAAAGGAAACCCTATACCAATTAAGCAGTCACTCCCCACTTCCTTCTTCTCCCAGCTCCCTGCAACCAGTAATCTGTGTTCTGTCTCTGTGGATTTACTTATTCCGGACGTTTCATATAAATGGGATAACATATGTAACCTTTAGTGTCTGGCTTCATTCACTCTGCAAGGTTTTAGAAGTCGGTCCATGTTATACCACATATCAGTAATTTATTCCTTTTCATGACTGAATAATACTCAATTGCAAGGATATTTTGCTTTTTATTTAGGTTGTTTCCACTTTTGGCTATTGTGAATGGTACTGCTATGGACACGTGTGTGCAGAAATTCAGGCAAGTTTTCCATTTTATTTGGCTATGTATTCAGGAGCAGAATTGCTGGGTTATGTGGTAATACTGTTTAACTATTTTTTTGTTGTTGTTGTTGGAGACAGTCTCACTCTGTTGCCCAGGCTGGAGTGCAGTGGCATGATCTTGGCTAACTGCAACCTCTGCCTCCCAGGTTCAAGTCATTCTTCTGCCTCAGCCTCCTGAGTTGCTGGGACTACAGGTGCCCACCACCAAAACTGGCTCATGTTTGTATTTTTAGTAGACATGGGGTTTCACCATGTTGGCCAGGCTAATCTTGAACCCCTGACCTCAAATGATCCACCCGCCTTGCCTTCCCAGAGTGCTGGGATTACAGATGTGAGCCACCACTACCTGCCTTTCGTGCTTAAATTGTTCTGAACCTCCATACTACTTTCTACAGTGACTGTACCATTTTATATTCCATGATTTTTTTTTTTTAGCCCTAATGACACTTCTCTTTCAATTTGCTGCCTTCTTAGGCTGCACCATTGAAACTGAAGCATGTTTCTATTTTGTGAATTCAGCTGACCCATTGTCCATAGTCCTCAGAACTGAGAGCATAAAGAAACAGCATATATGGCATAGAGACCCGTGAGAATTTACAATACAGTCATGTTCTTCGCATTTCTATTCACATGAGCTAGTTAAACTTCATCTCTTTGATTGGAAACACTAGACATGTCATTGTGGTTTCTTTCCTTCTCTATTTGTATAGTACAGTTGACTCTTGAACAACAAATGGAATAGGGGCACTGATCCTGGTCCCATGTAGTTGAAAATCTGAATATAAGTTTTGAATTCCCAAATACTTTATTACACCTGTGGTCGAATGGAAGCCTTATTGATAACATAATCAATGTGCATTTTGTATATTTTTATACACTGTATTCTTACAATAAAGTAAGATAGAGAAAAAATGTTATTAAGAAAATTAAAAAGGAAAGGAAATATGTTTACTATTCATTAAGTGGAAGTAGATTGGCCAGGCACGGTGGCTCATGCCTGTAATCCCAGCACTTTGGGAGGTCAAGGCAGGCAGAACACAAGGTTAGGAGATCGAGACCATCCTGGCTAACATGGTGAAACCCCATCTCTACTAAAAATACAAAAAATTAGCTAGGCATGGTGGCATGTGCCTGTAGTCCCAGCTACTCAGGAGGCTGAGGCAGGAGAATCGCTTGAACCTGGGAGGCAGAGGTTGCAGTGAGCCGAGATAGTGCCATTGTACTCCAACCTGAGTGACAGGGTGAGACTCTGTCTCAAAAAAAAAAGAAAAAGTGGAAGTGGATTATCATAAAGATTTTCATCCTTATGATCTACACATTCAGAAGACTGAGAAGGAGGAGGAAGAGGAGGGGTTGGTCTTGCTGTCTAAGGGGTGGCAGAAGCGGAAGAAAATCTGCACGTAAGTGGATCCACACAGCTCACACCCACATTGTTCAAGGGTCAACTGTATATACTTCATGCAATGGGCACTCCATTCAGGGCCTTATTGGTTAGCACTCAAAGTTTCCCTCTAGAAAAGCCAAGATTTTGGAATAGGGATCAATTACTTTAAAGACTATCTCAGACTTTACAATACTTTATGAATGTCAAAAAGATATTTCAAAGGCAAGCACCTGATTTTCTATTCTCAACTCTGATTAGCCCTCCTGTTGAAGACAGAGGATAATGAAAACCAATCTTGTGTCCTGGATAGTGAGGGAAACAAGCATGGAAAATACTTGATTAATATCTTAAAACGTTACCTTGCTACTCTTTGTGAAATAGAAATGAAAGAAATTTGTGATTGATTGAATGATATAGATGAGAGTAGGAGAAGCGAAAAATGTGACCAAGGTTTATAACAATCCGTGGTAATGACTAGAAATCAGAAAGGAGTCCTGGTTAGTGAAAAGGCATCAAGTTTGGTATCATATTTAGTTTAAGATATAAGAGTAATAAAAACCTTAAGATATTGATTAAATGGTTGAAGTGATATATCACAGAATATAAACTGAAGGGATGTGAAAATACAAATGCTAAGTATTTAGGAAGAAGCTGGAAAATTAAAAAAAAAAATAGATGTGCCTGTGAGATTGAGAAACAGTTGTAGACTTTTACTAGCAGTTGTATTGGAACCAACCTTTTGTGAACAATTAGAAAATCTGGACAAAATGAGAGAAAACGCTACTGGAAGTTGATAGAGTGATGACGCGAGAATAAAGAATCATTGAGCCAGGAGTAAAGTAGGATGAGCTTGACATTTGGAATCACTTTTTACCTGAGTGTGTTGTGGATTCCCAAGGAGGCAGCTGAGAGGCTGAATTGGTGAGCCGTCTTTTTAACAGCCTTATGGGACTTGGGAGACAAAAATTAGAGTTGTAAAACGGCTAAGATAGGGTGCCCTGGTGAAACTCTTGAATTTGTTTGGGATCCCAATTGGCTTTATTCTTAGAGGAGCCATTAGCCAGAAATAGATCAGTCTTCCAAGGATGTCACCACAACTTGAAATCCTCTCAATTCTTGAAATTAGTGAGTTAATTGACTGTGTTATCAATAAGGCTTCAAGTCAACTGTAGGTTACTGGTAATTAAGTCTTTGGGTATTCAAAAATTATTTTCAGACTTTTTACTGCATTGGGCAGGGATCAGTGGCCCTTAGCACACACTTACAAACAGAATACATGGTTATGATTTCAGTTCCACTAATTACTTTGGATAAATCATTTCACTTTTCCGCTATACTGACCGTATTTGTAACTTTAGCAGAGCAACATTTTTAAAAGTTTAGAGATATCTGCCCTAGTACTTCCCTCTTTTGTTCCTTCCCACTTTCAAGCAAATATATCATTATGTGCTTATTCTCAAAGAAGGAATATGAGAGAAGCAAGTCAATAAACAGGAGTCTTCTCACAGTGTTAGGGTTTCAAAACATATGTTCTGAAAGAAATAGAAAATATTTTTGATGAACATGACATATTTAGCAGAAAACCTCATAGTCTTCTCTATTTTTTTTTTTTCTTCTCTCTTTTTTTTTTTCTTTCGGATTGGAAAATGATGCTTTGGTTTGTAAGGGTAAGGCATGAAGGGAGGATACTAGGAGCCCCCAGTTACAAGGGCAATTGGAAAGTTGCCCACTGAAAGTTGTCCAAGTTTGAGGGAGGCAGTAAAATATCAAATAGATTTGTGGGATGCAAGAATAGAGGAGTAGAGCTATAGGGAGGCATCTGGATCCCAGAGATGAATGACTGCATGGTGTACCTAAGACAGCTTTATGGCATATAGGCTAAGAAAAAACGGTTCTTTCCCCCAGCATGTGCCTGGGTATCAGAATGACTACTGTTCTAGCCAAGTGACACAGAGACACCAGCGAGAGCCACCAGAGGTGAAGGCCAGGAACATGGATGTCTCTAGAGACCTGCTGATGGAGACCAGAGAGCTAATCATCTGAGGACATGCCATTGTGCCAAATTCCATCCTTTAGCTGATTTAATTCTCATAAAAACTCATAAAATAAGTGTTGTTAGTATTATTCTATTTTATAGAGAGGAAAATTACAACTTAGAAAAATTAAATGATTTGTTAAAAGTTATGCAGTGATGGAGACAGTATTTAAATCCAAATCTGCCTGGGTGCAGAGACCATATTCTGAAGCAAGGGGCCGTGCCTTAGACATTTGACTTTTGATTCTAAACCCACTGTGGAAAAATGGGTTATTGCACATCTTAGCTTCCTTGGTACAGATGGCCAAACCTCTAATAATTTGCACTATCTAAGAAACCTATCTTAAGTATCTTTCTTGAAGGGGAATAAAATTCATCCATTTAATCCCTTTACAGTGCTATTATGTAAAACTATGTAATAGCCTTGGTTTTATGCTTTTCTAATTAATAGTGCCTCTGCTAATAAATTTTTACTCCATAAAATTATAAGTGGAATCTTTTAGTCGATACAAATGTAAGCATGTACCAAAACCTTTCAAATACATATCAACATTATAAACCTCCCCCAACCCCAAATGGAAGGCCACATGAATTATTTAGGATTAGAGATGACTGTAACATCTAAACTCAACACAACAGTATTTTAAACAAGACAGAAATTTTGTTCTCCTTCACACAAAAGCCCAGGCGTGGCATGGAAGCTCCGTTTCATGAAGTTGTCAGCTACCCTGGCACCTTTCCACTCACCACTCAGCCACTCCTTGAGTGTGGCTTCATCATCATAGTCCAAAACACCATGTGTACTCCAGGCAACAGATGGATGGAGAAAAAAGACAGAACTATGTACTTAGCTCCTAAAGAAGGTTCTCAGAAATTTCTGTTGGACCCTTCGAGTTTCATTCCATGGCCAGAATTTGGCCACATAAACGTATCTGGCCTCAAGGTAAGCCAGGAAATATATTCTATTCTGGACAGCTGTTTGCTTCTCTAGAAATTCTATTGCTGTGGGAAAGGGAGGAAAACCAACCTGGAAACCAGATAACAGGCTCTGGCACAGAAAACCTTGTGTATACACTCACTTGACCACAAAAAGTCCTGTAAACCTGCTTCCCTGAGAAATTAAGGATCCGTGGTCTGAATCTTGAAAATTGATCTCATAAGAACTGATCGATCCACAGCTCATCTCAGTGTCTATCTTTATCACGGATATTGCTTATCAATCGTGTATTAGGAGACAAAATAGAAGGACTAGACTGTGTTGTCAAAGAATGAACACTATGTATGAATGTTTTATACATAATGTCCATATTTATGTATATCTTTTGCTCATATAAGTATATAATATATTAATACTATATATTACACATTTATATTGATATCTATGTAGCTATCTATATATAACTTTTTAAGATTGTTAAGTATATAACACATGCAAAAGTACATAAAACACAAATGTATAGTTTAATGAATTATCTGATATGATCTGAAGGTTTATGTCTCATCTTCACTCCTAAATTCACATGTTGAAACTTAATCCCCAATGAGAGGACATTTAGATGTGGCGTCTTTGGGAGGTGATTAGATCATGAAGGCAGAGCCTTCGTGAGTGGGATTAATGCCCTTATACAAGAGGTTCCAGAGAGGTCCCTCTTGCCTCTGCATGAAAGATTACATTCAGAAGACAGTTGCTATGCACCAGAAGTGAGCCATCACCAGACGTCAAATTTGACAGCTCCTTGATCTTGGACTTCCCAGCCTTCAGAACTCAGAAATAAATGTATGTTGTTTACAAGCCATTTAGTGTATGGTAGTGTATGGCATTTTGTTATATCAGCCCAAAGGACTAAGATATTATCATAAAGTGAAACCCATGTATTCAGTACACCACCAAGATCAAGAAATAGAACAATGCCAGCCACTAGGAGCTCTCACATGTCCCCTCGCTCATCAAAAACCCCCTCTTCCTTAAAGATATCCTTAAAGATAACCTCAAGACTGACTTATGATAATCATAAAAATAGATTTTTAGGTAGAAAACTTGAGTTCTAGTATCATTAGTGTCTCTGACTAGTTGTGTGATTCTGAGCAAACCAGTTTATTTCCCATGTATGTACGTAGTTAGAAAATTTACATTACATATATGCATATAATGTAAATTTGTGTGTGTGCATGTGTGTGTGTGTGTATGCATATATGTGTATGTAATGAAAATCTCCAAGTAAATGGTGTGTAAGATTGTTTCCAGGTTTTAAAGTCTACTTTCTGTATGTGAGTAAATAATTATATTTTTTGATTTGTTTATTTTAACCCTTAAATATTCTTCCTGGTAAGTTTTAATAGCATGAATAATAATAATAATAACATAACTAGTTATAAAATAACTAAAATTGCTGCATCAGTCATATGGTTTGGTTCATTTAGAAATAAAGTAATAAGCTTCACTTAATAATGTCACTCTTAAGCGATGAATTTTTTATGCTTTACACTCCAGAAAGAAATTGTCTGACTTCTAAGTTTGTTTTTGGATCTGCTACCTTAATTAGATCCCCGGTGTCAAAGCTCCATTAAAGTGGCCAGGCATGAAAGATACCTGCTTTGTTGCATTAGGTAATTGAATTGTGTCAAGAGAAAAATTGGCTCAGTGAAGTTGTGTCAATGCTTTTTATCACTTACCCTGAAGAAACTAATTATTGTCTTTACTGAATAACTTGGAATTTTCAACAAATGCCGTTCTTCAAACAAGGCTTTATGATTTTAAAAACTGGAGTCAGAATGATACAAATAATAATAAATATGGATTTATATTTTACATAAGAGTAGTAAAAGAAAAGAGATGGGGGAAGAGTTTCAGGAAGAGGAAAGAAGGGAAATCAGTGGAAATGAAGGCAGAATGAAGGAAATGAAGGCAGAATGAAGGAAATGAAGAAGGGGGAATGAAGACAGAGAAAAGAACCATGAAGGAAAAGAAAAGGCAGGTAGAAAGAAGGTTTGATATACTTAGAACTGCACTTACTAACGTTAACCACCTAATATATCTCAGGGCTCACATCCAGACAGTGGATACTGGAAGAAATGCCCTCCTTTTTATTATTGCCCTGTGAATTGTCAATTAGTAATCATCCTCTGAGGAGTTTTTTCAAACTTCCTTCTTTACTATGGAGTTGCCACATTGTTGGCTTTAACTTTTGCAAACCCAATTATGTATGCACATCAAAAAAAAAAAAGAGAGAGAAGAAACTACTCTTTTGGTAGTAGGCGTGATTCCGCACACATCTCACCCAAAAAGTATATTCTGGAGAGAGTGTGAGGAGAGAAATGTGGCTCTGTGAATCCCTCCCACGTGAGCATGAGTGGGAACATCATGTTTAAAGGTACAAAATTGTATATATCATAGCTTTTGTTGCAAATAGAGCTCTGCTGAAGAAAGAACAACCTGTTCCATTTATGGAGGAGGAAACTGGCCGTGTAGGGCTCAGCAAGACCCCATGCTGGTCTTCATCATGGCTCCTTCCTATAGAATTTTCAAGGACAATTTGCCTTACATCCTTATTTTAGATATTAATTTCTTCTTAATATATGACATCACTTAATTGTTAAAAGAGAACCTTTATAGTCTCTGGAATTTTGAATCTGTTTGAGAAAAGAAACAAAATTATAGAATAATAATATTTGAAATAGAGCTTAGCTGGGCACAGTGGCTCATCCCTGTAATCCCAGCACTTTGGAGGCCTAAGTGGAGGATCGCTTGAGCTCAGGTGTTCGAGACCAGTCTCGGCAATATAGGGAAACCCTGCCTCTATGAAAAATACAAAAATTAGTCAGGTGTGGTGGTGTGCACCTGTGGTCCCAGCTATTCAGGAAGCTGAGGTGGGAGGATTGCTCGAGCCCGGGAAGTAGAGGTTGCAGTGAGCTGAGATTGCACCACTGCACTGTAGCCAGGGCAAAAAAGTGAGATCCTTTCTCAAAAAAAAAGAGGGATTTTAGGGGTCAGTTAATACTCTCTCTGCCTCACTGAGCAAGCCGTTCTATAACAGGTCCTCCAGATGGCCTGCCAGCTTCCTCATTACCTCCCAGGCAAGTAGTATGATTGTTGCAATGTCCGACCACTGGTTATTGTGCCCTCTTCTTTGTGGGGCTCCCTCAGTTACCTGAGAGTTTATATTTTCTTGACTTAAATTTTTCTTTTCTGATTGGGCATGGTGGCTCTCACCTCTAATCCCAGCATTTTGGGAGGGCAACACGGTAGGATTGCTTGAACCCACGAATTCAAGACCAGCCTAGGCAATATAGCAAGGGCCTGTCTCTACAAAAAATAAAAAAAATAAACTGGGCATGGTGGTGCACACCTGTAGTCACAGCTACTCAAGAGGCTGAGGTGGGAGAATGGCTTGAGACAGGAATTCAAGGTTACAGTGAGCTGTGATCACACCACTGAATTCCAGCTTAGGCAACAGAGAGAAACTCAAAAAAATTCTTTTATAATTTAAACAAAATTGGTACATTTTACCACTAATAAGAGGTTATTATCTTCAGACTGCTGTATTGCCTTTTCAGACTCTTTGGGTTTACCAAAGATCTTCTTAAAGTGTGGTAACTTTAGTGACAAGAATTATCTCCATGTGATGTGAACATAGGAGAATCACATGGCCTCACCATTTCCTCTGATCCAGCACTTCCTTTTCATGTAGTGTAAAATGTCATTAATGTATTTCCTACTCTCAGGCCCTGGCAACTACTGATCTCATTACTACTCAAATGGCTTCACCTTTTCCAGGATATCATCTGAATGGAGTCATACAGTAGTCAGTGTTTTGAATCTGGATTTCTCCACTTATCAGAACAAATTTGAAATTCCTTGATGTTACTGCATGTATCAGTACTTAATTCTTTTTTATTGTGGAGTAGTATATTTCATTGCATAGAGGTACCACAGCTTATGTATCCACTCATCAGTTGATGGACATTTGGGTTGTTTCCAGTCTGGGAAATTACAAATAAAGCCACTACAAACTTTCACATACAGTCTTTTGTGTGAAAAAAAGTTTTTATTTCTCTTAAGTAAATACCTAAGAGTACAAGGACTGGATCATACGGTGAATGTATCTTGAAGATTTAAGAAATTTTTGGCTGGGCACAGTGACTCATGCCTCTAATCCCAGCATTTTGGGAGACCGAGGTGGGTGGATCACGAGGTCAAGAGATCGAGACCATCCTGGCCAACATGGTGAAACCCCGTTTATACCAAAAAATACAAAAATTAGCTGGGCCTGGTAGCACGCATCTGTAGTTCCAGCTACTCAGGAGGCTGAGGCAGGAGAATCGTTTAAACCCGGGAGGCAGAGGTTGCAGTGAGTCGAGATCGTGCCAGTGCACTCCAGCCTGGGCAACAGAGTGAGACTCTGTCTAAATATATATATATATTTTTTTCTTAATTAATATTTTACTTAATTAAGTAAAATATTCTTACTTAAATTTTTCTTTTCTTTTTCATGTTATTTAATATAAATAACATGAAGTAGTGTTTGAAAAAAATATTTTTGTCTCTAATTCTTCAGTTTTTGAATGAAAATTTCTCCAGAGATTTATCTGTTAAATGATCTTTTGTGGTACATTTCCCCCTTTCTATGTCATTGCACCCTTGAGGAGGAGCAGGAGGTATGGTGGTCAAAGCTAATGGTCCTGTGGGACCATAATCTCACAGAATGTGGTTTTCACTTTGATGAAGAAGGATCCTAAAGGGGCAATCCTCATACTGGTTGTGCCTTTTTACTTGGTTACTGAAACTGTAACTTCTTTTGTTATCCTTTCCCCTCAATGCTTGGCACTGCTTGGTTGCTCTTTTATGATATTTCTATACTGAAGTCTTAGTCTTTGGAAATTCTGTTAGGCTATTTTTGTAAAATGGACCTAGGGCATCTTCCCCTGAGATGTATTCTCTCTGTAAGAATGACAATAACAACAACAACAACAACAACAATATAAATAGCAAAAATAACTGTCATTTATCAGGGTTTATGTGAAATGCCTTACATACATGTATTCTATTTAACACTCACAATAATTCCATAAAACAAGTATTTGGTCCACATTTTATAGAAAGGGGAACTGAGTACTAGAGAAAGGAAACACTTTCACAAAACCATACAGCTTCTATATGGCAGAATTAGAATCCTTGTGCACACTTCTCTGGTGACAAGGCAAGGGTTGATGGCAAAGGTATGACTTTAACTCCTCTCCTATGCTGCTTTCCAAGCCATGGAGAAATCAAGGAAGTTTCCTTGCACAGGAAGGCCTGAAACTGCTCAGTCCACTAAAGCCAGAGATTATTTTGAGTTTGAGAGATAAACTTCATCCAGTATACTAGTCAGCTTTTGCTGTATAATGTCAACCACAGGGTCCTATAGGACTAGGACTAACAAGAGGTGAGCTAAGCATTTTGCTGATTATGGCTGTTTTGCTCTTATGTCTGAGGGTTGTCTAATGAGTGATCTGATCCAGTCTGGCTACTACTACTAGGGCTAGTAGATGACTGGGCTTTGCTTCCCGTGTCTCTTCTTCCATCAAGCTAGCTTGGGTGTGTTCTCATGGTGATGGCACATGCAGGAGAGAACAAGTCCCAGTGTACAGCCCATTTCAGAACTCTGCTTGTGCCAATATGCCTACATCCCATTGACCAAAACAAACCATATGGTACAGCTCAGCGTCAAGGGGCAGGACAAGTCACCCACAGAAGTGGAAGGGTGTGGAAAAAACAGTGGGGTGCTGGCATAAGGATAAACACATAGACCGATGGAATAGAAAGTCCAGAAATAAACCTGTACATCTATGTCCAACTGATTTTTGACAAAGGTCCCAAGACCATTCAATGGAGACAGAATAGTATCTTCAACAAATGTTGCAGAGACGACATGATGTCTATATGAGAGAAATAAGGAAGTTGAACCCCTACTTCACACCACACACAAAAAATTAATTTAAAATGGATCAAAGATTTAAATATAAGAGTTAACCTGTAAAACTCTTAGAACAAAACATAGAGATAAATCTTTATGAGCTTATATTTAGCAATGCATCTTTGCTATGACACTAAAAGTATGAAAACAAAAGAAAAATAGATAAATTATACTTTATCAAAATTAAAAATGCTGTGTATCAAAAGACATTATCATGAACATGAAAATGCAAACAAAAGAATAGGAGAAAGCATTTATAAATCTTGTATCAGACAAGGGTCTGGTATTCCAAATATATATTTAAAAACCTCCTACAACACAACACCTAAAAGACAGACAAGCCAATTAAAAATGGGTAAAAGACTTGAATAGACATTTTTCCAAAGAAGATATGCTAATGGTCAACAGTAAATGAAAAGATGTCCAACATTGTTAGTAATGAGGTAACTGCAAATCAAAACACTATAAGACACTACCACATACCCATGGGATGGCTATTTTAGAAAGGTCAAAATAAATTTTGGCAAGAACATGAAGAAATCAAACTCTTGTGTATTGCTGACAGAAATATAAAAATTATTATAGTTATTGCAAAAAACAGTTTGGAAGTCCCTCAAAAAGTTAAAAATGTGTTTACTATATGACCAGCAATTCTATTATTGAATACATACCCCGAATAATTGAACAAGCATTCAAATAAACATTTGTACATAAATGTTCATAGCAGCCCTATTCACAACAGATAAAAGATGGAAACAACTCAAATGCCCACCAATGAACAGACGTACAATGGAATATTATTCACTCATGAAAAGGAACGAAATACTGATACATACTGCAATGTATATGAACCATGAAAAAATTATGTAAGTGAAAGAAACCAGACATAATAGTCTATATTGTGTGATTCTATTTATATAAAATATCCAGATAGGTAAATCGATAGAAACGAAAAGCAAATGAGTGATTGCCAAGAACTACTTAATGTGTATGGGACTTCTGGGAGGTGTGATGAAAATGCTTTGAAAAAAATGGAGACAGTGACCACACAACATTGTGAATGTACTAATTACCACTAAGTTGTACCCCTTAAGATTATTAATTTTATGTTAGGTGAATTTCAACTCAATTAGAAAAAAAAATTGGAAGACACTGCAAAGTTGCATGTCAAATGTGTACAGGGAGAAATGAAGAATTGGGGACATTCATGTAATGGATCCCAACCCAACCATAGGGAATATGCTTTCCTGATATGCCCTCTGTACAAAGATCCCCCTGAGAAACAAGGGAGATGGCTGCAACCATTGTAGATGACTGACTATAGGTTTGATTATGCTGAATTCTGACAAGCTCTTGATCTCTTCCCCACTTAAAGACACAACCAACAACTACTAGTCCTACAGACTAAATGGATGAATATGTAATATCAACTTACTTTTCCTCTCTGGGCCTCAGTGTCTATAACTTTATAAGGGCATTGCCACTGACTGAATGGTTTCTTCCAGCCCAGCCACTCTATAACGCTTGCTTCTGTTAGACTTACAGACAAAGTAGCTCCATATGAATGCACTCATTTAGGACAGGAAGAGGAAAAGTTGCAGACAGAAACACAAGTATTGAAAAGATGTTTCACTAACTTCACCTTTTGCCTCGTAACACTTTTTACTGCAGATCACCTGAGAAATCTGTGTTCTCCACTTCCTAGGAAAAAAAAATATTTCCTTTTTTTCTCTGTCCTTTTGTCTAAGTGCCCAATTGTCTCCTTGGCTCTACTTTCTTCCTACATAGGGTCATCAGGAATGGGGGACCTTGAGGTGCACCCCATGTGTATTCATGCCTGAAGACCTGATTTTGTATACATGTGGAAAACATCCGCCTTGTGGGAAAGAGCAGTATCTCCGTTCCCAGTATCACTAGCATTACCATCAATGGCATATGGTCTTTTGGGGATTGTCAAAGCACGGGAAATTTGCACAGCCAAAGCCTCCATTACTGTATAAAACTAATGACTCCACATTGATGGAAAAATAAATTAGTGGTGGCTTCCAAAGTCCTGGCATATTAAGGGAGGATGCAAACACGTGTGTCAGCCAGGCATAGTAGCTCACACCTGCAATCCCAGCACTTTGGAAGGTTGAGGTGGGCAGATTTCTTGAGGTCAGGAGTTCGAGACCAGACTGGCCAACATGGTGAAACCCCATCTCTACTAAAAGTACAAAAATTAGCCGGGCATGGTGGTGCACGCCTGTAATCCACCTACTCAGGAGGCTGAGGCAGGACAGTTGCTTGAACCTGGGAGGTGGAGAGTGCAGTGAGCTGAGATGGTGCCACTGTACTCCAGCCTGGGCAACAGAGCAAGACTTCATCTCAAAAACAACAGCAGCAAAAAATCCCAAACACAGATGTGTTGACCCACGTTTTGGAAAGAAAGTCAAGCATTTTTCTATTGGAAATTTGAAGTAATATTATATCTATTATTGCCTATGATAGTATTAATCATCCCCAACCCTTACTCAGCATTTTATAAAGTACTAAGCAGTTTTGCATCCGTTGTCTCAGTTTTATCCTCAAACAATCCTGTGAGGAAGGTGGAGCTTGTGCTATTCTCATTCAACAGAGGGTTAAACTGGCATTCAGAAGTTTAAGTGAATTTCGTAAAATTTTACAAACAGTAAGAGACCAGGAGCCCACACCTGTGGCCTTTTTCTCTTTCACCATGTCAAGTCCCCTTACCACACTCATAGGCCCCTTACTCTCCTACCTAAGGATGTCCAACTTCAAACAATACTCACCTTCTGATTGGCTGTTGCAAGAGGCTCCTAAGGGTGTCCCAGCCTTTTTAAATTCATCACATCATATATAACTATTAAGTGATCATCATAAAATGCAAATATGATCATGCCTCTCTCCTCCTTAGTAATCATTAATGCTCCTTCCATCCTCAATATTTATTCCCCTATTATCTACAGAATATAGAATGGTGTGATCTGGTGTCTAATTTTCCAGGCTCATCTCTTACAATTCGGTAGCACAAAATCTATCCTTAAAGCCCATACAGTTGATTTTTGTTTTAATCCCTGAATTAGAACTGCATGCTGCTAAATGATTCTGAATCTCTCCTTTCCTCGTGGATCTTCGCTTCTCATCTGACACATTAATGCTTATTTATCCTTCAAGCTTCGGGTCAAATATTACTGTAAATGAAGCTTGCCCTAATTTCCATAGGAAAAGCCAGTCACTGCCTTCTGTGAGTTCTCCTGCCTTCTTGTGCAAAACATTGCCCTGTAATAACTTCACGTTTTATTGGAATTTTATATAATGAACTCCATGCAGTCAGATGTCAAGAATTTTCATCATTATTGCCTTATTATCTATCACAGCTCTGGCATACAGGAAGTACTCAATAAATATACGTTAAATGTTTAAATGAAGGATTCAAGGAGAACTTTATAAAGAGTACGCTCCTTTCATTTCCTCCCATTTGCTTATTTCTATTGGTCAGTGCTCATTCTTCCTAAAAGCAATCTACTAGGTGTGGTCATTAACACTCTGTGTTGTTTTTCAGTGGCAGATAAGGAGTTGAAGGCAGTCTAAGCATTGTGTCTATGAGGCAGACACAGTCTCACCTGATTCCTTTCCCTGGGTCAGGGGACAGCAGTTGCATTGTATGTATTGCAGGGTCTTGACAGCTGGAGTCCATAGCCTCCTCAGAGAAACCCTGGACTGGCATTGACCCAAAACAACCCAAATCCCAGGAGCTGAGGCTGAAACAATCTGTGATGGGAATGTAATACTCCAAATAGTTTTCAGTTAGTTCTGGTTTCCATTTATCTTTCTTTCTTGGCAGGTAGGGCAAGGGTGAGAGGAAAATGGGACAGGTGGGGAGTGGAATTTGATTGAATTACCTGCCAGGGCTTCAGAAACCCACACAAAAGAAACTCACAACTCAAGTTGGCATCTCTTTAGGAACCATTCCTTGAAGGCTGCTGACAGAGATGCTAGTGCTTAGGAAAGCATTAGGCTGCTCTCAGGTAATTCGTGTGGCAGGATCAGTGTAAGAACATATTGTTCTTGGCAAAGGTGAAAAGAGCCTGCTGAGTTGGAGAGATAGACTGGAGACTTTTCCCAATGTACCCTCTGCCTGTTGGCATTATTTACATCCTCACTTCCCACGTCAAAGGACAACTATGCCAAGGTTGTCTATCCTCAGAAGGTTTGGGTCCACAATTGCCATGCAATATTTATTCCTCTCCTTTCTTTACCATTGAACTTATCTCCACCACTGAGAATTTGTTACCATCACTTCTACTTCATCTGATATTTATGAGCACACTTTCTACATCATTTAGTAGCTGAGGCCTTTCTCTACTGCATGAAATATACAGATATCACTTACAAAAGAACATTTCATAGTTATTTCAGTATGGTTACAGCTTTAAAATAGGTCAGTCTGTTTCCTCTGTCTTGTAGAACATTGTAGCATTTATTATTTCTAAAAATCATCTGACATTTATTTCTTGTACAGTCCATTCACTGCCCACTAATTTGTATTAAGCAACTGATGGAGACCAGGCTTGGCACTTCTCAAACATAATTGTGCCATCCAATGTACTGCACAGATCTACACGTCTCAGACATCTTGCTGATGTGGATTTTTTGAGTCAAGAACTGGGCTAACTCAGCTTTGTATCACTATGTATATCTCAGTACTGAGAATATAGAAGACCCAGAGGTTTTCTTAAAAATTTAAGCCTAATTTCCCCTAAACTTTCACATTGTGGATAAAGATCGGATCATAGCATCATCAGTGATTAATCCAACTAACAGTGCCAATTCTTGGGCTCATCTTTAGAATCAAGACCTCCAGTGCTCTGCACTGTAATGTCCTTCATGTTTTTCTGAGAGTTTCCAAGAAGTGTCACATAAGATCTGAAAAAGTGCTATTTCTACAACTCTGACGGGCCCCATGGTCCCCTCCAAATACTACCTATGGTCTGTCTTCTGTCGCCTGGTGTTTCCTCACTCTCCTTCCGTGGTTCCACCAGGCAACACAGATCCTCCTTGCAGCTCCCATGCCCACCAAGTGCCAATGCTAACCCCAGTCCTTCAGGTCTCAAGCCGTGTATAGTCTCTGTGGGCTCTGAGAGACCATGGGGCAGAGGATGCCGCTGCATTTAGGGAAGCAGCTCTTTTTCCCTTAAACAAACCATATGCCTGGATCTCCCCAAAATTTGAGATAACATCTACTACATTGTTCTTGGGAATATCATTTTACTGCAAAGGTCATGGTTTGATATTTTGTCCATCAGTTTTCTGAAACAGGCCCAGACATATTCGAATCCCCGAATAAGTACAACCTGAGGCTCAAATTCATACTGTATTTTTTCATTTCTTATTATAAAAGTCGTACATATTTACTGTAGAAGAATATAAAAGAAAATGAAAATCACTTGTGATCTCACAGCCCAGACTAAACATTTTGACATATATTATTTAATCCTTCTTGCCATTTGTTTGAAATAAACTGGAGGAAAGAGTATTGATCAAAATTTCTCTTGTATTCACTGAGAGACATACTTTGAGGCTGAGACCCCAATAAGATGCTTAGTAGCAGAAACTGGTTTCTAGAATTGCTCTGAAAAGTAATGAAGTATGGAATTAGAGCTTCCTTGGAGAAAAAAAACAACAACAACTGAGAAGAAACGTGCATTCGGAAACTATGATAGCATGGCAGACAAGGAACTGGGGAAAATTGAAAGGTTGGATGTAGGTTTTTGAGCCATACACTGTGCATAGCAGACTGCAGTCTTTATTACCCTGATCTTAACATGAGATACAAAACCAACTGAGATACAGAATCCAACAGAGTACCACTGAAATGCAAATAAGAATTTTAAATAAGTCAGACAAAAAGAATACAAAAAAAAAAAAAACTCAAAATAAAATCGAGTAAGAGATAAATCATTTGAATAATTCCATCAAGTTATAAAGCAACCTTGGTTGCTAAAGGATGGTGGAAGACAGGAAGGGGGCAAGGAGGAGGCTCCCTAAAGTCAGAAAGAAGAATTATGTATCTTGGATGTATCTTGAACCCAAGAACATGCTTTTCTCTGAGCAGTAGAGGGCTGTGAGACCCCCACTGCTTGGAGAAAATGAACATTCAAAAAGGTTTAACAGTGTTGAATGTTTTGGGGACTACCAGATTTCACATTCTGACTTAAATTTTCTGACCCATATGAGCCTCCACCCGTTAAGGTGGTAACCCCAACTCACTGTCATGTTGTTTCTTAATTTTTTTAATTATTTATTTTTTATTGCTTATTTATTTGTTTGTTTGTTTGAGACAGTGTCTCTCTCTGTCTCCCAGGCTGGAGTACAGTGGCACGATCTCGACTCACTGCAACCTCCGCCTCCCAGGTCCAAATGATTCTCCTGCCTCAGCCTCCCGAGTAGCTGGGATTACAGATGTGCACCAATATGTCCAGCTAAATTTTGTATGTTTAGTAGAGATGGGGTTTTGCCATGTTGACCAGGCTGGTCTCGAACTCCTGACCTCTGGTGATCCACCCACCCAGCAAAAAATGCTGGGATTACAGGCGTGAGCCACTGCACCCAGCCATGTTGTTTCTTTAGTGGGTGTATCTTAATACCCTAGAGAGAACAGGGAAGGAATATATCAGTTTCACGGTATGAGTTTAATTAAATTTAGGAATAATCTGTGAACCTGTAATTTGTAAAGTATTTCTGATGATTAAGAGAAATTGGCATGCTGACTAATATGACAGATTGGTCTTGTGATCCCAATTTAAACTTTATCATAGTAATTTATTTTAGTTACGTTGATTGAAATATATAAAAAACTTTGCTAACTTTGTGCATAATACTAAAATATTTAAGAAAAGTCAAGGTTTTCTATAGTTATGTTTAATTTATTAGATCTACTATGTTGGATAAGCTTATTCATGACAATTAGAAAATTGAGCATGTTAAATTAATAAATGCATTGAAAAATATTTAATAGAATTTATGTTGACTGAATAATCAAAGACTTCGTCCAACACACTTGTCAAAATTTACCAGATTTTTATAAATAGAATAATTATTATTTTTTTTTTGAGATGGAGTTTCGCTCTTGTTACCCAGGATGGAGTCACTGTAACCTCTGCCTCCTGGGTTCAAGCGATTCTCCTGCCTCAGCCTCCTGAGTAGCTGGGACTACAGGTGCCTGCCACCACGCCTGGCTAGCTTTTTGTGTTTTTAGTAGAGGCAGGATTATCTCCATGTTGGCCAGGCTGGTCATGAACTCCTGACCTCAGGTGATCCACCCGCCTCGGCCTCCCAAAGTACTGGGATTACAGGAGTGAGCCACTGTGCCAGGCTGCCTTTTCTAAAGAGTTACAAGAAACTTGTAAAAGAATCAGGTCTTAAGGTCGGGTGCAGTGGTCGTGCACTTTGGGAGGCCAAGGTGGGTGGATCACCCAAGGTCAGGAGTTTGAAACCAGCCTGGCCAACATGGTGAAACCCCGTCTCAACTCAAAATACAAAACTTGACTGGGCATAATGGCGGGTGCCTGTAATCCCAGTTACTCGGGAGGCTGAGGTGGGAGAATCACTTGAACCCGGAAGGCAGAGTTTGCAGTGAGCCAAGATCACGCTGTTGCACTCCAGCCTGAGTGACAAAGCGAGACTCCGTCTCCAAAAAAAGCAAACAAACAAACAAAAAAAGAATCAGGTCTTAAGTGGCTAAATGTATGGGATGAGATAGATTAGCTCTTCAGCAGTAACATTTGCTATAGGGTAATGGCTGATACTGATGCAGGACAGGCGAGGCCCAAAATTGGGGCTTAGAATAGGAGAGTTCTTGGCTTTGCCAAAGGAAAGAATTCCAGGGCAAACAGAGGGTGTTAGACAGCAATCTTCCATTGAATGGTACTGTTACCAGGAAAAGGGTCCCAATCCAGACCCCAAGAGTAGGTTCTCGGGTCTCATGCAAGAAAGAATTTGGGGTGAGTACCTAGAGTAAAGTGAAAGCAAGTTTATTAAGAAAGTAAAGGAATAAAGAATGGCTACCATAGGCAGAGCAGCAGCATGGGCTGCTCAGTTGCTTATACTTATTGTTACTTCTTTATTGTATGCTAAACAAGGGGTGGATTATTAATAAGTTTTCTAGGAAGGGGTGGGCAATTCCTGGAACTGAGGAATTCTTCCCTTTTTAGACCACATAAGGTAACTTCCAGACATTGCCATGGCATCTGTAAACTGTCATGGCACTGGTGGGAGTGTCCTTTCACATGCTAATATATTATAATTAGCATATGAGCAGTGAGAATGATCAGAGGTCACTTTTGTCGCCATCTTGGTTTTGGTGGGATTCGGCTGGCTTCTTTACTGCATGCTGTTTTATCAGCAAGGTGTTCGTGACCTGTATCTTGTGCTGACATCCTAACTCATCCTGTGACTAAGAATGCCTTAACCTCCTGGGAATGCAGCCCAGTAGGTCTCAGCCTTATTACCCAGCCCCTATTCAAGATGGAGTCACTCTGATTCAAACACCTCTGACACCACTGTTTCTTGTGAAGTAGGACTAACTCCATAGGCTGTGCACCTACAGTCAGCTGTCTATGGACTCTCGGCAACTCTCTTTATACCCTCTTATACCCACTTTCATTTACATGCAAATGAAGGGGTATATTAATGCAAATTGAGGGGTGGATTATTTCAAACTTTCTAGGAAAAGAATGGTAACTTCCAGGTCATTGCCATGGTAAGGAGTGGTAACTTCTGGTGGTTGCCATGGCATTTGTAAACGGTCAGGGTACTGGTGCGGATGTCTAATATTAATGAGCAATGACGGTGGCTAGGGATCACTTTTGTGGCTGCCTATTCATTCCCACCCATTTCTTCACTTTATCCTGTTTAGACTAAATCTTGTTTTGGTCAACAGCATTGACCAGAAAACAAGTCCTGCTGGTCTCTACCTCAATGCTACTGAAGGGTGCAGTTGTACCACAAGACTTGGCATTTATTCTAAGGCATTCAGCAAAATACTTTCATCATTTTATCCCCCAAATACTAATACTTGCTTTGAGCTAGGGATTACTGTAAGCTTTGAAAGTTGGTTTATCAACAGCATCGTTAAAGGCAAGGTCACTTTGCTATGTAAATAAAGGCTAAACAGAGCTTTTTAAAATTAATTATTTTTAATAGACAAAGATTGTATATATTAATTATTTACAACTTGATGTTCTAAAATATGTATTCATTGTGGAATGCCTGTATTGATCTAATTCACATATGCACTAAATTACATATTTTTGTGGTGAGAACACTGAAAATCTGCTCACTTAGTGATTTTCAAATATATGTCATCAACTACAGTCACTATGTTGTACAATACATCTCTTGAGCTTATTCCCATTGCCTAATTGAAATTTTGTATCCTTTGACCAATATCTCCCCAGTCCCATCACTCACTCACTCCCAGGCCCCGGTAGCCACCATTCTATTTTCTGCTTCTATGAGTTTGATTTCTTTAGATTCAACATACAAGTGAGATTATGCAGTATTTACTGCTCTGTGCCTGGCTTATTGCACTTAATATAATGTCCTCCATGTTCATCCATGTTATCACAAATGACAAGATTTCCTTCCTTTTACAGGCTGAACAGTATTCCACTGTGCATATATACCACATTTTCTTCATCCAGTCATTCTTTGATGGATGCTTAGCTTGATAGTATACCATGGCTGCTGTGAAAAATGCTGGAATGAAATGTTTTTAAAGAAAGATTTTCTGCATGAATGTTCTTTATAAAACATACACTAAAACTTATCTTTTTCAACTCCTGATACTGTCCGTTTTTCTCACCATGGGCAGCTGTCTTCATCAATGAATGTGTTTGATGAAAGGACTGTGAGTTACTCTTACCTTTTTGGGAGTCAGCCATGCCAGGACAGCTCTAAAAACTATGTGTTCCTAGTAAATATTATTTCCTGAACAACAACAACAAAAATGCCCTTTTTTATTTACTGCCCACTACAGTTTAATGATCTGAGCAGTAGATTATAATTCGTGATTATGGCAGGATCTATTCTTATGCTTTTGCCCCAAACTCCCAAGCGCTCATTGGCGATGGAGCTTGCTCAAATTGCCCTGACCATTTTTCCTTTTAATTAGAGCTTTCACAGAATGAAATAAATTGCTTTCCAAAGAGGATAATAGGAGGGACAGGAACGTAAGAAAGACACGTTGCTGCATTAGAAAGTAGAACAAATGTCAATGCTCTCTGACCAGCATCTCCATTTGCTGCATGGGCTATAAAATCTTTTAACAGCAGTGGGAAGTGAGATCAGAATGACTAACCTTTCACTGTGTGTCACTAACGAGGGAGATTATAGCAGATTCCTCTCCCATTAAATGATATTATAGTGGCATTCCATGGCCATTAACTAAATGTGCTAAATGTTGTTTTCCAAGACTGAGTTTGAAGGTACGGGAGAGAAGGTATCTTCTCTGGGGATAATTAAATAATATCCAATGATGTAAACTTGCCTGCCATTTGACCAATGGATGCTTGTCAAGTAAACCGAGATCAGGAAATGTTCTCAAGATGAAAAATATGTCCAAAAAACCCCACTCTCTAATCTCCCTTGTTTTTAATTGGCCTGGTTTTTTTTTTTTTTTTTCTGACTTGAATTATAATATAAAGATTTGCCATTAATGTCCATGTATATCTTTTGGTTAAGCAGATTAGAGTAGCAAATAATTAGTTACTCATTATATCCAAATACGTACATTATACCAGAATATTTTTGTAAACAAATGTCTCCTTTTACAGATTTAGCATTTTTAAAGTTATTCTTCATAATATTAACATCACCTTTTCTAGATGGGGAGAGGTGAGATTCTACGAAGTAGAATAGCTGATAAATCTGATTACATGTCTTTGTACTTTTTCCCAATTCTAATCCAACTATCAATGACTGTGCTTGAATGTGGAGTTGTTAGAACAAAGTCAGGGGGCTCCCACGGAGTGTTTGCAGAGTGAGGGTTTCTGTCTTTCCGTCCATGGGTTGGCACAGGGCTTGCTGTGTATAAGTATAGGGAAAGCAGCACAAGACAGTGACTCCTCTAGGCCCCTTAAGAGTCAGGAATTTGGCCGCGTGTGGTAACTCACGCCTGTAATCCCAGCACTTTGGGAGGCCAAAGCAGGCAGATCATTTGAGGTCAGGAGTACAAGACCAGCCTGACAAACATGGTGAAATCCCATCTCTACTGAAAAATACAAAAAATTAGCTGTGTGTGGTGGTGATGCCTGTAATCTCAGCTACTCAGGACGCTGAAGCAGGAGAATCACTTGAACCCAGGAGGCGGAGGTTGCAAGTGAGCAGAGATCATGCCATTGCACTCCAGCCTGGGAGAAAGAGCAAGACTCTGACTCAAGAAAAATAGGGGAACAAAAAGCATCAAGAGACTGCCAGAGGGGAAGAATTTAAGCATCAATCTTGCTGGAAAGAGCTTCACCTAAGATCCATATACTCTCTTAGTGAGTTGAAAGGTGCTCCATGCCAAAAGGTATGTCAAGGTCCAAATTCCTGGAACCTGCAGATGTTACCTTACTTGGAAAAAAGTTTGTAGATATGATTAGTTAAGGATCCTGAGATAAGAACATGCTGGATTACCCAGGTGGCCCTTAAACTCGCAGACAAGGAGAGACAGAAGAGAAGACATAGACACACAGAGCGGAAGGCAATATGAAGACAGTGGTAGAGATTGGAGTGATGAGACCACAAGTCATGGAAGCCAACAAATATCAACAGCCATGAGAAGCTAGAAAAAACAAGGAAGGATTTTATCCTAGAATCCAGAGGATGTGTGACACCTTCATTTCAGACTTCTGGCCTCTTCTGGAGAATGAGTTTTTATTTTATTAAGCCACCCAGTTTGTGGGAATTGGTTATTGCAGCCCTGGAAACCAGTACATATCCCAAAGCAAAGGGCAGCCCAAGAAACCCATGGCTACAAAGGAGCTGCAAAGAACTGAAAGATCAAGCAGTTAAGCTTCTCCCTTAAATCCAAGGCCCTGCAGCTAAGGAAACCAGGGGAGCAGTCTAGGTTGTCCTGGAGCCCCAGCAGGTACCAGACACTTATAGCTGGTACATTACCAGCTCAATGGAGAAGAGACTTAAATACCTTCTACTATGCTCTGGGCCCCCAAACTCCACCTCAAAGTTCTTGGGGAACTGTGCCCCAAGAGGAAATAGAGTGATGAATGGATGTCTTCAATTGAGTTTTCTGGAAACAGACTCTGAGGTGAATAATTGTATTCTCAAGATTTATTGAAGAGAGCTCTTGAAAAACACATTTATAAAAATTAAGAGCCGGGCGCGGTGGCTCAAGCCTGTAATCCCAGCACTTTGGGAGGCCGAGACGGGCGGATCACGAGGTCAGGAGATCGAGACCATCCTGGCTAACACGGTGAAACCCCGTCTCTACTAAAAATACAAAAACTAGCCGGGCGAGGTGGCGGGCGCCTGTAGTCCCAGCTACTCCGGAGGCTGAGGCAGGAGAATGGCGTAAACCCGGGAGGCAGAGCTTGCAGTGAGCTGAGATCCGGCCACAGCACTCCAGCCCCGGCGACAGAGCAAGACTCTGTCTCAAAAAAATAAAAATAAATTAAGGAAGCCAGGAAAGGGAAAAGAGAAAATCTCATTCTCAATGTGGTTTCAACTGGCCACATCCTGTGGAAGCCCAAAGCTGGGCTGACCCTTCAGAGTTGTCCCAGATTGAGGCAAGAGGATCAGATATTCCTTATATCAGCAAATTCTTGGCCTTGGGCTTCCCATAATTTTGATCAAAGCAATTCCTTATTGCTGCATGTAACTCCAGGTGAGGGATGTGGCTGCAAGCCAGCAGCAGCCACAAGGTGCACGTGATAGCCCTAAAGAGAGGATCTGGGTAAACTATGCAGCATCCGGTGAAACAGACAAAGGGAAGAGATAGCGCAGGTAAGAAGACTCAGCAGCCCTAGAGGGGAAGAGCTGCCAGAGCTCTCAACACAGGGCACTGGGATAGAATAGGACAGTTAGGGCAGGAGCTGACAACTTTAATATAAACATAATGGCAAAGTCATTTAAAATGTACAAAATAAAAATAGAAAGACTTTTTACAGCTTAAACTTGGTTTTCTGATTTAAAATTCTGTAGACCAATTGAAGGACAGTGTGTGTGACCCAAAGATCAAATGAAAGAAATGGCTTAAAACATGAAGCAAATATGGAGGAAAAACAATCCAAACATAGAAATATTGAGCAAAAATATTAAAGTCTTAGAGGGTAGACCTGACGGGTCTCGCCTGAACACTAGACGTCTTTGAAAAAGAAATGTATAGATAGGGACAAATCAATAACTAAACAAATAACATAAAAAAAATTATCTGAGCATGAGGAGTTTAATTTGCACATAAAGGGCCTCATTAGGCTTTAAATATAATTAGCTTTAATTAAAAAATAAAACCCTACATCCAAGACATAGCCTTATAATATCTCTGAATTCCAAAGATAAAAGAAATAATCCTCAAGCTTCTAGACCAAAATAGAATCAGAGGGCATTGAAGTTCATGTTTACAGCACTGGAACCTGGAAATTAGTATAACAACCTGCACATGCTGAAAAAAAAGTTGCAATTTTAAAAGGCTGTACCCAGACAGGCATTGTTCTCCAGGGGGAGGGGATCACTTGTACAAATGAAAAGATGTATTTTACTCACTGATATGATTTGGCTGTGCCCCCACCCAAATCTCACCTTGAATTGTAGCTTCCATAATCCCCATGTGTCATGGGAGAGACTCAGTGGGAGCTAACTGAATCATGGGGTCTGGTTTTTCCCATGCTGTTCTCATAATAGTGAATAAGTCTCAAGACATCTGATGGTTTTATAAAAAACAGTTCCCCTTCACACACTCTCTTGCCTGCTGCCATGTAAGACATGACTTTGCTCTTCTTTCACCTCCTGCGATGATTGTGAGCCTTCCCAGCCTTGTGGAACTGTGAGTTCAATAAACTTCTTTTTCTTTATAAATTACCCAGCCTTGTGTATTTCTTCATAGCAGTGTGAAAATGGACTAACACAACAAATTGGTACTGGTAGAGTGGGGTATTGCTGTTAAGATACCTGAAAATGTGGAAGCAACTTTGGAACTGGCTAACAGGCTGTCAGGGTATATAATATAATATATAATATATATAGAATATAATATATATATAAGGGGTTTATTAAGTATTAACTCACACAATCACAAGGTCCCACAATAGGAGCAAGGAAAGCCAATCTGAATCCCAAAACTGAAGAACTTGAAGTGCAATGTTTGAGGGCAGGAAGGGTCCAGCACTAGCAAGAGATGTAGGCTGGATGGCTAGACCAGTCTAGCCTTTTCACGTTTTTCTGCCTGCTTTATATTCTAGCCATACTGGCAGCTGATTAGACAGTCTGCCTTTCCCAGCCCATTGACTCAAATGTTAAGCTGCTTTGACAACACCCTCAGAAACACACCCAGGATCAACACTTTGCATCCTTCAATCCAGTCAAGTTGACACTCAGTAGTAATCATTACATAGGCAGAGGTGTGAACAATTTGGAGGGCTCAGAAGTAGACAGAAAGATGTAGGAAAGTTTGGAGCTTCCTAGAGACTTGTTGATTGGTTTTGATAAAAGAAGTCCAGGCTGAGGAGGTCTCAGATGGAGATGAGGAAGTTATTGGGAACTGGAGCAAAGGTGATTCTTGCTATGCTTTAGCAAAGAGGCTGGCAGCATTGTGCCCCTGCTGTAGAGATCTGTGGAACTTTGAACTTGAGAAAGATGATTTACAGTATCTGGCGAAAGAAATTTCTAGGCAGCAAAGCATTCAAGACATGACTTGGGTGCTCTTAAAAGCATTCAATTTTATTCATTCACAAAAATATGGTTTGGAATTGGAACTTCTGTTTAAAAGGGGAGCAGAGCATAAAAGTTCCAAAAATTTGCAGCATGACAATGTGAAAACCCATTTTCTAAGGAGAAAGTCAAGCCAGCTGAAGAAATTTGCGTAAGTAATGAGGAGCCAAATGTTAATCGCCAAGACAATAGGGAAAATGTCTCCAGGGCATGTCAGAGGTCTTCCCTGCAGCCCCTCCCATCACAGACATGGAGGCCTAGGAGGAAAAAATGGTTTCATGGGCCAGGCCCAGGTCCTTGCTGCTTTGTGCAGCCTCAGACTTGGTGCCCTGCATCCCGACCATGGCTAACAGCGGCCAAAATACTGCTTAGGCTGTTGCTTCAGAGGGTAAAAGCTCCAAGACTTGGCAGCTTACATGCGATGTTGGGCCTCTGAGTGCTCAAGAATTAAGATTTGGGAACCTCTGCCTAGATTGCAGAGATGTATGGAAGTGCCTGGGTGTCTAGGGAGAGGTGTGCAGCAGGGGCACAGCCCTCATGGAGAACCTCTGCTAGGCCAGTGTGGAAGGGAAAAATGGTGTCAGAGCCCCCATACAGAGTCCTCACTGGGCCACTGCCCTAGTGGAAGTGTGAGAAGGCCACAGTCCTCCAGACCCCAGAATGGTAGATCCACCTACAGCTTGCACCGTGCACCCAGAAAAGCCATAGACACTCCACACCAGCCTGTAAAAGCAGCTGGGAGCGGGGGCTGTACCCTGCAAAACCACAGGGGCAGAGCTGCCCAGGACCATGGGAATCAACCTCATGCATCTGCATTACCTGGATGTGAGACATGGAGTCAAAGGAGATCATTTTGGAGCTTTAAGATATGACTGCCCCACAAGATTTCAGACTTTCATAGCAGCTGTAGCCCATTCATTTTGATCAATTTCTTCCATTTGGAATGGGTGTATTTACCCAATGCCTGTACCCCCATTGTATCTAGGAAGTAACTAACTTGCTTTGATTTTACAGGCTCATAGGCAGAAGCGGTTTGCCTTGTCTCAGATGAGACTTTGAACTTTGGACTTTTGAGTTAATGCTGAAATGAGTTAAGACTTTGAGGGACTGTCAGAAAGGGAAGATTGGTTTTGAAACGTGAGGACATGAGATTTGGGAGGGGCCAAGGGTGGAATAATATGGTTTGACTGTGTCCCCACTCAAATCTCATATTGAAGTATGGTTCCCATAATCCCCATGTGTTGTGGGAGGAACAGGGTGGAAGGTGACTGAATCATGAGGGTGGATTTTCCCTGTGCTGTTTTTGTGATAGGGAATAAGTCTCATGAGATCTAATGGTTTTATAAAGGGTAGTTTCCCTACACATGCACTCTTGCCTGCCACCATGTAAAATGTACCTTTGCTCCCCCTTCATGTTCCACCATGATTGTGAGGCCTGCCAGCCATGTAGAACTATGAGTCTTTTTAAACTCTATTTTTTTCTTTATAAATTACTGAGTCTTGGGTATTTCTTCATAGCAGTATGAAAGTGGACTAATACACCCACATACTCCATCTGTGGAAAATACCTCTAAAATTATTTTAATCAAAAAAACAAGTGAATTAGAACAGGGACCTTCAGATGGGGAAGATGATAAGTGACAAAAACCTACACTTGTATATAGTTAAATCCAAACAGGGAGTAACAGAATGACAGGGGATTTGTAATGTGTATTAATTAGGGTTCTTAAACTAGGCATGCTACAGAGGGAAGCCCCCAAATCATCTGGGACTGAACATACTGAACTATGTCTTTCAAACCTAGAAGTTGTGGGGGCCAGGGTTTATGGTGTGGAGAAAAAGGAAGTAAAACTTTTCTAAAGTTTCATGTTTCCAATGAAATAGATATTGAAACAATCTGGGAAGTGAGTACCCAGGAGGAGTAAACGTTGGTATTTTGTTTTTATGCAGTACTGAGGTCTAATAGCAAGTGTGTTGAATATGGGAAGGGAAAAATCAGTGGAAAGGAAATGTATTGTAAACTTCCAATTTAACAGGGAGAAAAAAAAAAAGAAAGGAGTGAATAGTAATTTGACCAAAGAGCAAAAATGAGGGCGGGGTGGGGGGGGGGGGGGGGAGGGGGGGAAACTAAGAGAAAGCAATGAGTGGAAATAACCAGTCAATGTAAAATAAAATGGGAAGCATAATATTAGGTACAAGAGTCACTAACTCCAGGTAGGAGAGCTAATTTCACCCATAAAAAGACAGAGATTGTTGAAATGAGTCACACACAGAGAGCAGTCCATGACAAACACACTGTGTGAGGTCTCTTTGACTTGTTCTTGCAGGTCTGTTTATTTCTTTCTCCACCCTGCGATCTGCTCTGAGTAGCTGGCCTGTAGGAGTCCCTTTTCTCCTGGTTTCCACTTAGGTTCAGCCAGTGAGGATCACTGAGGGAGACGATAAGAAGGAGGGAGGAGAATGAGATTCTTCCTTATGTGAACAGCCTGGACCGGCTGTGTTCCCCAACGAAAATCCCTTGCTCCTCCCAAGATAATTGACTATACTCAATTCTCTCTCTTCCCAGATTCCAGTAACCTCTCTCTCTGCTTGTGCCTCCAGCCTTAGGGGTGGTAACATCTCCAATTTTCCTAGCACAAGGTATGCACACTATCCTTGTGATTCCCTTACACCCACACTTCATAAAGAGTTTGCCATCTGTTTTCCTATCTGGAATTATCCTGTTTTGAGAGTGCCATCTGTTTTCTGTTGGGACTTGGCTGATAATCGGTTCCAGAAGTGGCCCCAGGAAAGAAGTTTTCAAAATGAGATTCTGGAATTGGGTTGGATGTATACGCAAGGAGTGAATGTTCTGTTTCACTTGTTGAGTAAACACAGAATATGAGTAACTTGTAAGATATTCAGTCATTCAAATGATCACTGATGGACAGAGCAAGATAAAATACAGGCAGTGTGAGGAGAGGGAAGGGCGCTGGGAGTTCATCAGACTGTGACACTGATTTCTTGTGGCGAACTGGAAATAATAAATATTACGAAGACACCTGGCTTCTTCTTAGGCCTATAAAGAGAGTGCATAGAAAAGAAGAGAAATTAAATACCATGTGTACACAATCGAGGACATGCATGGAAAATCAGAAGTCTCCATGTCAGCATTAAAGGACCCTTTCTTTCTCCTGTGGCCTTAGGGGAGGTGAGGCCCAGGGTATGAGGGTGAAAGGTACAGCTCCAAATAGATGCTCAACCCCACCACACCTCTTAGGCTATGGTAAAGACACTAGTGAGGAAAACTGGGACCTGAGACCTGGGTTGAGGACACTTGAGCAGACATAGATACACCTAAGAACTTGGAATATTATTCCTTTAAACCTGTCTTTGCAGGAAGAGGATGCCGCTCTCCCTCCCCAGTATAAAGGAACTGTGTGGCCTTTCCGTTTTGGCAGATGGGGCAGGCCTTATAACATGATGCCTATTCTCTCAGCACCCACATCTAGGGTGACCAACTTGTCCCAGTTTGCTCAGGACTTTCCTGGTTTTAGCATTGAAAATCCTATGCCCAAGGAACTCCCTCCATTGCTCAAAGTTGGAACAACAGTCACCCTACTCATACCAACATCTCTCATTGCTTCTAGCCCCATAAAGCTAGTTAGAGTCCTCCCAGCCCAGATGTAGAGGTGAAAGGCTTGCTCCAGAAAAGACAGTTTACTGTCCAAGAAAGCAACAAATTCTTGCTAATGTGAATCAGCAGAAGCCTAGGGGACGTGTGTGGGAGTGGATTCCAAGCATGTTAAGCCAAAAGGAAACACACATTGAATTTGGATCCAGCAGAATTTCCTGACATAGATGTTATCACCCAGATCTGGGGATTTTGGTGGGTTGATTCACACTAAAGCCACACGTTGCAAATGCATTAATAGTTGCTAGGTTGCCTAATCAAACCTTGAATATGATGAAGAGCTTGAAATGTCATTGCGTTCCTGATATGTGGTAGGAAGGAGTCTGGAGGCCTGGAAAAATGGGTTATGTTAGAGGAGCCTATTATGTATGACTTCCTCGGTCACCCCAGCCCATCATGCCTCTAGGAGGGCCCATGGACACTCTCTTCACCATTCTGATTACATAAGCACAGAAAATTATTTAGTAGGACACTTAGTAGGTTATTAACATGAGCTCCCTGGAGTGGGATGGATTAAAAGAATAGAGGAAGAGCAGAGGTTAAGCAGAACAAAACAAAACAATCACATCTACAGCAACAAAAAGCATGATATGATCTCATGTTTGTAAAAGTGTATGTGGACGTTTACAAACATAAAAGAATGTGATTTCAAATTTTCTTATTCTAATTTGTGTCATTTGGCTGTTTACAGAGAACATGTGTTTTGTAATTAGAAAAAAAAATGCTTCACTGTGTTAGCTTTTTTAGACCGAAGAGGTATGAGAGAAGAAGAGGGGGAGAGCAGTGTAAGACATCCCAAACATTATTAGGTAAGTTTTAAGAAGACAAGGTTTTTGTAGGTGATGATTCGGGGATTGCCTGAGAGGACATGCCAGGGAAATTAATGGAGGTGCAGGAAGGAGTAGACAGCAATAGATGGAGTAGAGGCATCGGGAGATGATGGGCTGATAGGACACCCCCATGGGAAATATCCAATTCTAGGAGAAAGGGGGTTGTTTGTATAATAGATAACTTTGGCAGCTTAAGAAGTCCGTAATATCCTATCTTTCATTGTTAGGGGTTAGGGCATGAGGACTGACACATAGGACAGAAATCTAGAATCCTGTGTTAGATAAATATCTGAACCAAAAAGAAAAGTGGAAGCAAGGAAAGGAGACCCTCAGAGTCAGCTACCCACGTTAGTCCTACACTTGGTCCAAAAGGAAAGGGACATGCTTAAGAAGCCCGTAGAACTCTTAAAAACTCTGTTGGACCTCTGAAAATGAAACACCAGTCATAGTGCTAGGTTGAAGAATTTCCCTGCTGATATATTTGGGTCTGGAAGATTCAAAGGTTGAGAGAAAACAAATTTGGTGGAACTTGTAGCAGAAGCCACAGTGGTTCACCTGGGGACACCCATAACACAGATATTTAAAGCATCTACAGTTTCAGTTTAAAAAGTTATTGAGAGAGATGGTCCTGTGGGAACAGACCTTAGGCTGAGGGCAAAGTGCTTCCAGGAGGCTGTTTTCACACACTTTAAAAATTCCAAAGCAAAGACTAATGCTCATAGACGCATAGCACGGAACTCACAGGCCTCGGGACCTGGCTGGAGATGCAGTAAGGACGGAGAACAGGAGGTCAGAAGAGGAAAAGCAGCAACTCCACAAATGCTTCAATTTCCCCACCGCTAACTGTGAAGAATCCTCCGCACAAGAAAGGACGGGAGATTTGTCAACAAACATTGACAAAACTAAGTTCAGTACTGAGGTGTTGAGAATAATATTCAAAGGAAAATAAAAACTGTAGGGTCCACAAAGTCCATGATGGAGCCTAAAGGAAGAAAGGACACCTCAAATAAGACATGGTGACTCAGACCCGCACCATGGCAGATTTTGCAAGACAGAAATGTCTTGAATACTACCTCCTCCAAAATACCAAAACAGGGTATGGAAGGTGCCGGAATTACTTGATGGGAGATTTCTCGACAGTATTTTAAGTTTGTCGGCTTTGGAGTTTGTATACCCAACAGAAGAATCTGACTGGCATCTTGGAACCTGAGATTTTAATTATTTTATTTTATTTTCTTCGTTTTTTTCTTTCTAACTTTTCTTTATCTGCACTCGTTTTTCAGCAGATCATTCAGTCTTTACTGGAACCAGGTACTAAGTTCCAGAAACATAATTTCATGGCAGGTAATTGCTAGAGAGCAAGGGTGATTCTTGTCAATTTCCTTAGACTTTCATGGTGAATCAGGATCTGTGATCCCCATTGACCCTCCAACATTAATAATGTAGGACATATGAGAATCTTTGGTTTATTTTGCTTTAGATTACTTACATTTTTACTCAATTTGGTGGAAGATAGTAAACGTTAACAACTGCTGGAAAAGGAATCCTGACTTAACCTAGACATTACAAAGGAAGCAGCTGGAAATAAACAGAAAATAAAAATTCAGAGGACAAAAATTTCCATTTATTTATCTCTGTGAGATTTAATTTGAAACATTGATTTCTCCTTAAAGAGTGGGAAGGTGGTCATATTTAGTCATATTCAAGGCTTTTGTTTGGCTTTCTTTTGCTTTGTTGTTCAATATTTTGGTCATTGAATTGTTTGGAGAGCTTTGGTATTCCTTGCTACCCATTTCGTAAGTCCTTTAGGGGATCCAAGTGAATTATATTGGACAATGTGACTAAGAATAATGGATTCACTGAACACAAAATAATCACCTTTATGGTTGATACTATTTGTTTTTATTTATTATCAGTTTGCTTCACTTCCAGAGTTGGCTCATGTGTTATCCATATGTTGCATTTTTCCTACTATACTACATTCTCTTTATGGCAAGAATATTTTGTGTGTGTGTGGTTTTGTAACCCTAAAATGTAACACAGTGCCGTCCACTAAACAGTGGTCAGTAGGCACAATGAAGCACCTGGAGTGCCTAGGACCATGCTTGGCACATGGCAAGTGCTTCAACACAGTAGACTGGACAGGACTTCTGTTGATGATGATGAGCTCAAGCAGCAGTGATGATAATAGTAGCTGGTGACAGACACAGCTGGGAAAATAAGATTCAGCTGAAAAAGCAGTCCAATGAGTAGTCAACTAGAGACACAGACATACTGTTTGCTTATGGTGTAACGATATTTCCAGCATCTGAGCAGGTGGAAATATCCCACTCTTCGTATGCCTTCTCTTTCCATCATTTGTTACACACAGGAGTCACAGGCTTCAGACTTACCTGCCATGCTTAATTCACTTAAACGCTAAGCTGAGGCTCCAACATTTTGCTCTACCCATTGGCAAATAGAGACTTGGGGGGTGAAGGGAGGAGAGGGAATTTTGGCAGAATTTCCCTTAAATATGTGCAGAGTGCTTTATAATATTTTTCTTGGCCCTACCACTCAGTAGTTACCTTTAAATTTACTTTATGTGAAACCAGAGGAATCTTAGTCTGAATAACCATTTCAGGTGAAGTTCAAGCTCACAAATTTTGTTTTACCTGATTGGTCTGTCCACGAGCCTTCCCCCAAACTATTGGTCAAACTACCACCTGTGTTTCTGACCCTTTGAAACCTCTTTTTCTTTTTCCCCCAAGTACATACCTAATATATATGGTAGATATCATGTATATCTGCAAATACAAGGTGATTATCCAATTTCCCAATGAGAATATTGAAGAAAATAAAATGTTGGTCAATTAAAATGTTAGTGATATAGGTGAAAAAATAAAATATCTATGCCCAATAATGAATTAGGTAACATGATATTTAAAAATACATACTATATAAAATAATCTTTTAATTTGAAAATTTATTCTTTTAAATTTGTGTTTAATGAGAAATGTTTTTCAGATTTTTCCCATGCATCCCATATCTTCCTCATCATTAAACCACTTCTCTTGAGTCATCAAACGTGGTTTCACAGAAAGCATTTCTGCTTCCTTTTTGAGATAAAGTACCCTTTTAAGCTGTGTCTAATGATGACACTTACATTTTTGTCCCAGGCCACAAGTTCCCATTTTTGTAGCATAAGGACAGTTTTTTGTTTATTTTCTCATTCACCCTTGAGGGGTTTATGTGTGGTCTCTCAAATATATTCACTTACTATTTGGCTTTTAAAAATAATACTCTATATAAATGGCTTGATTGAAAAAAAAATCTGATACCCCCAGGAATAATTACTGGGTGTATTTAAATTTCTTTGCCTCTTTTTTTTTAAAAAAAAATAAATTATATCAAGGGCTCCACTATAAAGATCCAAAATTAGCCATTTCAGGTTTGTGTGCCTTTCCCAAATGGTACGTTGCTCTTCAAATTCAAGTGATTGAGAAAGCAAATGCAGTATTGGAGAATTTGTGAGGATTTGAAAATAAGACAACCTTATCTTTTTTAACTGATGATTTTTTTGGGGGGGAAATAAAAATGATGCTTTATATTCATAGATATGTACATGTAAGTTTCACTTACGTAAAACCTAAGACATATCTATCACAAGGGAATTAGCTCTTATTTAGTCAGGGATGTGGCTTCTAGGACAGACACTTTACTCATACCAAGAAAACATATACGGAGACTTTGTGGGCCATATACACAAAGGACAAGAATGAAGTGGGTTCAGTACTGATCCAATCCAAGGACTAAAAGAATGTGGTATTCGCTTTTGCTTTTCCTCTCTCACTCTTGACCACTCTCTTTGGCAACTCATCTCTCTTATGTCTACTCGTCTGTATATTGGGATTAGTTTTCTCTTCCTTCATAAAGTTCTTCGTGATGAGGGAAGACACACAGAACAAGCAACGGTAGCCTTACACCATCCTCAATTAGCAAAAGCAGAGAAAGGAAAAAAGACAAAGCTGTTTCTCTGAATGCTTGACATAGAAAAAGTCCCAAAAGAGGACCTGAGAGTCCTTGTCCATTTCTTGGACTCTTAGCCTTATCTGATCGTGTGAGTTATTTTAACTGACCTTGCCTAGATGGATCGTCTGCCCCTAAAGCTGGTGTTGTGTAACTGCCCGCTCCCCAAGAAGGTTTCCTGAAGAAAGAGGGAGTAAGCTTTACGGAAAAGAGTGGGACTTCTGAACCTACCCAAACCACAAAAGTCTACTGTGGACATTTTAGATTCGTTTAGAAGCAAGCTAAGTAAAAGATAAGTTCTTACATAAAACCTAAGACATATCTAAGTAAAAGATAAGTTCTTTTAAATAAAATATTTAGAAATTGCTCTATCTTTTAAACAATTAATATACGACTTAATGCACATTTCTATTTATTTATTTATTTACTTATTTTGAGACAGAGTCTTACTCTGTCACCTAGGCTGGAGTGCAGTGGCACTATCTCAGCTCACTGCAACCTCTACCTCCCGGGTTCAAGCAATTCTCCTGCCTCAGCCTCCCGACTAGCCGGGATTATAGACGTGCACCACCATGCCTGGCTAATTTTTGTATTTTTAGTAGAGATGGGGTTTCACCATGCTGGCCAGACTGGTTTCGAACTCCTGACCTCATGATCCGCCTGCCTCGGCCTCCCAAAGTGCTGTGTCTATTTCTGAGTTTGCAGACCAGGAAAGACCACTTTGTTCTATTTAACCATTTCTATTGTCATCCTATGTGATGTTTAAAAACTTTTCTGCTGTCCTGTTATTCTTTACAGCCTGTAAGAGATGTAAAACCCACAAGGTCTTAGAATCGAGAGCAGAAACTAAGTCCTAATCAGTATTTTAGCATACCTGTAATCAAAGCTTTGGATTTTCCTTAATCTATGAATGATTATGCTTCACAATGAAATATCTTTCTTTCCTCCTGCTCTTTGCAAAAGGCTTCTAACAGCCTCCCTCGCCTACCTTCAACTGCTTTTCCCGGCTGCAGGGGATTAAACAAGTTATGCGATTTTCCTAGCAGTAAACTTTCTGAACAAATAGAACAGTACCTAACAGTTTTCCATTGTGGTATTAGGGAACTTTTCAAAGCTTTAATTTTTTTTTTTTTTTTTTTAGTTCTTTTCCATTAGGTTTTAATTGGCAAAGTTTTATAAGCAAAATTGAGCAGGAGAATTAGACTTTCACTTATAAAAAGTTTCCAATTTTCTTAGAAAAGCTTAATTAAACAATCCAGCTCTTGCCGCCCTCTTTCCTTTCACATGATCTGGGTGCAGGTATTTCAAAAAGGAGAGGGGAGGGCTTAAAAAATCAGAAGATGTCAAATTTCAACATCTGCAACAGCGCTAATGGTGTAAAATGAGTATAGTACACTTTCGTTATGAGTTCCAAATTGCAGCTACTACTCAGTCAGTTGGGGCAGTAGGATGAGCAACTCTCTTGTTCCTCAAAGTTACAAAAGAAGACCTTTGTTCCAAACAGAAAATCTAAAGGAAAACCTCAGCTTTCTAGGAAAAGAAATTGCTTTAAAAGTGTCAAAGTTAGGAGGCCAAGGCGGGTGGATTGCTTGAGCTCAGAAATTCGAGACCAGCCTGGGCAACAGGATGAAACCCCATCTCTACTTAAAAAATACAAAAAAATTAGCCAGGTGTGGTGGCGGGTGCCTGAAATCCCAGCTACTCGAGAGACTGAGGCAGGAGAATTGCTTGAACCCGGGAGACAGAGGTTGCAGTGAACCGAGATCATGCCATTGCATTCCAGCCTGGGAGACAGAGTGAGACTCCATCTCAAAAAAAAAAAAAAAAAAAAGCGTCAAAGTCAAAATAAACACGAAGAGATGAATCTCTATATTTAATATTTTATTGAAGAAGAATGAATTGCAATTCAGGGAATACACACCCACTAGGTGTCTTCACTATGTCCAAAGAACACAGAGAAGATTGGGTATTATAAAAGAGACATGTCTGTCTTGCTCTTTGAGAAAGTTTATTGACTATGAGGACTGGGGGAGCTGGCAAGTTTGGTTGGTGAGTGACAGCAGTGGGTAAAGTTAGTTTTAGAGTTGCAGCAGCTTCAGAAGTCATTAGGTAAAACTTGTTGCAGGTTGCACAGGTGGTTTCAGCAGCCAGGCTTGCAGAGAATGATATTTTTGAAGCAATGTTACGTGTCCTGAGTGCTTTTGCCTCTTGGTTTCTCGACTCTGTTTTAGTTGTGTGTGACAATAATGACTGAATTCATATGATCAACTGTCACAGAAGCTACTTTGAAAAGCTTACAGCTATCAAAAATCCCACCATGCTGATCACCTCAGATCCTTTTTGTTGTTCACTCTGCCTAGAATTCTCTTCTCTCGGGTGCTCACATAACCAAGGTTGCCAGACTTTGTAAATAAAAATACACATGCTCTGTTACATGTGAATGTCAGATAAACAACACATACATTTTTGCTATGCATGCTATATACTGGCACTAAAAATATTTGTTGTTTATCTGAAATTCAATTGTAGCTGAGTATCTGCATGAGTCTTCTCAAGCTGCCATAACCAAGTACCACAGACTGGAGGGCCTCAACAACAGAAATTTATTTTCTCACCATTCTGGAGGCTGGAAGTACATGGTCAAGGAGTTGGCAGGTTTGGTTTCTCCTGAGGTCTCTCTCCTGGGCTTGTTGACGGTCGCCTTCTTGCTGTGTCCTCACGTGGTTTTTTATCTGTGCACATTCCTCCCTGGTGCCTCTTTCTCTTCTTCAAAAGCCACCAGTCTTATTGTATTAGGGTCCCACCTTTGTGACTTTATTTAACCTTAATTGCCTCATTGAAGGACTTATCTCTAAATGGGGTCATCTTGGAAGTTAGGGCTTCAATACATGATTTTTGCCAGGGGATACACAATTCAGTCCATAACAGCCAACTTATTTTATCGGGTAACCCTGCAGGTGGCTTGTGTCTTCCCCTTCATGAGATCACAACTCAGAAGCCATCTTCTCAGGGCTGCCTTCCCAGGCCCCCTATTTAAAATTACAACCCCCAGCCCCCACCCAGCCCCATCCCTCCTTCCCTCCTTTCTAGATTCATTTACTCCTCCCAGTTACCACTCTTGGTTTTACTTGGTTATGGCTTGTTTCCTCCCACTTGAAGGTTAGCTTCCTGAGGGCAGGTAGTTTTATGTCAACTTTTTATCTACTGTATTTGAAAACCAGTACCTATTGCATGGTACTGATGCTGGTTTGGATCTGTGTCTCCACCCAAATCTCCTGTGGAATTATAATCCCCAATGTTGAAGTGGGGCCTGGTGGGAGGTGATTGCATCATGGGAGCGGTTTCTGATGGTTTAACATTACCCACCTTGGTGTTGTCACAGCAAGAGTGAGTTATCGTTGAGTTCTGGTTGTTTAAAAGTGTGTAGCACCTCCCCCCATCTCCTGCTCTTCCTCTGGCCATATAGGACGTGCCTCCTTCCCCTTCACCTCTGCCATGATTGTAAGTTTCCTGAGGCCTCTCCAGAAGCAGAAGCTGCTATGCTTCCTGTACTGTCTGCAGAACAGTAAGCCAGTTAAACCTCTTTTCTTTATAAATTACCCAGTCTCATGTATGTCTTTATAACAATGCAAGGACGAACTAATACAGGCACCCATCAATGTTTCTTCAACAAATCAACAGGCACCAAGTGGGAAGGAGGAAGCCACTGTCTATGGCTCTCACAGTTAACAGGTCCATGGAGAAGAGCAAAATTTTGCTAAGTATAGAAGATTCCAGAGCTGCCTCCATATCCAGGTCATTGTGCTGTGAAATACTTGAGCATTTCTCTAACTTTCATGGACCTGGGCCATTCGCTAATAATACAAGCTCCTGGGCCTCATCCTCAAGCAGTTGATTCCATTGGACAAGGGCTGGAGGTAGAAATCTGCATATTCAACCAACATCTCAGATGATCCTGACATGTGGACAATTCACTGGAAAAGATAATTCTAAAATCAGCTCCAAAACTGGTTTGGATCAGACAAAAGGAATGTAAGAATTGAGGAAGAAGGTACTTCCTGAATTACAAAAGCTTTGGTTCACTAAAACTGTTTAATGTTTGCTTATGCCCTGAGGTTGTTACTGAAACTCTCCTCAAAATCATTAATCTGGATTTCTATTGCAACTTTGCTCGGGTTGCTGCCCTCATTTTCCCAAGCTTTATTCCCAGGGCCCAAGCTTAGGTTCTATGCTGAGGAGCCACATCTGGACCTGGAAGTAGATAGGATGGGCCTTCACCTGTAGGATGAGCTATGAGGGGCTAGGGCCTGCATTAGGGGACCAAGAGAGGTTATCCAATGAAAGAAATCCCTGAAAGTGGACATAGAGCAAACTAAGATCCAAGGGGACCATACATGAGTGTGCTTGGGAGCCTTGGGGCAAAGCCAGGAGAGCCATTGAGGCAGGGTGGTGAGTGGAAAGGGAGGGAGCTGTCAGCAATCCAGAACTGGCTGACATTTCCCAGGCTCTGAAACTCTGGTCTGCCTCACTCCACACCAGGAAGTCCGTATCCCTCTGCATCGATTTCTTCTCTTGACACAGCACTTCAGCCTTATCTCATCTTACTTTGGGCAAAGCTGGAAGCCTTCGCTCCCTACACGCACCAGCGTAGCCTTTGCCCATTTCTCTGGTTTGATGTCATCTTTTTTCTTTATTCCTCTGTGTTGGTGTACTCCTCTCTTTCAGTCCATATCTCAGGTCTGCCAGCCCTGGTACACTTTGACATGGTTTTCTTTCCTGGGAAGTTCTTTACTTTACAACTAGATGATTGTGTTGAAGAAGGACAGAAAGATGTTCCTCTCTGATTTAGGCTAACCTGCTGGTAGTAGATCTTATAAAATGATAGGCAAACAATTTAAAGCTACCTTTTAAAGTCTCCACATTTCTCTGGAAAATACAAACGCTTTCACATACAACACTGGAACATTTCTTTGTTGTAACGTTTCCAATCATGCTTTTTTATTTTAATTAAACTTTGCCACTTATCAAAAAGAACTTATACCAGCTTCCTAATCATTTTTGGAATACCTGTCTTCCTAAAAGATGCCTAACCTGAGATACCCATAGAAATACTGTATTTTCTTCTCCACATTTATTCTAATTAGAATAAGTCAAGAATAATATTTTAATTTAATGTATTAAATTGTTTCTAGCCATATTCTGGTTTTTTTTTTTTTTTTTTTAGCTGGCACTAAATTAAGTGTGCAATTTATGAAAACTTTTTTTAAATTAGTAATTCAAAATTCACATATATTATAAAACTAACATTTTTTAAAAATTCAAAATCATATGTTCAGTCTCACTTCATAAGTGGCACACAGTAAATGCTCAAGAAACATTTGTTGAATTAATAAAATGAAGGAAATGAAAGTATCAGGAGGTTAACCACTCACCCACTAAATTGCTTTATGATTTGGGGTTAGTAGGGTAACTTTGAGCCTCCGTTATTTCTCTCACAATATGTTATAAGCATCAAGTGTCATAAATATTCAGGAAATGCCTTGAAAACATTAAGTTGCAAATATAAGTAGTAGTATTTTTTGCAGAAGCAGAGACTAGTTTCTTCACTTGGGCTAATAGCTGGCCTGTGTGTACCTCTTCTTCTTGCTACATGCGAGATTACCTTCGAATCTATGTATCAGCCACAATGACAATCTTGGCATGAGGTTTTGCAGGAATGCTAAGTGACATGGGTCCGAGGGTCCTGGAATGAATGAGAAATGGCTGTTGAGGATGAAGAGATGCAATTCTGTTGACCACAGTTCTCTTCTTCTGATGTCAAAACTCCCGTTCCTGTTACTTCCACAAGATCACTGTTTGCTCATCCAGATCAAGGCAACAAACACACCCTAAGAGCAACCTGTGTCCAACTGAAAAAGATGGACAGCATCCTGCCTCATCTCTGTCTGTGAACGGCAAACTGGAAAGGAACTGACCTGAGGTCATTTCTTTCATGTTGGGCTGCATACACCATTTCTGTGTTCCCTGTTATGAGCAAGCTATGATGGAAGGCTGAAAATACTCACCACGGTGTGTTCAGTCATTCAGCCATGCACAAACAATCAGCTCCTGCATGATATGTGTCTCACTCTTTAAAAAAATCCATTTTATGTGTATTCAGATTCCACTTTTAATTTTCAGTGGCGAAATCTGCACATACGACTATAATCTTTAAAAGATTAATATCAGAAAGAGAAAGCCTTATAGATGCTAACTTTGAAGAGAGGGTCCAAGGGGAAAAATAGGGGTGATGCTTTGGAGAGAAAAAAGTTATAGATAATGAGAAAAAGCCGAGAATAGAGATCCCTTTTTCTTGCTGTATCAGTTAGCTATGCTGCATAACAAATCACGCCAAAATCCAGTGACTTAAAACAGTGAGCATTTATTATTTCTTGCTATTTTGCTCATCAGCTGGGCACACCTGCCAGTTTGTGCCAGGCTTACTCATGCAGGTCAGGTAAGGCCAGGTTTAGGCCATTGAGAGGCAGATGTGGGATGGCCTCACACGTGTCTGTGGTTAGTTGGCTGTTCCTGGGGCAACAGACAGAGTAGGCCATGTGTCTCCCAACACCCAGCAGGCTAACCCAGGCTTGTATATATGGCTATGGATTTCCAAGTGAGTAGAAGCATACAAGGTCTTTGGAAGCCTGTGATTGGGTTCAGAACATGCTACCCCACAATATAGCACCTTGGAATTTGAGAAAACAGTAGAAGTAAGCAGGTCACTCTCACCTTCCTCTCAATCTTCTCCCTTAAAGCTAACCTTCTCCTGAAGTAGATCACAAAACCTTCGTTCCAGAGGTGCCCTCCCTGTACCTGGAGGAAAGAAACATTCTTACCCTTGAGGACATGGAGAAATCAAGAAGGATCTAAACAAACAGGCTTTGCTAAGTTTCCCCCAGTTTATTACTATTACATCATACCCCCATTTTCCAAACATACTTCTTTCTGTACAACTGTTTACTCTTTATCAAAGCTAAATATAAAAATAGTTTTTTCTCTTCCTTTGAATCTTCGTTTCCGAAGTCTCCCATGTAATGTACAACTTACATTAAATTGTTATGCTTTTCTCTTGATGATCTGTTTTTTTGTTATAAGGAGTCTCAACCACAAACCTAGCAATGGATGAGAAAATAAATCTTCTTTCCTACCATGGGCATGGTACAGTATCACCTCTGCTTCAAGCAACTGACCAAAGCAAGTCATAAGGCGGGCCACATTCAAGGGGTAAGATATCAATTCTGTGCCCTCCTGGGAGGAGCTGTGAAGTCTCTTTTCATAGGATATGGATTCGGGGAGGGCTGGAAAATTGTTCCCTTGGCTGCAATCAATATACTATGCTTGCCTTTCATAAACTTGTGAAAGTCCTACACGAGTGGGGATGTGTCTTTGGTAGAGTGCACCAAGCTGGAGGTAAGGGTTCCTGTGTAACCCTTGCATTCACCAAAGGCATGTGAAGCAGACTGTGGCAGAGGCCTCTGGAAAATCCCCCCAATATTAAAAAAACCCATAACCTTCTCTTCTCCATAATTAAGCCTTGTGCTCAAATGTCAGCCAACACATATTTATGGAGCATCCAGCTATGTCTGGCACTAGGTCGGGGCGGGGGGAAGGCGTGCAGGGATGAACCACAAGGACATAGTTCCTGACTTCAAGCTAACAGAGAAAGCAGACAGTAAATGACTCCATGTGTGTTAAGTAAAGCACAGGGCCTGCCACTTCTCCAGCACTAACCCTCAGCATTTCTCTCTCAGATAGATGTACTTGCATTTTCTCATTGCATTTCCTTGCTGTTTGGGCCTCTGGGCCTCTCTACAGACTGGTTTCTTTGCTGGATGTGTTCTCTCTATACTGACAGTTTACATCTTGTCTTCACCCCTCCTGTTGAGCTCCCACCCACCCCTCAGTCTCCAGCTTCAGTATTTCTTCTGGGAGGTCCTCCCTATATCTTCTGTGAACTCTAGGGTTCTCTCTCATAACAGTGTAAGTCTTATCTTGTCTCTCCCTGTAACCCTGCCTCTCTCTCCCAGGAGTCTCAGACTATGCCCCAGTGACATGAGAATCATTTAGAGCTGAAAACTTCTGGGAATCAACAGCTGTAGGAAGAGGCCTTTTCTGAACACCCTTTATCTCCCTAAAAGCAAAGCCTCTCAAAAGAATTCAGTTGTCATAAATTCCCTCCCCAGGAATTTCACAACCAGAGAAAACGGACTCTTATCACTAGAGATGAGAAGTCGCATCAACACCTGAAAAAAGAAATCACCTAAACAGACATTGTCATAAAGCTATCGGAAATCCCCCATGTTCTCCTAAGGGCCCATTTATTTTTCCTAAAAGTCATGTGGGCTCCCAGAAGTGCCGCTCTGCCCTTCTTCATCCGCTATTAAGATGTTATTTAAGCCCCACACTTCCAACCCCATCCCTGACTCATGTTTTTTGGCGAAACCCTGTGTGTGCCTATGTAGTTATATCTGGGTTTTTTTTACCCCCTCTTGCTAAATTGTCTTTTGTCAGTTTAGTTTGCAGACCTCCAAAAACTGAACCTAAGAAGGTAGAGGGCAAGTCTTTTTTGTTCCTGACACTCTAAAACTGATTCAAGGGAGATTCTCTTTCTGTCCACTATAATGTTTCCCAAACCTATCACAGGGTCTAGAAAAGAGGAGGGCTCAGTAAGAGGAGGGCTCAGTAAACGTTAGTTGGATTCCTGGATTACAATAGCTACTTGACTGGCGTTTCTAAATTTCAGTTCTTACTCTCTACAGAGAAAGGAAAGTGAGCACTTGTTTATTTTCTCCAAATGCTTTAAAATGACACATCCTTAAGCCAAGAGTTGGCAAACTACGGACCCACATGCCAGATCCAGGCCACCACCGTTTTTTGTACATAAAGTTTTATTGGAACACAGCCCTGCCCATTCAATTATGTATCTTCTAGGGCTGCTATTGTGCTACAGAGGCCATATGGTCTGCCCAGCCTGCAGTATTTGCTGTCTTTTTGTAGAAAAAGTATGAGCAGACAGGAAGAGTGTCCAGGGACTACAGGAGTTTAATCAACTTGAGAAATCAGACTGTTTTACATCCTCCCAGCTGACAGCCTGTTTTTCCCCAAATTCTGTGTGGAATGTGGTCACATCATCTGTTGAAACCAGCTCCTGACCGACCCCAACAACTTACAGATGAACCTGAGTGAACTGTCGTCAGTTCCAAGCTAATTTCTCCACTGTGGGAGGGGCTACAGCTTCATTAGCATAACGTGAGACCCGTGTTGCTGGCACGATGACTCACTGGGTCTGCACAAAAGGGGCCTCTCCTCTATATGCCATGATGCACCCTCTCCTCTCTCGCCCCCATAAAACCCTCCTGTTGCTTCCCTTGGGGAGACACCGCTTTCGAGAACACTTGTAGTGCTCTCCTTACTTGTGACAAGTAATAAAACTCCTGTTGATTAAAATCTGCATTCTCGTGTTACTCCCCAGGCAAATAAACCCTGTTTTTTCTCAGGTGACAAACCTTTACAGACTTCTGATCTAACTAGCTTCTATCTGAAGGGATCTTCATTCAGCAAACATTATGTAAGTGACTACTCTATTTCTCACACTGTTAGGCATTGATAAATTGCAACGATAAATGCAACACTTGCCTGAAAAAATTGATATGCATTAACATGGCATTTGAGGAGCCAGAAAATTTCCAGATTTTGAAAAGTCCCTTTATACTATTTACAGGCAAATTTTAAATTGGTAGCTATTTAATTCTCTGTCAGAGAGTTGGTAAACAGTGAAATGTCAAGAGAAACAAACCAAACAAAGGATGTTTATGCTTGAAAATGTGGAAAAAAGAATGAAAGACAGAACTCAGCTAATTCTAGGTTCTAAGGTTTTATTTTAAAGGGTACGGGCTGGGTGCGGTGGCTCACGCCTATAATCCCAGCACTTTGGGAGGCCGAGGCGGGTGGATCACAAGGTCAGGAGATCCAGACCATCCTGGCCAACATGGTGAAACCCCATCTCCACTAAAAATACAAAAATTAGCTGGGCGTGGTGGTGGGCACCTGTAGTCCCAGTTACTGGGGAGACTGAGGCAAGAGAATTGCTTGAACCCAGGAGGCGGAGGGTGTAGTGAGCCGAGATTGCACCACTGCACTCCAGCTTGGAGACAGCGAGACTCTGCCTCAAAAAAAAAAGGAGGGGTGGTACAAGAGAAAACAGTAAAATGAAAAGGATACAATGTAAAGAAACCTGCTGGAGGAGGGGTATTGATCTGAAGGTCTTGAGGACTCACTCTCCATGGGCGCCAGGCAGGACACCCAAATGAGTAAGACAGACAAGGTGTAGGGAAAGCCAGTGTGCCTCTTGGCCATCTTTCATTCTCCGGCTTTTTATGGAGACGTAAGTGTAGGAAGATATTTCTCTACCAGAAGAAAAGGAAATTAATTCCAAGACAATGATAATGGAGAGCGATGCAGCCTCATTGGTGGGGGGCACTGGAGCCCAGGAGAAATGGGGCACATGCCCCTTCCAAAGAGGGTGGCTGCTCCTCAGAGCCTCCTAATCCCAGCCTCCTGGGAAAATAGGAAGACAGGACTAGTTTTGTGTCATCTTCCTAGTTTCCAAGTGAAGCTGGAGACCCACCTCTTTCTGTGAAATATCTTCTTTTAAACATTGGCTTGAGCTTCCTAAGAGCCATAATGAAGGGAAAACAGATCCCAAATGTGGGCAACCATTGAGGCTCCAGTAGAAGGGATCTTGTTGGTCAGGAGTTCGAGACCAGCCTGGCCAAGATGGTGAAAGCCTGTCTCTACTAAAAATAAGAAAATTAGCTGGGCATAGTGGCACATACCTGTAGTCCCAGCTACTCTGGAAGCTGAGGCAGAAGAGTTGCTTGAACCCAGGAGGTGGAGGTTGCAGTGAGCCAAGATCATGCCACTGCACTCCAGCCTGGGTGACAGAGTGAGACTCTGCCTCAAAGAAGAAAATAAAAATAAAATAAAAAGAAAAAGAAAGAAAAAGAAAGGACCTTGTTATGTATAAGGCAGTGTATGTAATATATTATTTACAATTATCTCAACAATACAAGTTTTTTCAGAAGAAATGGTAGCCACTCAGACATGGCAATCTCTGGTATTTATTGACGCTGATGGGGGAAAGAGATTTGCTTTGAAGTGACTTGACTGATAACGTTGTACTTGTCTTCGCTCTGCAATTCTTCAGCCTGGGCCTTCATTTCAACAGGCACCAATACCGGTCCCAGCTGGATATCAGCTAATTATGTCCAAAGACATTAGCTGATAATGACTTTAAAGCCTTACATTTGCAAGAGTTATTTAAATTTTAAATAAGAACTCAAAGATGGAAATTCCGTCTTCTTTCTTACCAATCCTTTTACCAAGAACCAAAGCATTCTTAAACAACAAAGCATGAAACAAATGAATTGAGGGGCCTCAATAGATCACAGATGACAAGGCACATTTTAGATTTCAAGTGGCATCAATTAATTAATTTAATAATAATAAAGCTTTTCTTTAGTTCTGGAGGTTATTAGGAGTCTCTATTGGTACTCTTTATGACATTCCAGCATCCTTAAGGAAATAAATCTAATTAATGGGAATAAATGTGAAATTTCAAGAGAAAAAGAAAGTGTTTTTTCTTTGTCTTTTTTAGCTAGGAGCACTGGATCTGTTTACTGGAAAGATTCTATTTTAATGTTGGCCACTCACACAGCTGAACTTGATTATGAAGAGAGAAATTGTTTGGTTCATTAGGCTTTAATTATAGAGATGAATTATTATGGATAAAAAGAGAAAGCCACAGAATTATGGAGATTGAATTCCAGTCCAATAAACAACTTCAAATATCTTGACTGGAGACATAAACTAATCATATTCTTTTTTTTCCCAGTTTAATTTGATGTCTGTTGACAAATGATGTTGGAATGTCCCTGGAAAAAAATCTTCATATTTACAGTGTGTTAGAAGCTATCATTTAAATTACACTTCCTTCCCTAATTATATTTTCTGATGGTGTGTGTAGATAGATAGGTGTTTCTTCCACATCAATTTATTTTGTATAATAATGACAAAATGTTGCATTTCTGTTTTGCCACTATTCATGTAATCAGATTGCATTTATAATAGCTCAAAAGCCCTCCATTGGAACCCCCATGTATAAAAAGACAAGCTGAGGCTGGGCGCAGTGGCTCACACCTGTAATCCCAGCATTTGGGGAGGTGGAGGCAGGTGGATCACTAGGTCAGGAGATCGAGACCATCCTGGCTAACATGGTGAAACCCCGTCTCTACTAAAACTGCAAAAAATTAGCTGGGCGTGGTGGCGGGCACCTGTAGTCCCAGCTACTAGGGAGGCTGAGGCAGGAGAATGGCGTGAACCCAGGAGGCGGAGCTTGCAGTGAGCCGAGATCCGGCCACTGCACTCCAGCCTGGGCGACTGAGCGAGACTCCGTCTCAAAAAAAAAAAAAAGACAAGTTGAAAACCCTGAGCTTGATATTTAAGGACTTTCAGAATCACATGCAACTCAAATACTTAATATTATCATTCAGTATTTTGTTGTAAAGGTGCAAAGCTTCTGCTGTAACAAGTGTTCTATTCACCATCTCACAAATAGTCCTTACATATTCCTGCTTCTGAGATTTTAGGCGCATGTCTTCCTAGCCTGAATTTGCCCTTTTAAATTCTACTTCCCTATTGCCTAAATGTCAGGCCCAGTTAAAATTATACTTCCTTTGGCCTTCTGAGCACAAGACTCAGTGGATGTTGATACCTCTCTCTGATTTTATAAAACACTTAATATCTATAACATTCTTCTTAAATCCTCATACATTCTTGATAGTCTTTTACTCTGAAGTCATTCAGTGAGATTTTCAGCTCCAGACACATTATTTCTTATTACCTTAGCATAATAGTTCTATCAAAACGTTGTTTAAAAAAGCAATACCTATATGGCAATAGAAAATCTGAAAGCTGTCTATTTGATGGTATCAAAGAAATATTTTGAAACTCTTAAGTGTGGTAATATTATGGTGGTTATGTGGTTGGGTTTTTTTAAGAACTTTTTTTTATAGTAGTTATGAGTGAAGTAATGTGATGTCTAGAATTTGCTTAAAAGTAATATAGGAGAGACATAATTTAGGGTATAGACAATATGTAGGGGAAGAAAAAATATCTTCTGCTATTCTTAGGTTTGTGGCTAAAGCCACTTGAACAAAAGATAGATTAACAAGAGAAAGCATACAAATATATTTAATGTACATTTTATGTGACATGGGGGCCTTCACAAAGGAGTGAAGACCAGATAATTAAACCTGAGCTAGGCTTGATGAAGAATGGAGAAAAAAGATTCTCTGTGAGAGTAGGACCCAAGGTAGTAAGCTGAGGGGATTTAGTAGGGCCTGTTTGTTCAGATTTTTTCCATGTCTCTGTGTGTTCAGAGAGAAGGATGTTCGTTTCCTCCAGGTATACGGAGGGCACTTCTCACATTAGGGTCTTGTGACCTGCTTCCAGAGAAGGTCACAAAATCTTTCCTAGGTTCTATAAGCTGCTTCAGGGGAGAAGAGCAAGGGAAGGTCAGAAGGATGTTCCTGCTTCAGCTGTTTTCTCACATTATGCCAAGGTGCAAGAACTCTTAGAGGCAGCAAGAGAGTACTGGGAAAAGGTACTACTCTCAAAACAGAATAGCCACTTGGTCTTGGGTAAGTCACTTCGCCTTTCTGAAGCTTCAGCACTCTCTCAAGATGTTCTAGTGAATGCCCCAACCTCAGCCACTTTCAGCTCTAAAGTGCTGTGAATGTAGGCATTTAGGAATCAAAGATAGATTTTTTTTGAAAATGAGAGAATATATAAACTCTCCAGAGTGATCACTTTAACACCAACAAAGTATAGTCCCTCTCGGGAGGGAAATAAAACACACATAAACTCAACAGGGGAAAAGGGGAAGAAAGGTGGACTGATGGCCACAAGCTTCCATTCCAGGGTTTGTTTTGAGAGCAGTGACTTGGCAAGAAAAATGTTCTCTCCTGAGATCTGTAAGCCTTAAAGGCCCGGAGGGACTTGGAGTTTCAGCCTCAGTTCAGCCCAGATTGGGTTCACAAAGTCACTCTGGACATATGGTTGGTTTGAATCAGGGAATTGAAAGAAATATTAAATCACAGAGTGTGAAAAGACCAAGGAAAATAGATTAGGCAGGTGAAGGTCAATCCAACCAGAACCCGGTTGTATTTTATGGTAGGAGAGTGCTGGGTCTAAACATTCTGTAGTCTATTTGAGCATATTTTTGCTCAGTGACCAAGAAGTCTTCTTCACGTGCAATTGAAATTATTCCTTTCAACAGGGGCCCATGTCTCATTGCCGAGTCTTCTGTAGGCAGAGAGAATAAATAACATTTCAGTTTCATGATCATCAAAAGCCCTTCATATAGCTGAAGGCAGAGAACAAGTTATCTTGAGCCTTGCCATCGTTAACTAGCCTCTTCAAGACAGGCAATTCACACAGATAAACTGTAGGGGGGAAAAAGAGCACTTAAAACATCTCTGGATAATCAGCATGGAGGTATTTGCGTTTTACTGAGCACAAGTGTCAGACATCTGGGAGCAGTGATACTCTACTTGTTAGCATGGTTGACTTTCATTGATCCCAAGCCTTGATGACGACAGGCGGCTCCTTTAATATGTGAGTTATTACTGCAATGTGTTGCTGAAGCTGGATATCATATACTAAGATTATGGGAAAACAAAGCAAAATAAAATCCATTCTTTTAACTTTGGATATGTCTGCAACTAATAGGAGAAAAAACAACTCTAATTTGTTGAGTACTTGCAGTTGTGCCAAAGGCCTTTGAAAAACTGTTTGTATTATAATCACCTTAATAAAAAAATATTTCCCTATATAACAAGTGAGGAAATGTAGAGTGACAGAGTTGGAATTTCAGAACAGATGACACCTAAAGCTGTTTCCATGCTTAGTAGTTTCTCTACCTCGGCTACGTATTAGAATCACCTGAGAAGCTTCAAAGAGGGCTGCGGCCCTACCCCTCTGAGATTTTAACTCAATTTGCTTTGGGTGAGACCCTGGTACTTTTTTATTTTTTTATTTTTTATTTTTTGGAGATGGAATCTATCTTGGTCACCTAGGCTGGAGTGCAGTAGTGCAATCTCGGTTCACTGCAACCTCTGCCTCCCAGGATCAAGCAATTCTCCTGCCTCAGCATCCCAAGCAGCTAGGATTACTACTAGTTTTTTATTTTATTTTATTACAAGTAGCTAGGTGGCATATACCACCATGGCCAGCTAATTATATTTGTATTTTGGTAGAGACGGGGTTTCACCATGTTGGCCAGGCTGGTCTCGAACTCCTGACCTCAGGTGACCCGCCCGCCTCAGCCTCCCAAAGTGCTGGGATTACAGGCATAAGCCACTGTGCCCGGCGGCATCAGTATTTTGTATTTGGGGGTTGCCCAATACACGTTGAGAGAATCATCTGCCAGTAGCAAGTAGCTTTCTCTCTCTTCCCCTTGGTCTGCGTAAAAAGGGGTTTGGTCTGATATGTCTCTAAGGTGAAGAAGCAGCTTAGTGGATAAGCATGCAGGCTCTAGAAGCCACGTGCCGGGGTTCAAATCCCTTCTCTGCCACTTGCTAGCCTTCTGGGACTCTGTTAACCTGCCTCCAAAATAGGGATACGACCAGTATCTATCACAAACAGTTGTGTTGGGAGAATAAGTGTAAAGTGTTTAAAAGACTGTCATCTCCTCTCCTATGTCACTGCTATTATCAGTGGTTGGCCCATCTCACTATGAGCCATGCAGAGCCCAGCCTCAGACATCTTCTTCATGTGCTCTCTGAAGACAGCATTTCACTGTCATTCACAGATATTCTTCTGCTTCCCTGGGTCTAACCTGTCACCTCCCACTTCTCTGATCTTCACTGTTTTCATATTTCCCAATTATAGTCTTCACCTAAAACTTTGGTTCCCACAAGTTCAGGGGTTCATTATTCTATTGTATCTACTTTTTGTCGATTTTAAATTTTCCATTAAAAAAGCTAAAATTGTCTTAATAAAATAAAATAATAAAACGAGCCTACACTGTCTTTCCTATCTAATGCATGCACCATCTGGTTTCCAAAATGTTTACCAGTGGTTTCTGTCTCACATGTATTATTGTATGTTATTTTTAATAAATCCGTTATGAAACCTCATTGTTTACCTGTATGAATGCCTATTCACCTGGATTTACCATTGAATCATTCAGAATACCCCTTCTGTGGAATATGTTGCTTTTTCTAATATTAACACGCGATCTTTACTCTATGTCCCAAGAATGCAGACCGCTAAGTTGAAATGTATTTGTTATATATCACTGTTCCTGTCTTAGATAGTCAGGCATTTTTCGCTAAGGGTCTCATTATCTACAAGACTTCGATTGTTTACTGTGTTGCTGTCTTGAGGAGTATTGTCAGCCTCTCTTATCCTCTGGATGCCTTGGTAACATGCATAATGAGAGTGATGGTGGAAACTTAAGGTTTAGAGTAACAGCACTTACAACTCTTAGAACGGTACAATATTAAATTTATAGGAACCTTAGTGATCTTCTAGGCCAACCCCTCATTTTGCAGATATGGAAACTGAGGCCCCAAAAGGGGCTGCACTTGCCTGAAGTCCCACAGCTATTGAACAGCACAAACTCTTTCTTACTCTCAGATGTCTTTCCTAGTCAATATCTGTGATGAAAGAGAATGTAGTGAGGGCACAGTGGAGAGCAGAGTGAGGATCATGCGTGTGTGGGGGAATTGCTTTCAAAAAGTAAAAGTTGCAACTGGCCTAGCTTCAGCAAATTTCTTAGGCCAGAGGTTCTCAAACCTTACAGAGCAACAGAATTCCCTGGAGGGCTTATTAAAACACAGATTGCTGGGACGCTGCCCCAGAGTCTCTGATTCAGATCGCCACGGAACCTGAGCATTTGCATTTTTAACAAAGGGACTACCCTTTGAAAACCAGAGTCTTAGGTGAGGACAACAGAACTCATGTTCCTGATTCCCAATTATTACCATTGTTGCTGTTAATCATTATTGTTATTATTCTCAAGTCCAGTGCTCTTCCCAACACATGACTGTGATTCCTTGCAAGGTGGTTATATTGGCATCCACACACTAGGTTTTCTCCCTCTTCTCCTTTTCACGGTTATCCTTCTTCCTCTGTCATCACTGAGGCTTCTCTTATGTGTCTAATGATGAATAACGCTCTGCTTGAACAACACAGAGGAGCTATCGTGCTAGAGTGGTCGCTCTATGTATTCAAGCATTGTTGGTGGCTAGAACTTCAATGAGGTCATTTCAGCTCTGCAGTGTGGTGGGAGAGGTAGGCAATCATTTACATTTACAATCTCCAGTCAAGAGAAGCCAAGAGAATGCTTTCATATTCTTGATAAGTTATTTCTTCTGACTCACTCATAATTCCAGTTGTGATTCAGCATCAAAGAAGTAATGTTTGAATGGCTTATCCAGAGTTGTTAGAACACTGATCACAAGCCAGATACCAGATACCAGGACTGCTTTCCCTTGATAATAGCTTCTGAACCTCTTTCCCTTATAATAACAACTCAGGTGGAAATGCCTCGTGCAACTGATACGTATGTTGGCTAGATAGCATAAGAAATTCTATGCTGAAAATAAGAGGCATATTGCCATCCACATTATAGATGGTAATGAACATGGGATTGTGTTCCCACTAACAGTGAATCACACATTTCAATTTGAGCAAGTATTTTATGATGTCTGTCCATAGGAAATATGATAATATGCTCCAGAAGTTGTGAAAGGACCTTTCTTTTATCTATTGCTACAAAAATCATTGCAAAAACACATCCCGAGTAGATGAGAAAGGGACAAATTTGATCTCCTGGGGGAAAATCATGCTGCATTCAAACCCATTGATAAGAAAAGCTACAGTCTCTAAAACCATAAATACTTAAGAATTCCTAATACCTGGATAATCTGATTCTTCTACAGTGTCTTAACTTCTAAACTTTCCTTATTAATGAATGGTTCGGTCTTGTCTGATTTTTATTTTTAATATATTTAATACATATTTTATTTTTAACAAATGGCCTCATCTAAAGCCATTTCATTGATTCTATTTTCACTCAACTAAGTTTCACCTTACTAGTTCTTTGCAGTGGTTGCAATGTACTTGAACAAATAAATGAGAACACAGGTAAGATCTGTGCAGGTGTGGGGTCTAAAACAGGGGATGCCCAGGGACGGCAGGAGGGGTCAGTCAAAACAGAGCTCCTTTCCTCCTTTCCCTGCAGAGCCAAGGCTGTTACCATGTTGCACATTGTATCTTTCTGTCATTTTTCGGTTCTGTAATTTGTTCCAGCTGTGAGCCAATCAGACTGCTGACACCCCTTTCATGTCTCTTGCAGCATTATCTAGGGATTCATTATTTAAGAAGTCATTTTACCCATGTGTATATGTGTGTACACACAGAGAATAAAGTCCCTCTTGTGCTGTTGGTATGATGTCAGGGGCAGTTTCTCACTCCCTTCTACAAAGCTTTCCTTCTTCTGATGCAGCAATTAGTCGACTATTAATAAAAAGACATTAGGTTATGCTTATTTATTTTTAAAGAATGACATCATTCCCGGCCTTAATGTGTAGCAATGGAGCAATTCACAGGTCTTTCCATTTATTACATCATGGAAGCCGATTGAACTTGGCAATTACCTTGCTGTTTTCACAACAGTGTTACGGAGGTGCTGAAAGGAGAATTGGTTGCAAGGGGCTGAATAAACATATATGTGGCTGTATGTCCTCCTATTTTGTTAAGTGAATTTGTGCCCAGTGAAAAGTACCTACAGAACCTAGTTTAGAGTACAAATATCCTCACTTTATTCCAGAGCAAATCTACAACTCTCAGCCTAAGAGGTTTCAAATAGAGTCATGTTAATCTTTAATTAGTTTGCTGGCCATCAGAGACTGTCAGAAAACAAGGGCTGCTAACTAAAAGCTACAAACCTCCCATTTCTAAATTGAACCATTATAGGAGCATACCAGCTGAAACACTCACAGATTCATAGAATTTTGAAAATGAAAAGGACTTTGAGGTTCAACTTTAGACATAGGGGAATTGAATCCTAAATTTCTGAGGAGCTTGATTAATTCCACACAGTTAGCAAGTGGGAAGACTGGTTTTATTTCCACAATGTGATAATACCTCCTCTTAAACATGCTACCGTTCTAGAATATGGCACATTCTCTTTCCATAAGTAGAACTTGTGATATTTTATTTCAATTTACTTAGCTCTTTGTATTGATATTTTTTTACAAAAATAATCATCTTGTTGCAAGAATACTCAAGCCACAAGAATGCTTCCCATGTTGAATGACTTTATACTGTAATTCAAGCCTCAATGACAGGACGGTTCAAATCACTGATGCTCATGAACAATTGGAATCATGACACCTCTCCCTTCCTAAAAGACTTCACGATTTAAGGACACCGATTAGTCTTCAGCAAGAAAATCAATTTTTTTTCCTCAACTTTCATTATGGTCAAGCACAAAGCAGTGGTTTTATCAATAAAGGATTTGATTATGTCAGTGATTAAGAAGATAATCTGATCTATTATTACTCAGTGATGGAACTGCCAAAGGCTTAACTAATTGAATATAAGGACATGGCCTTTGACCAAAGCCAGTCAAGGGAAACTTCTTTTTCCACACTCACAGCTTCTGCTTACAATAAGGCCTTGGCGTGACAGATAATGAAAAGACTCAGAAACTGACCATTGATACTGCCAATACGTATGTGTTTCCAGAATCAAGATTCACATTTACAACAAAAATGTGACTATTTATCCAAGGCTGTAAGCAATTAGGCTCCATCCATGAATACACTTAAAAGAATGTCATCCAACTCACACTATGGGTTTCAAAGGTTTGCAGGGTTTTGAATTCCTTTGTGTGTTTTCAGGACGGAAGACCATTGTGAAATGACAGCACAGAAATATGACTGTTTCGTGTGAGGATATTTCTTTCTTTCTTTCTTTTTTTTTTTTTTTTTGAGACGGTCTCACTCTGTCACCCAGGCGGGAGTGCAGTGGTGCCATCTTGGCTCACTGCAAGCTCTGCTTCCTGGGTTCACGCCATTCTCCTGCCTAAACCTCCAAAGTAGCTGGGACTACAGGCGCCCGCCACCACGCCTGGCTAATTTTTTGTATTTTTTAGTAGACACGGGGTTTCACCGTGTTAGCCAGGATGGTTTTGATCTCCTGACCTTGTGATCTGCCCGCTTCGGCCTCCCAAAGTGCTGAGATTACAAGCATGAGGCACCATGCCCGGCTGAGGATAATTATTTCGACATTTATAGTGATTTTCCCATCCTTAGGAGAGTAAGCACAGCACCTCACATGAAGTAGACCGTCAAGTGTGTTTACCAATGAAAAATGGACTGTATTACTCAGCCCCAGAAACCAGGAAGAAAACTCGTCCATAACAAAATATAATTAGTTGGACGGTATGGTTGGTGCAGCAACACAAATGCCATAAATACACACCAGCCTTACCCCCATAGGGGCAGGAAAGTGTGAAGCCTTCCTTCACCATCACAGGGGTCATAGTCGAAACTCCTATAATAAGAGACAACGTAACAAGAGAAATGCATAACAATCTTATTTTATCAAAGTCTAACTTGACACAGAGCTTTTTGAACTGAAGACCCAGAGACCTAGAGAAAACTGTCTATTTTTATGCTTAAGTTCAATGAAGAATGCACAGCCATATAGAAATCTGATTGGCAAAAAGGGTATGATCTCATGGTAATAGACTGGGGACAAGATGGACCCAGCAAGGTCCATCTGTTCAGATTCTTCTTGGTCTCTCAATGTAGTGTCCCTTCCCCAAGACATAGGACAGGATCCCTCTGGAATTAGGCCTTCAAGGGAGAAGAGAGAAAGGAAGAGTGACATTTCTGGGTTTTATGACTTGCTTTGGGGAGAAGAGTTCTAGTTTCTTTTTATGTTTCTCTTTCTCTTTTTTTTTCCTTCCTTCCTTCCTTCCTTCCTTCCTTCCTTCCTTCCTTCCTTCCTCCCTCCCTTCCTTTCTTCCTTCCTTTCTTTTTCTTTCTGTCTTCCTTTTTTTTTTTTTGAGACAGTCTCATTCTGTCATCCATGCTGGAGTGCTGTGGTGCAATCTCGGCTCACTGGAAGCTCTGCCTACCAGATTCAAGCAATTCTCCTGCCTCAACCTCCTGAGTAGCTGGGATTACATGTGCGCACCACCACACCCTGCTAATTTTTTGTATTTTTAGTAGAGACAGGGTTTCACCATGTTGGTCAGTCTGGTCTCAAACTCCTGACCTCATGATCCACCCGCCTCGGCCTCCCAAAGTGCTGGAATTACAGGCGTGAGCCACTGCACTCAGTGAAGAGTTCTAGTTTATATAACATGCCTTGGGAAGAGGAATTCTGGATTCTATGACTTGCTCCAGGGGAGAATGAGGGACAGGAGAGGGGAAGGCAGAAGAATATCAGAGACCTTGCTTCTGAGACCTTCCAGTCCTCTTCAAAGTACTCAGTGTGTCAAGGTGCCATAGTTTGGGATATCATGTTCTGAGTCACACCCCCACAGATTCCAGCATATGATGCTAACAGTTCCTATACCATATGCATGGCCAATGACATCAGGTATTGGATAATTTATGTATCCAGAGACTTTGTTACTTAATGAGAGGCACCCCCAGCATCAATGTTGCTGGAAGTGTGCCAAAGAAACAAGAGTCTTGGGCTCCCACCAAGACCCACAAAATAAGAATCTACACTCAAGCAAGATTCCCAGGTGATTCATTTGCAAATTCAAGTTTGAGAAACACTGTTTTAGAGAAGTAGTTATCACAACTTGGACACACGTCGGAATAATGAAGAGTTTTAGCAAAGACAAATTCCTGAGTCTGACCCCCAGATATTCTGATTTAATTAATATGAGGGTACAACTTGGGCCCTGGGATTTTAATGTGTAGCAGTTTGCCAACCTCTGCTCTAAAGCAGTGCTTCTCAAGCTTCATTGATAAAAATCTCCAGGAAATGCATGTTATAGTTTCAAATTCTCAGGATTCCTCCTGGATTCATGATTTCAGTATCTCCAAGAGCCAGGTTTTGGAGGCTGCATGTTTACCAGCACCCTAGGTGACTCTTTTCATCAGGAACATTTGGAAAGCACTGTTTCAGAGTAGTTCAAAGACATAGAACCCAGAAAAGAAGGAGTATCTATCAAAGCTTCTTGACTCTCCTAATACATGGCATTACTTTGTGTGTCATCACAGAAATGCTCATTCATGAGGCACAATTATGAATTTATTGTGCTTGGTTCACTAATGAATTGTGTTGACTAGTAACCTCTATATCTTAGAACAGGATCTTTAAATTCATCATTAACTCATTCATTCATTTAAAAATTATTCATTGAAGGCTATATGTACCAGACCATGTTCTAATTACAGTTGATCCTTGAACAACATGGGCATTAGGGGTACTGACCCTCGCACTATCAAAAACCCACATGTAACTTTTGACTCCTCCAAAATTTAACTACTAATAGCCTACTGTTGACTAAAAGCCTTACCAGTCAACACATGTTTTGTGTGTTATGTGTATTATATGCTGTATTGTTAAAATAAAGTAAGTTAGAGAAAAGAAAATGTTATTAAGAAAATTAAAAGAAAGAGAAAATATACTTACTATTCATTAAGGAGGCATGGATCATCATAAAGGTCTTTATCCTAGTTGTCTTCACTTTGAATAGGTGGAGGAGGAGGAGAAAAAGCAGGCTTGGTCTTGCCGTCCCACTGGTGGCAAAGGAGGAAGGAAATATGCAATAAGCAGGCTCATGTAGTTCAAATCCATGTTGCTCAAGGGTCAGTGGTACTGAGGATATAATGTTGAACAAATAGAAGTCCCTACTACTGGGGCATCTCTATTCTAATAAGAGACTAAATAGTAAAAAAAAAAAAATGTAGTAAATAGGATAACCTAGTTATATATTTGAAGTGTTGTGAAGGAACAAAACTCATGAAATAGTAGAAACTGGCTAAGGGTAAAGAGCAGTCTACATTAGACAGGTTAATGGGGGTTGGATTTATTAATAAACTATGAGAACCTCTTTTAAAAAACTCAGAAAAGTGTGCTCCAGATAGAGGAATAGCAAGTGCAAAAAGCCTGAGCTGGAACAAGCTCAGTGTGTTCTAAGAATAGAATATCAAGGTAGTGGTTTCATAGAGAACAGGAGTATTTCAAGGTGAGGTTGCAGAAACAAACATGGAATCAAGTCATGTGGGATCCTGTGGGCCTTGATAAAGGTGTTGGGTTTGACTCTAAGATGAGTTGAAAGTCATTGGAAAATTTTGACAGGGAACTGATATGTTTTGAAGGCTTTTTGGAGAATGAATTTTGGTGGTCAGGGTGGAAGCCTGTTGGGCAGCTATTATAGTAGTCCAAGTAAGAGATGAAGGTTTTTTGGCCTGGAGAAAGTTCACCCATTCCCCAGTGTATGCTCTATTGAAATATATCTATGAGTTGATTTTCTTCCCCTGTTTAAGGAAAAATAAAAAGAAAAACAGTTTTTTCCCCCGTGGTGTGTATATGTTTCGTAGAAGCCTGTTTTTGTCTTTGTACATCCAACCAGAACAAGTGAATTCTTACCAATTTCGGTGTGAGAGTGGGGGAGGACTGTCCACCCATTCCTGATGAGCCTTTTACTATGGTTTAGGTAAAGATTTTTATTCATAAATCTCTGGAGTATTTGCTTTCCATGACTTTTTTTTTCTAACTTTGGTTCTGAAGCCCCTTTAATGCACTTTGTCAATTGTGCAATGCTTTCCATGTGAGTGGAAGGAGAACTCATACCATTTTGAGTGGTTAAGTGCCTTTAAATGATTTAAAATGCTGGGAAGATATTTAAGTCTTTGGCAGGGGGATTTGGAGAGCATGTTATTTCCAGCTGTGGGTTAGGTCCATATTTGGATGGAGAAATTCTTAGCATCAAGAATATTACAGAATACATCCAGGTGTTTCTAAGAGCTGCAAAAATGTCACAGCTAAGAAGAACCTTTCATTGTTCCTTCAAGATATCACACTGCCACACTCCTTTCTCAATGAAAATGAATACCATGAATTGTGCTTCTGAAAGGACTCCTGGATTCATTCCAGGAGGCTAGGAGGAAAGTGGGCTTTGGAGAACATTAAAAGCAGGAAACTAGAGCAGGAGAGTGTGGGCACTTGTGAAGGTGCTAAAGATGAACAGGACTTAGCTTTGTAAAGAAAGTGGTCGGGGGTAGGTGGCAGAAAATTCCATTCTGGAAGAGTAAGGGTTATAAAGAATGGGAATTGGGAGGAAAACTCAAAAAGTAATAAAGCATTACATTTATGGTGTTAAGAAGAAGAAAAAAGACTATGCCTTTATGAATTGAGTAAAATAGTTGCTCTTGGGACCTGGATAAGTTATCAGCTCATAGTTATACTAAACATTATTCTAACTGGGATGTTAGTGTATTTGCCTGTATTTTAAGGTTGACATTCAGGAGGACAATTAGACAACATATTCCTTTGTGTTGTCAGAGAGAGAACAAGGTGGTGATTAGACCATGGAGCATTTCAAACTGAAGACTGCATGTAATCTGCTGGACTGTGATCCAATTAATAGCAAAGCAATTCAACATAATTGACCCCCAGATAGTTGACTCAGTGACACACGGATAGAGCTTTCACAGCTTAACAGTGAGATCAGGAAAGGAAATTAATATGTGATTTAAGTAAATTCAGGAATCTGGTAGTTTAATGGACTTAGACACTTTCATCCTTTGTTATTGAATTGAATCTGGCCCAGTTAGGAGTTATTGAAAAATTGATTGTAATAAACTGGCGTCTGTGATATGCTTCTTCCTGGATCACCTGGAGGAAATGATTCAACAACAGCACAGGCACACACTCACACATTTAACTTACACAGACCCACCTTGTGTTTCTTCCTAGCAGGGTGGGTGTAAAGTGTGATAAATGGTGAAAAGGTTTGGAACCAAAAGTAGGACTTATGAATGCCAGAAAAACCAGGGTTGGACATAGTTCAAGCAACACATTTTTAATTAAAAGAAAAAATTGGTCTTAAGCTTGTTTCTTCTAGATTCAGGTCTCACATTTAATCCAACATTTTCATGGCTGCTGTAAGGACTTGGGTTTGTTGCTTAAGTCTCCCTTGAAGTACCTGTTTGTTCACTGGGTTTTAGACCATGTGCTGCTGTGACTCTTCCCCCACCACTTTATCTATGCATGTGTAGGTATATGTGTCACGATATAATATATGTGAAGACAGCAGGTTTAAATTTTTCATTAGTTTGTTAGTGCAGAAGGAATACATAATTATAAAACTTTAAACCATTATCTTAAGTGAAATAACTCAGAAACAGAAAAGCAAATATGGCATGTTCTCACTTATAAGTAGGAGCTAAATGATGTGCACACATGGACACATACAGCAGTATAATAGACACTGGAGACTCAGAAAGGTGGCATAGTGGATAGCGGAAGGTTGGGGGAGAGATGAGAAATTATCTAATGGGTACAATGTACACTATTTGGATGATAGTTATACTGAAATCCCAGACTTCTCCAGTGTGCAATATAACCATGTAAGAAAACTGCACTTGCACCCAAAAATCTATTTTTTTAAATTTTAAATGTAAATAAAATAAAATTAAATTTCAAATCATGTGAAAGTATTTGAAGCAAAAGGTAAAAGGATATTTTAAATTTAAATAGGTATTGTCAAATAGTCTTACACAAAAAGCTTGTGCCAATTTATACTCTAACAAACAGTATATGAGAAATCCCTTTTGTAAAATTCCTTTGCATGGTTTGTATAATAGTTTAGTATGTGCGTCTCAGTGTAAACTTGGGGGTATATGAATGTGAAGTTCGAGGTTTGTTTGTTTTCATTTAATAAAATGATGTTGCTCACTGTTCTCCAGGCTCCCTGTCTGCTTCATATTCCTCCCAAACAGCAAGCTTCAGCCAGGGCCAGGTATATATCCTTACTCCTTCCTTGGCCTGGGAGACTTCCTTGATTCTTCTAAGTTGTCATCTTCTCATCTTCCAAGCCTTAGCTCAAACAAAACTTTCCCTACAGAATTTCCCTCTCCACTGTTATAGAGAAATCCCAATTCACTCCAAAGTAACTATCTGTATCACACTTCTCTACTTATTTCCCTCAAAGAATGTATCAGAATCTGAAATACCCTTGACCATGTATTTATTTGTTTTCTGTCTCTCTATTAGTCCATTCTCACACTGCTAATAAAGACATACCTGAGACTGGGTAATTTGTAAAAGCAAGAGGTTTAATTTTCTCACAGTTCTGCAGAGCTGGGGAGGCCTCAGGAAAATTACTGTTATGATGCAAGGGGAAGCAAACATGTCCTTCTTCACATGGTGGCAGGAAGGAGAAGAATAAGTGTCCAGTGAAGGGGGAGGCCCCTTACAAAACCATCATATCTCGTGAGAACTAACTCACTATCACAAGAACAGGATGGGGGAAATCACCCTAATGATTCAATTATCTCCATCTGGTCCCTCCCATGACATGTGGGGATTATGGGAACTACAATTCAAGATGAGATTTGGGTAGGGACACAGCCAAACCATACCATTCCACTCCTGGCTCCTCCCAAAGCTTATGTCATCACAATTCAAAACACGACATACCCTTCTAACAGAAGTCTTAACTCATTCCGGCATTAACTCAAAAGTCCAAGTCTAAGGTCTTATCTGAGACAAGGCAAGTCCCTTCTGTCTATGAGACTGTAAAATCAAAAGCAAGTTAGTTTCTTCCTAGATACAATAGAGGTACAGGTATTGGGTAAATACACCCATTCCAAATGGGAGAAACTGACAAAATAAAGGAGCTACAGACCCCATGCAAGTCTGAAATCTAATAGGGCAGTCATTAAATCTTAAAGTTCAAAAATGATCTCCTTTGACTTCATGTCTCACATCTAGGTCATGCTGATGCAACAGATGGGTTCCTATAGTCTGGGACAGCTCTGTCCCTGTGGCTTTGCAGGGTACAGCCCTCCTCCAGGCTGCTTTCATGAGCTGGTGTTGAGTGCCCGTACCTTTTCCAGGCACATGGGTGAAAGCTGCAGGTGGATCTACCATTCTGGGGTCTAGAGGACTGTGGCCCTCTTCTCACAGCTCCACTAGTCAGTGCCCCAGTGGGGACTCTGCACTGGGGTTCTCCCACACTTCCCTTCTTCACTGCCCTAGTGGTGGTTCTCCTTGAGGGCTCTGACCCTGCAGCCAACTTCTGCCTGGACATCCAGGTGTTTCCACACATCCTCTTAAATCTAAACGAAGGTTCCATAACCTCAATTATTGACTTCTGTGCACCTGCAGGTTCAATACTTTGTGGAAGTCTTAGGGATTGCACCCTCTGAAGCCATGGCCTGAACTGTACCTTGGCCCCTTTTAGCCATGGCTGGAGAAGCTGGGACACAGGGCACCAAGTTCCTAGGCTTAACACAGCAGGAGAACCCTGGGCCTGGCCCAGGAAACTGTTTTTTCCTCCTATGCCTCAGGGCCTGTGAGGGGAAGGGCTGACATGAAGGTCTCTAACATGCTCTAGGGACATATTCCCCACTGTCTTCGTGTTAACATTTGACTCCTTGTTACTTATGCAAAGTTATCCAGCCAACTTGTATTCCTGCCCAGAAAATGGGGTTTTCTGTTCTAACACATTGTCAGTCTGCAAATTTTCCAAACTTTTATGCTCTGTTTCCTCTTGAATGCTTTGCTGCTGAGAAATTTCTTCCACCAGATACCCTAAATCATCTCTCTCACATTTAAAGTTCCATAGATGTCTAGGGCAGGGCCAAAATGCCACCAGTCTCTTTGTATAGCAAGAGTAAGCTTTACTTCAGTTCCCAACAAGTTCCTCATCTCCATCTGAGACCACCTGAACCTGGACTTCATTGTCCATTTCACTATCAGCACTTTGGTCAAAGTCAGTCAACAAGTCTCTAGGAAGTTCCAACCTTTCCCACATTTTCCTGCCTTCTGAGTCCTCCAAGTCTCTAGGAAGTTCCAAACTTTACCACATTTTCCTGTCTTCTTCTGAGCCCTCCAAACTGTTTCAACCTCTGCCTGTTACCGAGTTTAAAGTCACTCCCATATTTTTGGGTATCCTTATAGCAGCACCCCACTTCTGGTACCAGTTTGCCATATTAGTCCATTCTCATGCTGCTAATAAATATACACACAAGACTGGGTAATTTATAAAGGAAAGAGCTTTAATTGACTCACAGTTCTGCAGGGCTGGGGAAGCCTCAGGAAACTTACAATCATGGAGGGAGAAGAAGTCAAACACATCCTTCTTCACATAGCAGCAGGAAGGAGAAGAATGAGTGCCTGGTGAAGGGGAAGCCCCTTATAAAATCATCAGATCTCAGGATAACTAACTCACTATCACAAGAACAAGATGGGGGAAACTGCCCCCATGATTCAATTATCTCTACCTAGTCCCTCCCACAACACATGAGGATTGTAGGAACTACAATTCAAGACAAGATTTGAGTGGATACACAGGCAAACCATATCACTGGTGGAGCACCAGTGCCTTGAGATCAGAGATTTGTATGTCTTTTACTGTAGTCTTTTTCCAACCTGGCCCAGTGGTTGTCAAAGAATAAGGTTGAATTTGTTGTATTGACAGATTAACAGCTCCTCCACGGTCCTGGATGGATGAACAGTCCCTGAATGGAGAGGAGGGAGGCAGATAGACATGGTGTCTTTGACATCTCCACTGATGTTACAGCTTCATACCCAATGGCTCTTTTTAGATGAACATGATGTTCCCCATTAAATTGGTGAACTTTAAATAAACAAGAGAGGGTTTTTTTTTTTTCTCCAGGTTCTCCTTTTGAGATGAAATTGTAAAAACTCTACCACATTTGAAATTCTTGCTCATGTTTTTCTATTTAGTTCAACTTATCTTCCAAATTATAATTTGGGTCATAAATACCAAAATAAGTTGCTTGGCTTTTTTTGGGAAAACAGGATATTAATTTATCTGATTTTTGCATTTTTTTCTACTTCTAAGAAAAAACAGGAGACATTCATGGCAATGTGATATGACAGGAGATTGTCCTGTTGGTAGTGATGGTTTGTTTTTTTCTGGATCACCCACCCATTGTAGAGCATTCAGAGAATTCTGAAAAGTATAAAGAAGGAACTGTAATCCTTAAATTACTTTTTATTGTCAAAATAAGCATTTTTTTCTTAAGCTGGATTTCTCCAAATGCAAACACTGAGAGAAGAATTGGCATGTAAGTTATTTATTTTGGAAGTAATCCCAAGATCACCTGTAGGAGAGTGGGGAAGTAAGAAGAGGAAGGAAGGTATTCAACAGAAAGTGTGTTAAGGAGCAGGTCACCATCATAAGCAACAGGCTTAATCCTGCTGGGGATGTCTGTGAGACTATATAATATAGATCTCTGAGTTGTCCCACCTGAGATAAAAGTAAATTAATGTATTCATATGCCATTTCCAGCCCATGATTGGTTGAGGGCTGCTGCTGACGATGTTAACTTGCTGGGCACCCACTCGTGTCTTCTGGTGCTGTTCCAAGCACAGACTGAGGAAGTTACCATGGCCAAAGAAAGTCCTTAGGCTGAGATTCAGGGCAAGGTGCATTAAAAAGAGATCATGCACCAGAACAGCCTGTGGCACAGAGGCACAGGAGGGCAAGGACAGCACCTGCCATGCAATCATTAGAGACTGGCTGGCATAGACCCAATCTAGCACCAAATTCCACCCTCCCCTACAAACAGGTAGTGCTTAACAGATACAGCAGTAACAGACTAAATTAATGACTAAAAAATACATATTCTGGACTCATTAAAATGTTCTTTTACAAGTACTACTCTGCAGTCTACATGCTGTGGAAATTTAAAAATTCAAATAGAAAAATACAAGTACTACTCAACTCGGGGCTAAGGAGGAAGGATCGCTTGAGTCTGGGAAGCAGAGGTTGAAGTGAGCCAAGTTCATGGCACTGCACTCCAGCCTGGGCAAAAAACTTCTCTCAAAACAATAAAAAAAGTGCTACTAAAGCTAAATATCCTCTTATATCTTTTCATTCAATATGAATGACTGGTGAATATGTGCACCAGGTCTTTCCTGTGCACTCGGAATACACCACTGAACTAAATGCAATTCACTGCCCTCCTGAACCCCGTGTCTTTCTTCTTTTACCAGCTATCTGTTAATTGACTCAGCTGGTCTTCTTGCTCCTTTTGAGTTTTACAAACCATTCATGCATTAGAGTAGTAATCCTTTGTCATGTGTGTAACAAAAATTTTTAGCATACTATTTATGTTTTAGCTCTTTAGAGTTCTTCTGTGGAATGTCAGGGAAGTTTTGACTTTATGTAAACACATTTTTTGTGTTTCCCTGTTTTTCTGTCTATTTATCCCAGGATTGAAGGAATAGTCACCTACATTTCCTTCTAATATTTTTATAATTATTGAGCTTTTAACTGAAAATTTTAACTTACCAAGTCATATGTAAAACAGATTTATTCTCCGCCTGGGCATGACTTAAGAATCATATATACCATGAATAATCTAGAGTGCATTGTTTGGTAATGAAAGAGTGCTTTCATATATTAAAGGTTACGCTTTTACTCCTGCATCAGATTCTCCTATGTTAAAATATGGTGATGTCATCAGAATGGTATCAAATCACCCAAGTCACAATGTTCTTCTTGGAAGCAGTTGATGCCTTTAGAATAAGGTCCAAAATCCTTAACACGGCTTATACAGCCTTTCACTACAGGCCTCCCTAGCCTCTCCCCAGCGCAGCTCACCCTCCTCTTCCTGGCCGCTGCACCTACTTCAATCGCAGCTCCCTGCACGTGTCATGTCCTCTCCTCTGGAGCCTTCCTGCCTGACCTGTTTGCTTCTCACTTAGCTAACTCCTATTTATCACTCAGGTGTGAGTTTCCATGTTCCCTGCTCAAGGAAAGGCTGGCAGTCAGTTTATAAATATTTCTTGGGCCACCTACTAAATACCAGACCAATGATCATCCTCTCTGCCTAGCCAAGGCTGAAGAGGTATTAATCCTATGCATGGCATATCAGCCATCAGAACAACTTACAACAGCTTCGTGGCTTGATGGTAACAAATTGCTAGGTAGCAAACATCTTGAGGGTAATGACCTTGTCTTTTTCACTAGCGTTGCAGCAGCTGACGTAGAAATCAAAGTGAATACGGACGAAACAGTAAACCAATGAGAACCAGGAGGAAAGTATGAAACAATTTCGTTTCCTGGAAAGTGAACAGGGCAAGAGAAAATATGCCTGTTGTTCAAATACCTGTGCCATGGGTGGCTCTGAAAGAACACTGACTTTGAAGTCAGGAGAACTTGTTTCAATTTGTGGTGGCATCCAGTCCCAACCCTATGACCTTTGGATGAGTAAACTTTTTCAGCTCTGGTTTCCTCATCTATTAGTCAACATAACGCCTATGCTACCCAAATTACATTTCTTGAGCTCTTATGATGTGCCACACATTGCAATTATTTCATTAATTTTATTACCTTGTTTAATCTTCATGCTGTATGGTGGAGACATTATTACTCTCCTCACCAGTAAGTTGGAGATTCTAAGGACACTGAGTCCACATGAGGAAATTAGAGAGGGTTACCTGGTGTAGTAAGAGTACTTAGAGTTTATTTAATGTTGTCTGAACCTTGGAGAGGTTAAATGAGCTAACCAAGTTCATACAGCTTCAAAATGGTAGAGCTAAGATTCTGACCCAGGACTGCTTGACACCTGAGAAAGAGTACTTAATCACTGCTTAAGGCTCACTCATGTCAGAACAAGAGAGTTTGTAAGTGGACGGGCTTTGTAAACTGTCAAGCACAAGGTAAATGCCGGTGATGAGGAGCAAGTCATTTGTACAACAAGGAAGGCAGCGGTATCATCTGGACGTATGTTTGCCTTCAGGGAGGGATGAATGCCTGGGATTTCAGATCTGATCCAAGTTCAATGTGTCTGGCCCAAGGTTATTTTTGATTCAAGGCCACCGTGTCCTGGTTTCTATCAACACTGAAATAAACACCGCTTTGCAATCTGCGCCTTTTATTAATGGTGTGACTCACTTAATGAGGGCTTTGCTGTCTCACATCAATCTTCCTTGTAGAAGAGGCCCATCAAGGAATTGCAGACAGTTGCCAGCCTGGATCTACTCTGCGTCAGCATTTGGCAAGTTCAGCCACCCTGCATACACCTTCTTGTTTCAGAAGAGGGGAAAGAGTGAAACTTCAAGGTTCAAGATCAGCACCACACACACACACACACACACACACCCATCATACATTTAAAAGCCTATTTTATTGGGTTTATCTGGACATTGTTGTTGTTGTTGTTTTAAGTTCCAGGCAGCCAAGCAGCCATGGGTGGATTACTCTTAAAACCTGATCATAAAATATTGTCCAAATGGGCAAAGGCACTAATCAAAACTGTGAAAGGAAAGGTTTGAATTAAGGAAAACGTTCAACGAGACACAAGGGATTTTTCATTGCAAAATTTCTCTAATTTTATATCCCAGGCTGACCCATAAAGGAACAAAACATTCTGCCTTGATGACAACGTGCGATTTAGTGTAGTCTGTATTATAGAATGGCCACAGCTTGAAGATGGCAGCATGGTTTCCCCAGAGCCTGGAGCAGAACTTGTAGTTTTGTCTACACACAATGACCCATTGACCATTTTTTTTCTGAGGAATTGCTTTTATTTGTTATGTGAACAAGCCATGCCCAATCTGCTAGTTCTTAGGTCTGTTTTTTGTCACTGTCCACATAGAGTTCTTAGAAAACAATACAGGCTAACCCCAAGTTTGGTTGTGAATTTCTTCCATAATAACCCACACTTCTTGTTTTACATGCAAGGTTGCTTGCTGTGTCCTTCTCTCCTTGCCCTCCCTATGAGTCACCCGTTTAGGTTGGGAGCTTCTAGATAACGACGCCCCTTCCAGAACCAGCATCTTTCCCTTTTCCAACTGTACAGTCCTGCCTGGACTGAAGAAGGAAACGTAAATCAAGGAACGTTTTCATAAGCATTGCAATAAAGGGAAGGGTACTGTTTAAATGTGAGATTATACAATAGATATAAGGTAGAGTAATACATAAGAATCGCCTGGGCGGCACTCTAACTCACCTTTCCAGGATGGCAATTCTGACCTCATAAGAAACATGTAGGGAGTCCCCTTGTAGATTCTATTGTTTCTGGGTTGGGGGATGCTGGAAGTGCAGGGATGCTGAGAGGCTCAAAGGGATTGCTTCATTTAGAGCACTCTCTTTGGCTACTATGCAGAGGTGGAACTGCAGGGCATCTGTGTGGTTCTGAGTTGGGGGTTTCCACAAAACAGTCATTCTCCTCCTCCCCACCCCTGTCCCTAGCCATAAGGAGTGGCAGTGCCTGAGAAGAAGACATGTGGAATTCATAACTGGCCTTGCCAGAACACCTGGGCCAGAAGCCAGGTGCCAGCAAAGGCAATGGAGGCAGGATAGAGGATTCTCTCCAAAGCAGGATTCCTTATTGCAACAGGCAGTGGCCACTACAGCAGTTGGCCAGATAGAGAGAAGAACTGCGGAGAAGAATTCATCCTACCAGAATGCCAGAATGAATTGCTGAAGCATCACCCGCCCTATCTCGCTATTTGGCTTCTGAACTGGTAACCAATCACCCAGATTAAGAGCTGAGAGGAAGACTGTGGAAAGGAAGGGGACAAATATAAGACATGGACACTGTTGAGGGATTCAAAGAAAATGAAAAGAAAGGAAAGGAAATAGTGCACTCAATAAGTAAAGAAGGAATTAGGGAAAATGGTCAGAAACAGTCAGAATGTGGGTGTGTTGGCTGCCATTATCAGTCTTAACAACACCCACAAGAGAGAGATGACCTCCAGTTTACAATGGGATGGGCTGCAAGCCCTTGGAAGGGAATACTTTTCCAGGAGAAACATTTTCTGCTTGTCGTCTTCAATTTTAGTAGACTGAGAGTTTAGTAACCCTTACAGGGCTAAAAATAAACAAACAAACAAAAGCCAATTTCTCCTAAACTCCAAACTGAAGCAGTTTTAAGTAATGACGTGAAGTCCTGGAATTAGCAAGATATAAAACTTTGGCCCCAAATCTCTGCTCAAAAATCTTTCATTAAGGGATCTTTAGCAGATGACATGTTCTGGCCTGAAAGGAATGGGAAGATTACCCAGGATTATCCCCAAAGTCTGTTGTTTTAGACAACTTCAAGGTCACTATTGAGAAGAGGGTTGCATAGAGCACAGAGTTCAGTTTGGAAACTATACGGAAACAAGATCTTTGGTAGTACTTACTTACACATGCAACTGATGGGAAGCAAATAAACAGGAAATCTACTAAATTATTAAGGGAATTGTATCCAAATAAATCACAAGCTTACCCTCAAAAGCCAGTATTCATTCAACCCCTAAGCAACTCCCAGGCCCTCAAAACTGCACCAGCAGGAAGAGAGGGAATAAAGTGCACAATCCCCAAGAAGATCAACCTTTCCAAAGCCCACCCCAGATGTGACCACCAAGGACAATGAGCAAGGAACAGAGGCTGAGGCTGCAGGATGGGACCACCAAGCCATCTATCTGCCTGCCTGGTAGGAAGGTCTTTGCTGTGGCTACTTCATGGCACGGCTCATTGCTATAGATCCACTTGGAGGGAAGGACAGAATTAGGATCACACTGTAGCCACTGCTCAGTAACTATTGTGTGTTTCCAATTCTCTTTTTCACCAAGAATACATTTTTGTTTTGGTCCTTATATTTATCCTTCCCTGATATAGATTAGATATGGAAGGACAGGAAATGTGTGTTTGGGGTTAGACACTAATTGATGGGGAGTCATAGCAGACATGGAGAAGATTGCACATCATCCTGTAATCATGGAGTTTGAGTTGAGTCCCCTAACTAGATAGGACTTGGGACTGTCTCCCTGTGGGAGAGGAATATGCCAAATGAATGGAACAAATGCACCTGGATATTCAGGTGGTCAGAAGGGCAGAATGACAGAGACAACTAATTGACCTCAATATCTATTTTCTTCTATCCCAGAAATAAATGTCTAGCTGAACAGACGGCTGGTTAGAGTGAAGAATATGCTTCATGGCCTCCCTCACATTGTGACCATGTAACTAAGTTCTAGCCAATTAAATGTAAGCCAATGTGGTATATGCACCTTCTGGGAAGATTCCTTAATAGGAGGGTCCAACCTCTTCCTTAGACTTTCTTCCTTCATGCTGGATGGAAGAAGATGTGATGGATGGTGCTGCAACAGCCATTTTGTTACTTAGGAGTGAAAGTGAAAACAAGATGGACATCCTGATGACTGTGAAACTAAACTTCCATAGCAGCTCCAGACTGCCTAATGACTTTTTTATGGAGGAAAAAAATCAACTGAATTTGTAAAAGTCATTGATTTTTTCCCCTTGGCCCTTACAAACTTAATATAACTATAATACATGTATAACCTAAAATTACCCAAAGAAATATTGCAATCAACCAGTAGATGGATCATAACAAAGAATCCTCACATAGAAAACTATGATATGAAAGAATTGACAGTAGGTGTGAAAACTATTAAAGTAAAACATTAAGTCTAAATAATTCCCCCAATAAGGCTGTAAAAGTAATTAATGAATAAAAAGTTTCATGATGTAAAGTAATGATTATCATTTTAAAAGTTAAAGGATGTTTTCAATCTTACTGATCATTACAATGTTACTGCTGACTTACCATGTGCCAGCACTGTTGTAAATGCATCCTGCATTATGTCGTTTTATTTTCATAATAACCCTGTGATATTTTTATGCCCACTTTCGAGATGGGGCAGCTGAGGCACAGAGAAGGTAAATCCTTTGATCACTGCCCTATATTATCTGTCAACCAAAACCTAGGAGATGGCAGGGCAAAGTAAGAAGTTAAATAAGAGTGTTAATGTCTTCATTTTATATAAAGAGGACTCATGAGTGTTTTGCACTTGTTATTGCCAATTAGGTTATCGATGGCAATGAAGCAAAACAGAATGTATCTGTTCTAAGTCACTAGAGGAAAAGGTGTTTATGAAAAGGAATAACAGCCCATACAACAAAAAATTAAAAATAAAGGAAAAATAAGAGAACATTAAAAATAAAGCACAAAACAAGATAAAAGAAATAAAAGAAAAAATAACACTCATTGCATTAAATGTATAGTTGGCCCTCTGTGTTCACAGGTTTCACAACTGGAAGTTCAACCAACCTCATATTTAAAATATTCAGACATAAACAATAAAGAATAACAATACAATAATTAAAAAGATATAAATAAAAACAATAGAGTATAAGAAAAATATACATAGCATTTACATTATATTAGATATTATAGGTAATGTAGAAATGATTTTAAGGGCACAGTAGGATGTGTGTGGGTGATATGCAAATACTATGCCATTTTTTATAAGGGACTTGAGCATGCTTGGATTTTGGCAACCTGGGGGTCCTGCAACCAATCCCCCACTGGTATAGAGGATTGACAGTAAATGCTTTAACTACTCTATTTAAGGGTGAAGTCCTATAAGTTTAGGCAAAATATAAAATACAGCAGTGAAATCAACGTACTGTAAATAAGGACCAGAAACTAACCCACGTATTTAGTATATGCTAAAAAAGATATTTTAAGTCAATTGATACATGATGGTACGATTGTATTAGTCTATTTTCACACTGCTGACAAAGCTATACCTGAAACTGGGCAATTTACAAAAGAAAGAGGTTTACCGGACTTACAGTTCCACATGTCTGGGGAGGCCTCACAATGATGGTGGAAGGCAAGGAGGAGCCAGTCACATCTTACGTGGATGGCAGCTGGCAAAGAGAGAGCTTGTGCAGGGAGACTCCCATTTTTAAAACCATCAGATCTCATGAGACTCATTCACTATCATGAGAACAGTGCAGGAAAGACCTGCCCCCATAATTCAGTCACCTCCCATTGGATTCCTCCTATGACATGTGGGAATTGTGAGAGTTACAATTCAAGATGAGATTTGGTTGGGGACACAGCCAAACCATATCAATGATGTAATTTGCCAAATGGTAGCTTATCTACCATTAACTGCAAGAATTAAGTTCCTACACAAAAATGAAGTCTAAGTGAATCATAGATAAAAACATTTAAAAAGCAACTTAAAAAATCATAAAAGTATCTTTAAGTAATTTAGACCAAGTATGGTCTTAATATACATATAAGAGTGAAGGTAAAAGCATAAATGAAAAGATATGTGATACAATAGAGCCATTTATGAAAACACACAATAAGCAAATCAAGATAGAAAAAACTGGGGCAAAAATAGCAATATTGAAGGCAGGAAAATAAACTCAAGATATACAACATCCAAAAATCATAAAAGATAAGCAACAAACTAAAATAAAAAGAGAAAAGAGTTTGAACATACAATTTACAAAACAACCATATTTTATTTTTTAAATTTTTTAAATAATTTTTTAATAGAGACAAGATCTCACTATGTTGCCTAGGCTGGTCTCAAACTCCTGAGTTCAAGCAATACACCGACCTAGGCCTCCCTAAGTGCTGAGATTACAGGAGTGAGCCACTGCTCCCAGCTACTAACCATATTTAAAGCATGATACTGCTCAAAATCTAATAGCAATTTTTATTAGTAACCACAAAAAGAAATACATTTTCCAATGTTGACAAAGATATGGGGAAAAAAAAATACATCTCTATAGCGTTTCTGAGGGTGTTAGTTCAACTTTGGAAAAGTATTTTGGCAAAATGTATAAATGTATCAAACCTTTAAAAATGCTCACCTGTTTTACCCAAAAATTTTGCTTCTAATTGTTTGTACTTTTTAAATAACTGGAGTAAAGATTTAACTATAAGAATGTTCAATCAGGAGCTCGAGACCAGGCTGGCCAACATAGTGAAACCCCGTCTCCAATAAAAATACAAAAATTAGTGAGGTGTGGTGGTGGCAGCCTGTAATCCCAGCTACTTGGGAGGCTGAGGCAGGAGAATTGCTTGAATCTGGGAGGCAGAGGTTGCAGTAGTGAGCTGAGACCACACCATTGCACTCCAGCCTGGGTGACAGTGAGACTCTGTCTCAAAAATATATTTTTTATAATATATATTTACATATATATTATATTATATATTTACATATATATTATATATTTAGATATTTTATAACATTCACATATATTATATATTTATATAATATATAATTTTATAATATATATTTTATATATATTATATAAATGTATATATATATATTTTCACTGAATTGTAAATAGTGATTACCTCTGGGTTGAATGATCAAATTATGGACAATATACTGCAATTTATTTTCCTTTGTGTTTTTCTGTGTATTTTGATTTTCCTGTGTGTATTTTTTTATAATATGAGTATATGTTAAGTATTAGATTAATAAGGATTTTAAATATTCTATTTAGTTCTTAAGATCAAACTGAAGGTCTTTTATGTCCCAAAATAAATTAATCATCTTAGTCTCCTAAGTTCATGTTTTCTTTAATATTTTATCTTGGAACCCACAAGCTGGAAAGCTGAGGATTATGCTCATCTCCACCTCTGCCTGGGCTACCTCAAGATCTCCTAAGACCCACATTCCATTCGTTTCATTTCCATTCACATCTGACATCCTTCTCACCACACCCTTGGTATATAATAAGCTGATTTGTGGTTGGAAAGATCCCTTAGCTGATGCTGTCTGTTCCAATAACTGCTTAGATACTTTCTGTCTTCCTCTCACACCAAGGGTGGACCTACCAGCTCGGCATTTCACCTGCGGCTTCCCACTCCCAGCTGCGTCATGGTGATCTGTCAAGTCTCAGAGCCATGGGATTTTAGAATGAAAAAGAATGTACGGATTATCTTACTCTGCCCCTAAATTCTCTCAAAAGAAGAAACTGGACGTCAGAGATGCAAAGTGACTCCCCAACCTCACAGCTAATTCCTGTCTGGAGCCCAGTCTCCCCTGGTCTTCACCACCTCAAACCTCAAATTCACTCATTTCTTAGCAGACGCCAAGCATTCTTGTCTGGCCTCTTGTAGCTCCAACAACAAAGGGGTTTGCACAATAAAAACGCTGGTAAGATTTGGGGTGCAAACTCTGGCTTTTAGCTGAACTTGCTACATGGCTGCAGCTGAGCCATAAAGCAATCTGGTCTTGGCTGCCCTCTTAACTCAAATTTGCAAAGTAAAGTAATAAAGTATAACAGAAGCTTCCTTTGATTTAAGGCTGCTGGGGGAGAGAGCCTTGAGTTAAGAACAGAGGTCCGAGTTGTTTATTTAAATAAATGAATGGAACTTTAACTGAACAGCTAATAAACAAATCCACAAGGTCATGCCAGGCTCCCTGGGACCCGAGGTGATGAGTCTGAAATCCAGCCAAAGAGACCAAGGCATCACTTTGGCCTCCCAGAGGTCTCCAGTGGTCTCCAGGGTCCCAGTGGGGCCTTGGGTTTGGAATGGCTTCTGAAAAGCCAGGCCTGGGACAGGAGGGATGCTGGCAGTAAGGGGGAGCTTTATTTTACTTACCCTCTAGAAGGAGGCGTGGCCCAGGGACACTGCCAGCTGGGAAAACCAGTGCCCCTCAGCACTGAGGTCCACCCAGCTCCTCTTCTCAGACCATAGATTTTAATCTTAATTTTTAAATTTTTTAATCCTTTAGATATGATTTATAATTTAGGTTTGCATATTGACGTCCTACTGGCAAGCTGACCTTAGAATGACTCCCAGCCCTGTCAGGGAACTTTCTCTTTGAAACCTCTAATCCCACTTCCCATCTATGTAGAAGCATCTTCCTTCTTTTCTCTCCCTCTTATGTTTCAAGATCCTGTACAGGAGCAATGTCCTTCACATTGCATTTGCTTAACAACCCAAAGTGAACTTTGTCTCTTCTGCTTCCCTGAAGGACGTGGTTGGCCCTTAGGACTCTGGCTGCCATTGTAATGAGCTTTCTCATATGGTAGAGATCTAGGCACAGTTTTCTTTTCCCTGTATGCTTTGCCCTTAATAAATGTTCAGTAAAAAGATATAATCAAATAAAGAAAACCTAAGCATGTGGCAAAGAGCGGTTGTCATCAAAGGGGCCAAGAGGGAGGTAGAGATGTGTTACCACTTTCTGGGACATTATGGTCTGTCTACACTCACAAAATGAGTGCTAGTTGTTGCTTTGTTTTGTTTTTGGCAAGATAGGTGCACTTCAGGGCTTTCTTCCATTGCTTCTGCCTTTCAAAGCAAGCTGGGGAGCCCTGGTTGACGTAACAACTGCTTATGACTTTCCCTTGCGGTAATTTTTACAAAAGCCGTTTTACTAATAGGCTGTTTACAGTCATTTTCCTTTCACAGCTGGCCCCAGAGTGAAATGAAATCAACAAAAAAAAATTATACCCAGGGGTTTATCAATTTTTCTTCCTTATAAACTGTTAGTGCATCTCAGCAGGAGAAGTTCACAATCCCCAATTTATAACTGCGTTCAGCAGGATTTGTCTGCCCAGATTGACTCACAACATGGAAAAAGCCCAGATCCCTCCAGGGGAGCTGGTGCCCCTTGCTGAGCCTGGCAGCCTCATTGCTGGGTCTGTGATGTGGCCAGGGGGCTGCGGCTCGCGAGGCATCAGAGCTGTGCAGGAAGAAATGGAGACACCTTCCCAAAGTGTCTTTATGAAGATTCCAAATGGGCAGAGGGGCTTTATTCCTCCTGCATATATTTACTTAAGTTTCTTTTTAATATTTCCAAGGGGGAAAAAAAACCCCACAATCATGACATTTATCTTGCAAGAAGTAGGGGACAGCCCAACAGCGGTACCTAAAATCCCAAGCTAGAATAAGACAGTGAAGAGACGGAGACACAGAAAAGCAAGAAGGAAAAAAGTAAGAGGCAACAACTCAGATTTCTTCACTGATCAAATGGGGAAGAAAGTCATAGCCAAACCCCATTTGGTGGTATATGGGAGGAGCTACCCAGATAAACCATTGCTTTAAGGTTATGGTGAGTGAAAGGAAGGCGTTTGTGTGAAGGATCATTTCATCATTTCCATATACACTTGGTTAAATAATCAAGCCCATAGTTGTGATTCCCTTTAATGTTGCCTTTGCTTAACAACCTTGGAACCCGCAAGCCAGAAAGCTGAGGATTATGCTCATCTCCGCCTCTGCCTGGGCACCTCAAGATCTCCTAATACCCACATTCCATTTGTTTCACTTCCGTTCTCATCTGACATCCTTCTCACCGTACTCTTGGTATATAATAAGCTGATTTGTGGTTGGAAAGGTCCCTTAGGTGATGCTGTCTGTTCCAATAACTGCTTAGATACTTTCAGTCTTCCTCTCACACCAAGGGTGGACCTACCAGCCCAGCATTTCACCTGCGGCTTCCCAGGGAGCCTGGCATGACCTTGTGGATTTGTTTATTAGCTGTTCTGTTAAAATTCCATTCATTTATTTAAATAAACAACTCGGATCTCTGTTCCTACCTCAAGGCTCTCTCCCGCAGCAGCCTTAAATCAAAGACTTTAATGGTGCTTTTTTTCATTTATTTAATTTTTTATTCACTTACTCATTCATCCAAACTGAGAGTCAACTAAAAGCTGGAAAAGTCATAAAACAATCTCAGCTTCATGCAGCTTTCAATCTAGTGGTAGACATGGACTTAAATAAATTATTCTACTAATGAGCTGTATAATACAGGGTATCAAATCTACACTCAGTTTACCTAGCCTAAGAAGAACATCCCTGCTGAGGTTCCATAGAATCTGAAACCTAAATGGTGAAACAAGCCAGAAAAAAGAGACAGAAACACAGATGATACATGGAAAAAGGAAAATGTGAAAAATTCTAAGCTTGAAAGAAGCTTGTTGAGTTTGAGAAACAGCAAAAAGGCCAAAACAATCAGAGGGTATAAACAAAGGAAAAGATGGCTTCAGAGTTAGTAGAAGATGGATCATCAGTCCCCTGCAGTCCACACTGGGGTTGAGGAAGGTTCTCCTAAAAATGAAAGAAGTTATTGGAAAGTTTTAAAGGATGGCAAGACATGATCAGCTATGCATATTAAGAAGATTATTCTACCTGATCTATGGAAAATGAATCAAAGAGGAAAAAATAAGACCAGTAGAAGTTTAGTATGGCCTTCTAGGTAAGGAAATGGTCGTTTATTTTAGGATCCCACCTTGGGCTAAGGTGATCGCAATGGAGATGAAGAGGATGGAGAGTCAAGATGGTTTTGTTTTCTGTTTTTTGTGTTTTTTTTGAAATAGAATTGACAAGACTTGCTGACGGAAGGGATGCGCTTCTTCTGGCATGACCAACCAAGTAGATGAAAGTGTTACTTCCTCTAATCAGCACCTATTTCCCACTTCCACAGACTCACTTGTACCTGATGAGTTACGTGAAGCTTCTGTCCCTCCAGTCTCACCTTCAACCCACCATTCACCTCTCTATCATCACCCCTAATCCCAGCCTCTCCACTTATCAGCTCAGTGTCTTTGGCAAGATATTTAGTACCATGAGCTTAAGAGTCCTCATCTGTACAATGCGGGATAGTCAAGAGAATTAAATGAGATCGTATCTGTAGAGCCCATGGAACACAGAAGGCATTCAATAAATGCACGTTTATTTCCTCCCTGCTTCCCCTTCTTAGCCCTGCCCTTCGAGATCTTGAATTTGGTATTTCACGTTCCCAAATATAACCTTTTAACTGGCTCCTTCTCTCATTCTCCATTCCACACAAATTTGTTCTTCCACCTCATCCAGATAAATATTCGCATATTAACTCCATCCATCTAGCTAATTCCATTTTCCCATTTTCCATGTCTGTTCTACTCAATTTTCAATGCTTGTTTTTGACCTCATGATTATTTACAACCTGTGTGTACAATGACTTCCCTGTTCCCTGGCGGGAGACACAGTACAGTGACTGAAGTTGGGGACAGAGGTTGTGTGCTTAGGAAATAAAAAGATGTTGTGGGTCAAAGCCAGGGCAGACAAGAATGCTGTCTGGTGCTGGAGTCAATTCAGAAGCTAAAAACCAGAGCCAGGCAAGCTGTTAAGTGAGTGGAGGCAGACATAACCTGCCAGAGATAAGGGGTCTTGAAATGAAAGCAAAGGCCTGCCTCGGACAGGAAACCTCTCATTCCCTCCTCTGTCATTGTTGCGGCTGGATCCAACCATGGCCTTCCTCCTCAGCTTCACTAACTGCATTCCTGGGATCATGGACTCATACCTGTAGCCTCTGCTGACATTAGCACACCAGACAGCAGGTTTCATGCAGGCATGCAGTCTGGCTTCTAATAGAGACATCCAACCCACACTTGCTTGCCTTTGAGAGTGCTAATGTCTCCTCTCCTTCCCAGCATTAAAAACATTTTAAAATAAGCAGGAAGTTGAAACCAGTTTATCTCTCAGTGTCCTTCCAGTTCTAGGAGTTTTTGTGTTCAACACAATGAGCTTGATTTTACTTCATTTGAAATATGTTTACTGAATAAATAGTAGTTGCATATGGTAAAATAAAAACAGCTGAAAGGAGTGTGTGCTAAGCGTCTTCACTTACCTTCCTCATATGCAATTGCTGTAACAAGTTATGTGTGTGTGTATAAGTGTGAACGTTTCCAGAAATATTTTAACCATTTAAAAGCAGAAGTGGCTGAGCACTTGTCCCCTTCACTTGTATTTTCAATCATGAAATCCCCAATGCTTTGGTCTGATTGATTGTGTCCCTCCAAAATTCATATGTTGAAATCCTAACCATCACAGTTATAATATCAGGAAGTGATGCCTTTGGGAAGGTGTTTAGGTCATAAGGGCAGAGTTTTCATGAATGAGATTAGTGCCCTTATAAAAGAGGCTCGAGAGAGATCTCTCATTCCTTCCACCATGTGAGGCTATAATGAGAACATGTCCATCTCTGAAGAATGGACCATCACTAGACACTGAGTTTGCTGGTACCTTGATCTTGGACTTTCTAGTCTCCAGAACTGTGAGAAATAAATCTTTGTTATTTATAAGCATCCAGTTTATGGAATTGTGTCAAAGTAGCCTAAACAGACTAAGACACCCACTCTTTCCCAACCCCCATATATAGAATAAATCTATTGTTATTTTGTGTTCTCATCAGGCTAAGTACAGACTTCCATTACAGTGTCTATAATGCTTTTCTGCCTATATGTCTTACTTCCCATATGAAAAAATATGAACAAAATAATAAAAGTAATCCAAAGAAAGTAAAAGACAGAAATTATAAGGATAATACCAGGAATTAATGATGTAGAAAACAGCCCACTAAAACTGTTTGCAAAACAGTAATCTGCAAAACAGTTTTTAAACACTAATCTGCAACACCAAAGTCCATTCCTTGTAAAGACCAATGGACTAGATAAGTCTTTGGTAGGTCTGACTAAGGGGAAAAGAAAGACAAAAGTAAGACATACTGTAAAAAAAAAAAAAAGAAAAAAGAAAATGTGATATTATGCCAGCTATACAGGAGGCTTATGAATTGTGAGACTATATTGTACCACTTTATGCCAACAAATGTGAAACTCTAGGTGAAATAAATGACTTCCTTCCTAGGAAAACAGAAATTATTCAAGAAAAAGTATAAAGCCTGCATATACTAATAACCATACAAAAAAACAAGAAAGAAATCACCAATTTGCCACTAAAGACTCTGGACCCATGAGTCTGTTCAAGGAACAGACAATTTCATGTCATATAGCTTATTCTACAGCACAACAAAAGATAGAAAATTTCTCCACTCAATCTATAAAAATAGTACATTTTAAAAAGTAGGCTAATATCACATACATAGATTGAAAAGTTTTAAATGAATTCACATATCAAATCCAACCATTTAATATTAGAATGTCAGAATGACTTATCTTATTTACCACTGAGGAATCCACTAATAAAATTCACCACAAAGGCTGATTAAAAGAGAAAAAATATATGCTAAACTTAAAAGATTCTACAGCAAACATCTTGCTTAATGGTGAAATATTAGAGGAAGTCTTACCACTTAGGAACAAGACAAGGATCTCCATTATCATTGCCACTGCAGATATTAGCCAATGTAATAAGACAAAAAAAAAAAAAAAAAAAAAAAAGAGTTTTAACTATTGCAAAGGATGGTCTCGATTGTCTAATTTTTACAATTCTCTAGCAAGGAAATCTAAGAGAAGTCATTTAAGACAAACTATTATAATAAATAAGATAACTCAACAAAATGGCCAAATAGAAAAACAACATACCAAAACCATTTATTTTTGTATTCAGGAAAATAAAAAATATAGAGAATAGTAATCAAACAAATATGTACATATCCTTACAATGTGCAAGATGTAGCTCTAAGTGTTTCACATAGGTTAACCAATTGTGTCCTCACAACCACCCTAGGAGTAAAGTATCATTATTGTCACCACGTTCAGAGGGGAGGAACTAAACCATAGCAAAGTAAAGCAATTTGCCTGGGATCATGCAGCAAGTAAGTGTCAGAGCCATGGTATGAACTGAGGGAGTCTGATCAGGTTTCATGCTGTGGAAATGAATGCCGAATGAGGGCCTTATTTTTAAGTTTTCTGAAAAATACAAGAAGAATTTCTGTCAGATTAGCAAAAATGTTTCAAATTATATAAAATCAAGTGATGTGATCATTGAAAGATTCAGAGTCTCCTCTATGCTGTTACTTGAACAGAGGAAACTTTTCTGAAGGCAATTTATAGATCTGCCAAAATTGAAAATAGATTAGAAATTTTACATCTTTGTGTATAAGATTACTTATTACAAAATTGTTGAAAATAGCCTAAAATAGACCACAGGAAAAGTCCTTCAATGGGGTAGTCTTGAAATGGAGCATTCTATATCTTTGCTATATAATACTGTGGAGCTGTGAAAAGGAATATGACATGGAAAAATCTCCAAGACGTATTTTCAGATTAACAAAGCAAACTGTAGGACAATATGCATACTACAGCCCTAACTGTGTTTTTTAGAGACCTAATATATACCCGTGTGTGTAAGTGTGCACAGCAAAGGGAATGAAATGATCCAACCTGTTGACAGCAATGACTTCTGGGAAAATGACTGAGATACTGACAGAGATAAATGGGGGCTGTCATGGCTTTTGCTAAACAGTTTCATATTGTTTGAATCTCACATAAAAGGGATATGTTTATAAATTTAAATGTTTGTTATTAAAAAGGAAAAAAGTAGAAAATGAAATATTACTTTCAAAACCAGAGTAAAAAAATTGTTGGCAGGATGGCAGCAGGCAGGATTCCTTTGACTAAAGAATGCAGGCAAGCACAAATACAAATTTTCCTATCTTTTTGTAAAAGGAGTGAGAGTCTTCTCTATTATGAGCCAATAATGAAAAAAAAAAAAAAAAGAAAGAAAGAGGATTGAGTGTCTTGGAGATAAGATAGCTTGGGGCTGGGTGTGGTGGCTAACACCTGTAATGCCAGAACTTTGGGAGGCCGAGGGGGGTGGACCAGGAGGTCAGGAGATCGAGACCATCCTGGCCAACATGGCGAAAACCCGTCTCTACTAAAAATACAAAAATTAACTGGGCGTGGTGGCACATGCCTGTTATCCCAGCTACTCAGGAGGCTGAGGCAGGAGAATCGCTTGAACCAGGGAGTCAGAGGCTGCAGTGAGCTGAGATTGCACCACTGCACTCCAGCCTGGTGACAGAGCAAGACTCCTTCTCAAAAAAAAAAAAAAAAAAAAAAGAAGAAGAAGAAGAAGAAGAAAAAAGATAGTTTGGAAATGTTCATTCCTTTGACCACTTCTACCAATACTTAATGAAATAAGGGGAACAAATTCTGTCCTACCTTATTCTCACACAGAAGAATGTGAGAAGCCCTGGAAAGAGAATTAACTTGCCCATCTTATAAGAATGGGGAACAGAGTACGTTTCATATAGGTCAGCAAGACGAATTTCATATAGGTTGCAAATGGAGAGCCCTCTAGCCTTCCTCTAGAGAAGTGATTCAAATACAAATTTAAAAAAGAAGAAAAAGAAGTGATTCAACGCTCTGCCCCAGAAGATACTGGAAAGCTGAAAGTATAAGACTATGTGTTTGTGTTGCTGGGGAGAGACTGGCATTCCAGGAGACTGGTCATTTTAAATATAGCATCACTCATAGCTTGTCAAAAGAGCTGCAGAAAATGCTATCTCTGCTTCCAGGCTTCAGCAACACAGTGCCATGTCAGGTCAGGGGACAACAGTTAGTATTCAGGAGGAGGCAATGGTAGCAGTGAAAAAAGCAGAAGACAAAGAAATGAGTGCAGAGCTTGATGGTTAGTGGTGTAGGCTCTGCGAACATTTGCCTGGTGCTTAATCCTGGCTCCACACCCCAAAAGTTCTGTGACCTTGGGCAAATTGTATAATTTTTACCCAGTTTACTTACTTGTAAAATGGTGATAAAACAATAGTAATTATTTTTGCATAGTTTTTTTGTGAGTAATAGATGAAATAATCTTGTAAAACCCTGAGCAGAATGTCTGGAACATAGTATACATTCAACATATATTAGGTATTATTAATAATAACACTACATACAAAAATAGGAAGAATAAAGAAGACCTACTATTTGATAGCACAACAGGGTGATTGTAGTTGATAATAACTTAATTGTGCATTAAAAAATAACTAAAAGAGTATAATTTGATTATTTATAACAAAGGGCAAATTCTTAAAAGGATGGACACCCCATTCTCCATGATGTGATTATCACACATTGCATGCCTATATCAAAATATCTCATGTGCTCCCTCAATATATAAACCTAATGTATACCCGTAAAAACTAAAAGTAAAAATTTAAAATAATAATATTAATAATATGACCACTTTGGCTGGGCACGGTGGCTCATGCTTGTAATCCCAGAACTTTGGGAGGCTGAGGCAGGTGGATCACGAAGTCAGAAGATCAAGACCATCCTGGCCAACATGGTGAAACCCTGTCACTGCTAAAAATACAAAAATTAGCTGGGTGTGGTGGCGCGCACCTGTAGTCCCAGCTACTCAGGAGGCTGAGGCACGAGAAAATCGCTTGAACCTGGGAGGTGGAGGCTGCAGTGAGCTGAGATCGTACCACTATACTCCGCAGCAGAGCGAGACTCTGTCTCAAAAAAAAAAAAAAAAAAAAAAAAAAAAAAAAGAAAGAAAGAAAGAAAGAAAGACTATGACCACTTTAAGGACTAGAAATGACACCACTTTTGGAATTTGGAATTTGGTCTCTAACTATTGATCATTTTTGCTTATTTGTAGGGCATATTCCAGTACTCCTGGAGAAGTACATGCATATTAGTGGTGACCTGGAAGATGCTTGCCAGCTGGGTACAACCTCAAGCTGTGGTGTCCAGTCCAGTCCAGTAGCCACTAGTGGCAGGGGCTACTGATAAGCTGATCCATGGTTGGTCCAATGTGAGATGTGCTGTTGGCATCAAATACACTCTGGATATTGAAGACTTCATATGAAAGAAAAGAATGTAAAACATCTCAACAATTTTCATATTATTTACATGTTGAAATGATAATATGTTAAATACACTGGGCTAAGTAGAATATATTACTAAAATTACTTTCGTCTGCCTCATTTTAAATTGTTTAAGTGGCTACCAGAAAGTGTTTAATTATGTTTTCATTGGACAGCGCTGGGTTACTGTCCTGTGGAATCCTCTGGGTCTTGTAATATCCTGTCCTGCTATACCTATATTTCCTATTAAATGCATCTTCAGCATTTTTGTAACATTTTTGTACACATTTCCTTACGTTTCTGGGAAGATAGGTGAGAAGACATTATTTTCTGCATTACAAAGATAGAGAAACTGAAAATTAAAGTGGCTCATGCAAAGACTTTCTCCAAGTAACACATACCTATGTGAAAAAATAAATAAATAGAACAGAAGGCCTCATCAGAGAAAGTAGTCGTCTTCCGCCTACCTTCCTGTTCCCTTCTTGGAGGCAAACTCTATACATATATGCATACTTTTTTTGTAGGGCTATTGGTTTTCTCAGTGTTACCCACATAGCTCCTATTGACACTGAACATTTTATTTCAAGATATTTTATGGTGTAACACTTGCCTTCACCAGAACAACTCATAGTCCATCAAAGTGGTGGCAGATTTTGGAGTGCTTCAGTCATCTAAGCATAGTCTCCAGTTTATAACCAGAACTTAGGATTATTTTCAGAATAAACATGGAATAATTATTGAGAAAGTGACAAATATTCAACAACAGGTCTCCTTTTCCATAGTGAGATCTTTTGTGGGCACCATAGCTACCCTAAGGTTTGCAGCACAGGGTAATAAAAGTATGAATATCCCTGTCAGAGTCAGGATTTTCTCAACTTTTTGAACCAGGGATTCTTTTTGGAAAAAAAAAAAAAAATGTGGCCTTTCTAAAGTCCAGCATCAACATATCAAAGGTAAAAAGATCATATAGCACCTATAATATTAACTACAGGAAAGATTAACTTGTGAGTGGATAAGCTTTTTCTGTAAAGACCTAGATAGTAAGTATTTTAGGTTTTGTGGGCCAAACAGTACCTGTTGCAACTACTCAACTCTACTGCTGTTGCACAAACATGGGCATAGATAATACACAAATGAATGAAATGAGCATGGCTGTGTTCCAATAAAATTTTATTTACCAAAACAGCCAGAGGGCCAGTTTTGCCCAACAACAGTAGTTTGCACACCTTGGATGAAAGTTTCCAGCTGAAATCACAACCAAATGGCAAAATACCTATAAAATTTGCAGAAGAAAAGGAAATGCATATTAACATTCAGTGGCATTCTTCATAAACTCCAGTAACACAGGAATATCATGGAAGAAGGAAGGCAGGATAAACCAAGATTGAGAGAAGATGCCTGGATTTCTATGATGCAGTGTTGATAGTGTGATGGCAGCATTGGTGAAGGGCATCATGGTAGGATTGACTTGAGATGTTTGGTGGAGAAGGGAGACAAAGGGTAACCAGAGGAGGCTGACAAGCCTGATGTAAGATTTTTTTTCCCCTCCACCATGGAGAAGACGTGTATATCTTTAACAGGAATGATTAAACCATCAGGGAAGCTAGAGACTAAGGTATCATAAAGAGGTGGAAAGGTTTGCCTGCACAAGGAGAAGTATCATTTTTTATTTTAAGAGAGGAATGAGCGTTGAGTTGTCCCCAGTCCCTCAGTTATAATTTGTTTCTATTTTTAAAGCTTTCATGGCACATTGATCTTTGCCATTTCCCTCCTACAGCACCTTCAGCCTTGCATCTTCACCTGTATGTTGGCCTTTCATTCCTGAGGGAAAGGGACCATGTCAATCATCTTTCCATCTTTGTATTTGGTGACCTCCAAAGAGAAGGTGCTCAATATCACTTTCACTGGAATTACAGATGAGAAACAAGGAAGCATCATGTTCTAGACTGTATTACAGTATCAGGCCTATAGGGCTGCTTTATTCCAAGGACTTATCTGTAGGTTAAATTAACAGCCATCTTAACTTAAGAGGTCACCTGGCAAGATGCTGGCCTACCAAGCGACCAGATAAGCATGAAGTAGAGCAGACACCAGTTATCCATTCTGAGCATCTGCAGTTAAAGTATAAATGGAGATGGCCAATTTTCCTGAATAGAGCTGGGTTTGTGTTCAAGATAAATGGCCAGGCAAGGTGGGGTTTGATGATGAATGAATTGGGATTAGCATTGCAAGCATGATGGAGAAAAGCTTTCTATTCCCAACACTGAAAATCATTACTCTTGGTGAACATCTGCCACAATTAATCAATACCCTCCTATGTTTGCTCAGGGAATGTTGTTTGGACCTCAGTTTGCACTGATTTGAGTCTACCTTCTTGATCCATAGATGCATAAAATCTGTCTTTCCACTGGCCTGTCATCCCTTTGAGAACAGGAATTATTTTAATTCATGTTTTTATCACAGTGGAAACTCCAAAATTTCCCTATAGCACCACACACACACATATGTGCATGTGTGTGCTATATAGAAATACATGTATTTCTATATAGAATATAGAAATAAATATAACCAGTGCTATATAGAAATACACACACACATATGTGCATGTATGTGTGTGTGTATTTCTTTATAACACTGGTTTGGGGAGTGGTAATCTATGGTTTGGGGAGTGGCCAGATGTTATAAGAAAAGTATCTGGCCTGCGTTTGCATTACAGACTCATTTTTACTTAGATTTTATGTTTTTTTAGGTAGCTTTAGGTAGTAGATGATGGAAGAGTAGTAAATCCCTGGTGAGGCATCAATGCACCAGAAGAGTCCCTAAAATGCCTTGACAATAATTGGTCTAATTGATTATGTTGACATTTTGCTTGCATTTCTTTAAAATGTTAGGGGAATGGAGGAAATGCTCATCCAACCCAGCTTTATCTTGTGAAGAGTTGCTGTGCTTACAAGACAATTTTAATCAGTTCTGACAACCATTCCCTTCTAAGAATGGTGGATTCTATTTACAAGGGCCTATCTTGGATGTTGCTGAGCATGGGTATATAGCTTAGGATTGAGTGTTTGGGCATGGCTGAGTCACTTAGCACAATAGAGGAAAGAGGCATCATGGTGCATGCCATGGACTGAATTCATGTTGAAGCTCTAACCCCCAGTGTGACTGCATTTGGAGATGGGGTGACTAAGGAGGTAATTAAGTTTAAGTGGATCATAAGGGTGGGGCCCTGATCTGACAGGATTAGCATCCTCTAAGAATACAAACTAGAGACCATTGATGGGCAGAAAGAAAGTGTGTACACATAGCCCCTAAAAAATACACATACACACACACACACACACACACACACACATCTATCCTTTGGTGACACGATTAAAAATGGATTTCTAAGAGCAGAAACATATAAAGAACATTTAAATCTATTTCTGGGCTGAGCACGGTGGCTCACACCTATAATCCAGCACTTTGGGAGGCCTAGACGGGCAGATCACCTGAGGTCAAGAGTTCAAGACCAGCCTGGCCAACATGGTGAAACCTCGTCTCTACTAAAAATACAAAACTTAGCCTGGTATGGTGGTGGGTGGCTGTAGTCCCAGCTACTTGGGAGGCTGATGCAGGAGAATCATTTGAACCCGGTAGGCAGAGGTTGCAGTGAGCCAAGATAGCACCACTGCACTCCAGCCTGGGTGACAGAGCAAGACTCCATCTCAAAAAATATATATATGTATTTCTGGCAAGATGTACAATGTAATCCACCTGCTGCACAAACAGTGACAAGAAACACAAAGATTTGTGCTCCCAGTGTAGTGTGAAAGGGCAGAGTTGATGCAGAGAAGTAACAACTCAGCCAGGGACTACATTTCCCAGCCTCCTTGCATCTAGGTGGGTCTGTATGGCTAGTTATTGCAAATTGACTCTGAGTGAAGTAAGGTATGACTTTGCCGAATGAAGATATACAGTACCAGATACTTGATCCTTTAGGTCAGAGGTAGACAAACATTTTACCAAGGGCTAATAATACATATTTGTAGGCTTGCCAGCCCATACAGTCTCTATTGCAAGTAATACTCAACTTTACCATTTTAGCAAAAATTCATCCATAGAAAATGTATAAACAGGCCAGGCACAGTAGCTCACACCTGTAATTCTAGCACTTTGGGAGGCTGAGGTGGGTAGATCACTTGAGGTCAGGAGTTCAAGACCAGCATGGCCAACATGGTGAAACCCTGTCTCTACTAAAAATACAAAAAATATGAGCCGGGCGTTGTAGCAGGCACCTGTATTCCCAGCTACTCAGGAGGCTGAGACAGGGGAACTGCTTGAACCAGGGAGGTAGAGGTTGTGGTGAGCCGAGATCATGCCAGTGAACTCCAGCCTTGGGCCACAGAGTGAGACTCTGTCAAAAAAAAAAAAAAAAAAAAAAAAGTATAAACAAATAAGCATGGCTGTGTTTCAAAAAAACTTATAGATATTGAAATTGAAATTGAAATTTCATTTAATTTTCACATGTCACAAACTATTCCTTTTATTTTTCCAACCCCTGAAAAATATGAAAATCACTCTTAGCCCAGAAGCTATACAACAACTGGCAGTGGGCTGAATTTGGTTGGTGGGCGTTAGTTTGCTGATCTTGCTCTAGGTGCTGTCTTTTCTCACACTCTATCACAGTACCTGATACCAAAGATCTTCTGGAGAACTCTGAGGACCCAGGACACAGTGGGCTGACAAGACAGAAGGAGAGTCACCCAGGTAAGCTGCTCAAGAGAGCTGCCAAGGAAGGAAGATCTTTGAGTGAGCAAGAAATAAACCTTTATTTTTGTTTAGCCACTGAGATTTGGGGGTTGTTACAGGAGGTCATGTTGCTTATCCTAATACCTCCCCTTTGCCATATCTTGCCTCAGTGAAAGATTCAATCAATTCTACATTGTTCACTAGGCTTTGTGGGGCTTAAGAAAGCCCAGAAGGGAATGGCGGATACCTGGGCTATAATAATTTGTGTTAATTACTTCCTACATCGAAGTATTCTTGATACAGTTGAGAGTCTTTGGGAATGAGAAGACCATACTGAATCTTGCCTGGACTGCATCCAAAGGCTTTCTCTTCTATTTCAAACTTATCTCCAATGAATGTATACTAACACGTCATTTATCCACACAATTCCCCCACCTCCTTGACTACCTGCCGTATTTCCGGCAGCAGTTATTGGAAATTCATTGCATTTTTTTCCTCTGGTACATCCCTATCTCTTCCTCCATAAATGAGCAGATTGTATCATTTTCTATGAATCTATGGTTTGTTTTCCCTAGTCAGTTCCTTTCTTAATTTGTCATCAGTCTCCTCATTTCCTTAAAACGCCTTTGCATCACTATGAATGTTTTCTCCCTTTTTCACTCTCTCCCTTGCAGAGAAAGAGGCCCCCTACCCGCTGGACAAGTGGATTTCATTCTGTCTCCCTCCCCACACAACCTCGACAGCACCTTTAACCTCTCCACATCTTTGTTGCTGTTGTTTGTTTTGAGACCAGTTCTCATCCTGCACCCAGGCTGGAGTGCAGTGGCACAATCATGGCTTACTATAGCCTTAACCTCCCAGGCCCAAGCTATCTTCCCACCTTACCTTCCCAAGTAGCTGGAACCACCGGCATGTGCCACCATGCCTGGGTAATTTTTGTATGTTTTGTAAAGGTAAGGTCTCTCTATGTTGCCCAGGCTAGTCTCAAACTCCTGGCCTCAAGAAATCCACCCACCTCAGTCTCCCAATGTGCTGAGATGACAGGAGGCGTGAACCACTGCACCCGCTTAACCCTTCCACTTCTAATTGATTCTTTCCTTCTGCCTTCAATAATGTTATGAGCATTCCTATCTTTAAAGTGGAAAAACTCTACTAACTTCTCAAATCTATGACTTTTCAGAGATTAAGATTTTTGACCCAATGCTTGGTAGACAGCCACCCTTTTTCATGTTCTGCTGTTTTATTTTGCTGCCAATTATCAGTCTTACACCACTGTTGCAGATCTTGAAGTCACAGAGGACTTCTTGGCTGGCAAATCAGTGGTCTTTCCTAACTGTTGAATCCATCAGAACTCTGCAGTACTTGACAGCTCAAAATACCATGTACCTTAGGTCTGGGGTAGTACAACTTATGTACAACCTCAGAGATCCTGTATGAAGTTACTCATTAGTCATTGATTCCCTGTATTTAACAGACTCAGAAGAAATGCTATATTAGACAAGAACTTGAGTATTGATTCAGGCAAGAGCGAAAGAGAAGTCTGTGTGGATTGTGGATTGCTAGGGTCATCAGTCATCCAGCGTGCATGTACGTGTTCTTGTTAATTAAAGTGATGTAGACATTTAGCCACCTCTGACAAGGCCAACTGCTTCAGAAAGTAGAGGATAAAAACGGTTGAGAGCAGCAGAAATTCCAGATATAAGGAAAAGAACAAAGTAACTTATCAATATACTGCTGTCATAGTACTTACATATTATTAGATTAAATCAAATGAAATAACCAATATTGGACATTTTTGGCCTACAAAAATGGCAATTGGTCATATGGTTCAATTTATTATAGAAAGTACCTGTTTATTCTCATAGGCTGCATTTAAAGATCTGAAACTTACTCATACTTTATTTCTAGAGCTTAGCATACAACGGGGTCAAGGCACGTTGAGCTGACTCAGAATTCAGTTCATTCATAATGTTCATAATGTACACCAGAAAATTTGGGTTCAAGTCAGCTCTGCCACATGGTCCGCGCCAACTTAGATAAGTCACCTTCATCTGAGCCAGCTTTTCTCATCTGCAAAACAAGGGCTTCTGCACTGTGTTCCTCAAACATTTTTTGTAAGGATCAAAGAGCATTGTATATATGGTAGCATTGTGTGAACTCTAAAAAGCTATATATCTTTACATACTTTATATCTAGGATTCATTCACTATAGATACTTAAAAACTAACATTTAAATGAGAATGAACTACCATTGTGGCTAGCTATGTTTTCCTATTTCATGGATGAATAACAGGAACTTACAAGGAACGTAGCTCAGTTCACTCACACCTGCGATGTAAAACTACTCCTGGAACATGGATCTCCTGCTGACACCCTTTTTCTCTCCAAATTTTCCAGACCATGACCTATTATAGTTGATCCTCGAACAATGCAGGGAATAGGGTCACCCATCCCCAGAACAGTTGAAAATCCACCTATAACTTTTGACTCTCCCAAAATTTAACCACTAATACCCTACTGTTGACTGGACACCTTACTGATAACACAGTTGATTAACACATTTTTCATATGTTATATGTATTATATACTGTATTCTTACAAGAAATTGAGCTAGAGAAAAGAAAACATTATTAAGAAAATTGTATGGAAAATATATTTACTATTCATTAAATGGAAGCTTATCAACATAAGTGTCTCATCCTTGCTGTCTTCATGTTGAGTAGACTGAGAAGGAGGAGGAAGACAGTGGTTGGTCTTGCTGTTTTGGGGGTGGCAGACTCAGAAGAGGTAGAGGAGGTGGACGGGGAGGTAGGAGAATTGCACTGGGTGTAACTTTCATTGAAAAAAATCTATGTATAAGTGGAAATCCGTGCTGTTCTAGAGTCAACTGTAGTTACTCCTTTTTCAGGTAGGGCTTTTAAAAAAATTGCACTAGTTTTATGTTCACCTGAAAACTTTTTGACCCTAAATAGCTTACAGGTAATACTTTTGGCATTGAAATATTCCATCATCAGCTCTCTAAGCCTACGGATGCTTCCATTTACTACTTGGAGCTTTGCTCATGTCTTCTGCCCACCAAAGCACAGATCCGTTCCAGTCTCCAGTTTGCAGAAGATCTCCTGGGCCTTTTCTGCTGCCTAGTCAAAAGCTTTTTGACTCAGCTCCAAATAATCCTTTCACCTTCATTTTATTACAAGTATTTTATCATATTACAACCTTTCAAGAAGACATGAACTGCAACAGGGAAATAAATAGAGCTAATCTATTTTATATCATCAAAGTCCTTAAATGATGAAGATATGAAACACCAATTTTTCTTTTTCTTCCTGTTCATCATTGTGCAGAAAGATTATTGAGGCTAATTGAAGCCTGTTTCATTTTTCTGCTATTGAATGTGGGTTTTAGCTGAAGTGGAATGCAACATATCATATATGAAGGGAGATTACTTTTACAAATTAAACCAATGTATCTTACTGAGTTCTATTTCCAGAAATGTGACCTTATTATACTTCATAATTAAAAATGAGAGCAATAAAGACATGCTAGCCAACATGCCTTCTAAAAATGCCTGCCAGATTTGAATTAAGTTTGGTCTTGACCACTAAAATGTCACAAGGTACCCATACCCTGTGGGGAACTGTGATGAAAAGCTTCTCGTTGCAGCAGTTATTCCTGGCCACTCCAGGTGAGATGCCAGCCTCCCTGTGTTCTTAGTAAATAAAAGGTTTGGGGGTATTCTTATTGGTATTATTAAAGAAGGAAGAGGGGGATACTCAATATGGCTGGCTCCAAGATGAGAGAAAAGGGAGGGAGAGACAGAGAAAGGAAGGAAGACTTGAAATCTTCATTTATTTAAAAAAGACAGAATGGGTTGAAAAACAGAGACAAGAAACCAGAGGGCAAGGGTTGTAGGTGAGCTGGTGCAGAGAAAAGCTGACTTGGCAGAAAGAGTCAAGTAGAAGAGTGAGAATACCATGGATTATATCATCCAAGGGAGAGAGAAGTCATGCTATGAAGTTCTAAGAAAGGAAATCGAACATTTTTAGAACATCAGGAAAGAGGCTGGGAAGGGCAGAGTTGAGAGGATAAAGAAAAGGACTAAAGTCTTTATAAGAGAAAAAGTTTGTTCAAATTTGTCGACTAAACTGGACAATGTCAAACTCTTAACTCCATTGTTTCTTCTGGAACGGCTTTCCCTCATAGTTAAAATCCTGAGAATTATTATTATATAAAAAAAAAACAACTGTGCATTCAGGACAGCAGACCTTGGACTGCTAGGGTGCATACCTTAAAGCCAAGGAGGGGCTTAGATAGTGAAACGTAAGAGGAAAGCTCTGTGTTTCCGAGTCAAGTCTCCCATCTGGAGTCCCTGATGATTACGAGTCTGGAACATGTTATCTCCAGTCTTCATTTATAGTTTCTCCTGGTAGGGGTAGTTGAAATGCCTTTACTCCTCTCTGTCCAGCTGGACTTGATCCCAGCCAAAGTTGTCAAATGCTCTAGTGTCTCAAAACACTATCTGTATTGAGAATCCCATATGCCAGCACCTTTCTTATTTGACTGTGCAGTATAACATGCACTGGTCATATATATATATCTTTTTATCATTTTTTTTTTTAGATAGAATCTCACTCGGTCACCCGGGCTGGAGTGCAGTGGCCCAATCTCAGCTCACTGCAACCTCTGCCTCCCGGGTTCAAGTGATTCTCCTGCCTCAGCCTCCCGAGTAGCTGGGATTACAGGTGCCCACCACTACACTCAGGTAATTTTTTATATATTTAGTAGAGAAGGGGTTTCAGCCTGTTAGCCAGGCTGGTCTCGTACTCCTGACCTAGTGATTCACCCACCTTAGACTCCCAAAGTGCTGGGATTACAGGTGTGAGCCACCACGCCCGGCCACACTGGTCATATTTTAAAATATCAAATGTCCAAAGATAGTCTGTGATCTTGCAGATGGATGAGATTTCAGGTATCACTTCGTTCAGACTCAAACCATCCACAAGATGTGCTGCCCTTCATCATGGACAACTTATAGAGGTAGGATTAATTATTGGTCAAGTTTCAGATTGCCTACATTTTTTTTTTTTTTTTTTTGGAGAAGGAGTCTTGCTCTGTCGCCCAAGCTGGTGCCATCTCAGCTCACTGCAAGCTCCGCCTCCCAGGTTCATGCCATTCTCCTGCCTCAGCCTCCCGAGTAGCTGGGACTACAGGTGCCTGCCACCACATCTGGCTAATTTTTTTGTTTGTTTGTTTTTGTTTTTGTATTTTTAGTAGAGACAGGGTTTCACCGTGTTAGCCAGGATGGTCTCGATCTCCTGACCTCGTGATCCGCCTGCCTCGGCCTCCCAAAGTGCTGGGATAGATTGCCTACATTCTTCTCCTGCTTACAAGCTGTGTCAGCTCGAGCAAGTTTTAAAAACTGTCATTTGTCTGTAAAATATGAATATTAACAGCACTTACAGCAATGTAACATCATTGGTTATTTTCTGTCATGTAGATAGCAGAGAGATGTAGCCCATGGTGATTGTTCTGAATCTTTACAGGCATTTTAACTACCCCTACCAGCATCACCAAGAAGGTTCATTAAAACACATGTTGCTGACTCCCACCCTCTGTCTCTGGGGTAGGGCCCGGAAATCAGCATTTGCAACAAGTTTCCAGGCGTTATTGATGCTGTTGGTCTGGATACCACACTTTGCGAACCAATGGTCTATAACAAGAAAGAAGAATAAAACCAACACATTCAAAAATCAAAGATAGATGCATGATGGGAGGGAGGGAAGGAAGGAAGGAAGGAAGGAAGGAAGGAAGGAAGGAAGGAAGGAAGGAAGGAAGGAAGGAAGGAAGGGAAGGAGGGAGGGAGGGAGGGAGGGAAAGATAACATATTCTCTCTTCCCCAGAGATATTCAGTCCCTTCTTGAGGCTTAGCTGCTTCTCTTTTGGTTTGGTGAACTACCCCAAGATCATTCCATTCAAGTCCCTTTCTTGAGCTACTATAATTTGGCGTTTTTACAATTCAAAATGTCATTAAAGGGTTCTTGATGGGCATTGCAGTCCCCTGTTTGAAAAGCCAATTTGTCATACTTCATTTCAAACATCCAGAAAGTATCTATACCCATTCCCTGTGTAAACAAGAAGGGTCTAACCTCCAGAATAAGACGAAGACTTTCAAACAAAGGTAAGAAGACTTTCCCTCCAGGTAGACATCATAGCTGAGCACAGCTCAGTAACAACCAAGGAGATGAATCACAGACTTGAAAAATTTGTTAAAAGCCCACCAAATTTCCTATACAGCCAGGGTATGAGGCGCTTGTCAGCCCAACCCCCATTTGCAGTGCCACACTGTAGTCTGCTACGGTGGAACAGGCCCCGGGCTTTGGGAGCCGGACAGACTTAGATGTGAGCCCCACCTTTGCCATCACCAGCTGTGTGGCCTCAGATAAGTTACTCAGCATTTCCAAGCTTCAGTTACTGTCTGTGTTAAATGAATTAATAACAGTGCTCACTTGACAGAAATTATATAAAGTGCTTTCCACAGCTTACCAATCAGTGGGATTACCAATTGATCAATCCCACCGATTGACAAGCTGTGGAAGGCACCATTTATAATTTCTGGACCATTTCTGGGAGGTGAAGATAAATCATATCATCATTGTTAGGATGCAGTGGGAAGAGGAGGCCAAAAAGATGAGCGTTAATGAGAAATGGTTATGTAGAATACAGAATAGTTACAGGTGTGTGTCAGGTAACATGGCCAGACGATTGACTGGGGCTTTTTCCATGACCCCTCCCCAGCTGCATCAAACTCTACTATAGTGAGACACAGTGTAGGACCCCAGCTCCCATTTTAATTTTTCTTTTTTTTTTCTTTTTTCCTTCCTTCCTTTCTTCCTCTCTCTCTTTCCTTTTTCTTTTCTTTATTTCTCTCTCTTTCTCTCTCTCCTCTCTCCCCCCCACCCCTCTCTCTCTTTCTTTCTCTTACTTTTAGATGGAGCCTTGCTCTGTTGCCCAGACTGGAGTGCAGTAGTGCAATCTTGGCTCACTGCAACCTCTGCCTCCCAGGTTCAAGTGATTCTCCCGCCTCAGCCTCCCAAGTAGCTGGTAATATAGGCATGTGCTATCACGCTTGGCTAATTTTTCTTTTTTTATTTTTCGTAGAGACGGGATTTTGCCATGTTGGCCCGCCTGGTCCTGAACTCCTGACCTCAGATGATCCACCCACCTCAGCCTCCCAAAAAAAATGCTGGGATTACAGGTGTGAGCCACCACACTCGGCCTCATTCTAATTCTTAATCCGCCGCCAGATCTTCATTTCTTGTCAGTTTACTTCTTTCCACTCAGTAACTTCAATTCTTGGTCACAGCACAGAGTAAGCAAAACTTTCCCCACCAGAACACAATCACACCGTGTCTGGAGAAAGTCCTGGTGTTCCTGAGTTCCCCTTGTGAGGGCTCCAAAGCAGATGCCTCCAGAGATGGCTGATCCACCAGCCTGCTCCCCAGCGTGGTGAGCGGAGTGGCAGGGGCCTCTCCCCAGGGGTATCCCTGCTTCCTTTCGCCAGTCCTGGCCCCATCACAGGAAAGCCCCCTGCACCTATGACTGGGCCCCTCCAGCTGAGACCTACCATGTGTAATGCTCAGGTAACTAGGCTGATTTTTAAATAAACTTGCCAGGATTTTGGCACCCAAATACATGCTGTCCTCTTTTAAGTGGGATCTATGTGAGGCTGCACAGAAGCAGGGATGTCATCTTGGTATAGATGTCTCCAACTCTGGAATCCCTCTGAACTATCAGCACTCACAGCCTGTCTTCCCTCTACAATGCTGATATTGGTGGCAAATCTTCATTTGCTCCAAGTGGATTTGATTTTGGAAATAGCTAAGAGCTATTTAATACCAAGCCTTGAGAAGAAGGGTAATCAAGCTATTGAATAGCAGTTTGGGTAATAAACAAGTGTGACTTGGAGACTGATATTTCTGAGCATGGACCACAAACTGATTCTGAGAGTAATCAGAAATGCAGGTATACAAGTGTTCCCACATGCCCTTTCTTCCCAAGTAAATGAGGTGTAAACTCATGAATGCTGAGGCCTACTGTGCACCAGACACTTTCCATATATAATCTTGTTAGAACCTCGCAATAATTCTATGACCAAAGTTTGCAAAAGAGGAAACAGATCCCCAGAGCAATAACTTTCCAGTCTCACAGAAATAATAACTGGCAGAGGCAGGGTGAGACTTTAAGCTACCTGATTCCCAAATACTCACACTCAAGGACTTCCTCAAAAGGCTTTGCACTCAGCCAGAGCTGGGGACTTGGCTCCTGTCTTGGCTGCCACCTTTTGGGTTTCATCCTCTCTTGCTGTCTGTTTTCTGAACCTCAGTTTCCCACTTGGCACCTTCCTGCTCTTTAAAACGTGGAGTCTAGGTGCAGCACACCAACATGGCACAAGTATACATATGTAACAAACCTGCATGTTATGCACATGTACCCTAGAACTTAAAGTATAATAATAAAATTAAAAAAAGAAAAAACAAAAAACAAAAAATGTGGAGTCAGTATAACTTTGCCTAATAAAGTACCCCTTCAAAAAGCTCTGGTAAAAAGAATATTCACAGTGTTCAACTGGCAACATACCCCTACTTTTCTCAGAAGTCACCCCAAAGCAACAAGGGAACAATAAAAAGAAAAAGAAATGGGGTCACAAACTCTGTCTTTCATGTAACTGGGAGACATCAGTAACTTCGAGTGACAGTACAGTTGGTTCTTGTTCCTAGTAGCTCTAGAAAGTCACTGCAAACACTGGGTTACCAAATACTGAACCACTGTTAGGGGAGATACAGAGATGGACTCCTGCAAACCTCTGGTCACAATATGTTCAGCAACCAATCAATATACAACCTTATGTGTAGACTTTACGTAACATACAGTTCACCCTTCAACAACGTGGGCTTGGACTGCACAAATCCACTTATATGCCTGTTTTCTTCCACCTCTGTCACACTTGAGACAACATGACAAACCCCTCCTCTTTCCCCTCCTCCTTATGCTGTTTTTGTTGTTGTTGTTGTTTTTATTTTTTGAGACAGAGTTTTGCTGTTGTTGACCAGGAGTGCAGTGGTGTGATCTTGGCTTGCTGCAACCTCCACCTCCCAGGTTCAAGCGATTCTCCTGCCTCACTCAGTCTCCCGAGTAGCAGGGATTACAGACATGTGCCATCATGCCCAGCTAATTTTGTATTTTTAGTAGAGATGGGGTTTCTCCATGTTAGTCAGGCTGGTCTCGAACTCCTGACCTCAGGTGATCCACCTGCCTCGGTCTCCCAAAGTGCTGGGATTATAGGCATGAGCCACCGCACTCAGTCATGATGTTCTTAACAACATTTTATTTCATCTAGTTTACTTTATTATAAGAATACAGTATATAATACCTATAACATATAATATACATGTTAATTGACTATTTATGTTATCAGTAAGGCTTCCAGTCAACAGTAGGTTATTAGTAGTTAAGTTTTGGGGAAGTCAAAAGTTATACGTCAATTTTCGACTGCACAAATGGTCAGTCCCCCTAGCAACTGATTTGTTCAAGGATCGACTGTATATTGTTAATTCATTAACACTGAACTCATGGCCAACAGCATGATAACTCACACCTGAACAAACATTATCTAAACACATGTATTTTTTTCTGTAAGGCATATCACAGACTTCTTGTGCTCAGAAACACTAGACCATGCTTCAGCACTATGTTTGGTGGCCATTTTAAATGGCAAAATCTCCGATTGATATGGTTTGACTCTGTGTCCCCACCCAAATCTCATACCAAATTGTTGTCCCATAATCCTCATGTGTCAAGGGAGGTACCTGGTGGGAGATGACTGGATCAAAGGGGAGTTTCCCCCATGCTGTTCTCATAGTGAGTGAGTTCTCATGAGATCTGATGGTTTTATATTCTGACAGTTCCTCTGTCACATTCTCTCTCTCTCTCTCCTGCTGCCTTGTGAAGAAGGTACCTGCCTCCCCTTCGCCTTCCGCCATGATTGTAAACTTGCTGAGGCCTCCCCAGCCATGTGGAACTGAGTCAATTAAATCTCTTTTGTTTATAAATTACCCAGTCTGGGGTACTCTTTATACCAGTGTGAAAATGGACCAATATACCAACCAAAAGCTCAAAAATGTGAAAACAATTGAGCTAAGTAAGTGGCATTAAGTAAACCATGTTGTTTACAGTATAAAAGCAAAAACAAGAAGTCAAAAGGCTGAGATACAAGGGCTCACAGAAGATAAGGGAGCTGATAGAAGGAAATAAAACATAAGCTGGGGCCAGGCGCGGTGGCTCACGCCTGTAATCCCAGCACTTTGGAAGGCCGAGACAGGCCGATCACAAGGTCAGGGGATCGAGACCGTCGTGGCTAACATGGTGAAACCCCGTCTCTACTAAAAATACAAAAAAAAAAAAAATTAGCCAGGCGACAGAGCAAGACTCCGTCTCAAACAAACAAACAAACAAACAAACCATAAGTTGGAAGCTTAGGAAAAATAAAAATTTTTTAAAAATCCTTAAAGGTCACATTTATAGAAGCAGCATATCGAAGGATAAACACTGCTGTGAACATATAAAGAAATATGAAGAGCAGAAGTGAGGAAAGCAAAGAAAATGAAATGGAATAATCAAAATTTGAACATGGAAGAGAAAACAATAGAGAAGAAAGACACACATGATACAATATGCTAATATAAAATAATTGATATCTCCAAAAACATGAACTACCAGAGGATACATGTCAACTAACTGGAGATAAATGGGAAGAAAATATGGCAAAAGGACGATGGAATTGTAGGACTAAGATAAAAACAAAAGTGGTTAGTAGTTCAGAGTAAAATGAAAATATTAGAACCCCTGAAAATATAGAAATGAAATTCCTAACAAAAGTTATGCAGCTGTGGGGAGTAAGGAAAAGTTAGCATTTAAATATGCTACATCAAGTAATTGAACTATAAATGTACTTAACAATTGTAAGTTAAACAATGGAAAAATAATGAAGTCAAATGAAATGGAGAGGTATAAGTTAAGGGCAAAACAAAAAGAAGGTGTCATATGCCAAATTTGTTGTTATCTGTTATCTGTAGATATTACAATGTTTACATAGGTATGTAAATGTTATATACAAATACCTATATGAAATATGCATCTTAATGTTTAATAAAGCAACTCTTAAACTGAAATAAAAATTTTCCAAATTAGTAAAGCAGACACACACACACACACACACACACACACACACACACACACACACACTCTAAATGCAGAGAAATTCAACCCAGAAAGGTTAAAATATAGAGAAGGGCAAATAAAATTCAAAGAAAGAACTGCTCATAATCTTAACAGACAAAATTATATTCCAGGCAAAAAGACTTCAGTAAATCAAGGCAGAATCTTTTAAAATAATATAGGTTTAATTTACAATGAAGCTCTAATAGTTATTGATAATCGTGTACCAAATAACAGCATTATTATTCATAGAGGAAATGAACAGGAAATCACTAGATAAGTAGACAGACATCACAATAGAAGACTTTATTTCACTCTTCAAGTCCATAAAGGAGAAACTAAACCAAAAATAATAATAATAAAGGATAAAGAAACCCAAGGAACATACTAATATGGACAAAATTGATATATAGTTACCTCTCTACCTTAGAGACAGAGGTAGAGGTATCTTCCTTGTAAGTACTTATGAATCACTGGGAAAAATCTCATCATGAGGTCAGAAAGTAAACCTCAGTAAATTCCCACAAGAGCAAATAGTTCCGAAATCTCTCTCTGATTACAGTGAAATAAAACTAAAAAGCAATTACAAAACCAGGGGTAAAAAAAAATACTCATCCATCTGGAAATTTTTTTTTTTTTTTTTTTTGAGACGGAGTCTCGCTTTGTCGCCCGGGCTGGAGTGCAGTGGCCAGATCTCAGCTCACTGCAAGCTCCGCCTCCCGGGTTTACGCCATTCTCCTGCCTCAGCCTCCGGAGTAGCTGGGACTACAGGCACCCGCCACCTCGCCCGGCTAGTTTTTTGTATTTTTTAGTAGGGACGGGGTTTCACCGAGTTAGCCAGGATGGTCTTGATCTCCTGACCTCGTGATCCGCCCGTCTCAGCCTCCCAAAGTGCTGGGGTTACAGGCTCGAGCCACCGCGCCCGGCCTGGAAATGTTAAAACATTTTTTTAAATGTTGAGTTAATTACAAATAACTAGAAAAATAAAGATACGAAAATACTATATACCAGGACATGCAGGATACAGCTAAAGCAGAACTCAGAGAAACATCTTTAACTATATTAATAAACTAGAAGAAAAGAAAACTAAATAACTTAAATATTATCAACCTGGCATCTTGTAACTCATAAAATAAACCAAAATCAGCCAACTAGCCAAAAGAATAAGGAAAACAGGAAAGTCCCTGCCTCCACTAAAATAAATTTTACATTAATCAAAAATACAAATATTAAAAAGAAATAATTTAAAATTGCTATTTTTATTTTTTGTTTATATCTATATTTTTTTGAGACGGAGTCTCACTCTGTCGCCCAAGCAGTAGTGCAGTGGAGCAGTCATGGCTCACTGCAAGCTCCACCTCCTGGGTTTAGGCCATTCTCCTGCCTCAGCCTCCCAAGTAGCTGGAACTACAGGTGCCAAAAATTGCTATTTTTTGATGTAAGAAAGAGCATTCCATAAAAGGAAAAGCTGAAATACCACACCACTGAGAATATATAGTAAAATTTCTACATTAAAAAAATCCATAAAAACAAAGGCAAGTTAGGAGGAAAAATATGCTTCCTTTGGCAGGAAATAATAATTTATCAGTATATAAAAAGCCCCCAAACTCAATAGGAAAAGAAGACAAAGAGCATAAGAGAAAAATGGGCAAAGATTATGAGTAGATATTTTAGAAAAGGAAAGACAAATGGCTTTTAAAACTTTGAAAACATGCTCAGCTTTACTCCTACTTAGAAAAATCAAAATAAAATTCCAATTTTTTAAACTATTAAATGGTCATAGAGCAAATATTGGATAATCCACTGTCTTGCAAAAACGTGGGGAGAAAGGTATTCACATTGCTGAGGAGAGTGAACACTGTGCTATTGACAGCAAGTACGCAATAACCCCAAAACCAAAGTACATTTGCCTTTGATTCCAAAATTCTACCTCTAGAAATGTAGCCATAAAATACTCTCAAACACTTGTGAAATAGCACACACACAAGTTTTTTAGAGCATTGTTTACAGTAGCAAAAGAATTAAAACAACTTCAATATCCATCAGTAGGATGGGAGCTAAATGTTTTGAGGTAGTGATACAATGGATACAACACGGTTTTGTTTGTTTGTTTGTTTGTTTGTTTGTTTGTTTTTGAGATGGAGTCTTGCTCTGTCACCCAGGCTGGAGTGCAGTGGCATGATCTTGGCTCACTGCAACCTCTGCCTCCCGGGTTCAAGCCATTCTCCCGCCTCAGCCTCCTGAGTGGTTGGGACTACAGGCACCCACCACCACGCCTGGCTAATTTTTATATTTTTAGCAGAGACGGGGTTTCACCATGTTGACCAGGCTGGTCTCGAACTCCTGACTTCGTGATCCACCTGCCTCGGCCTCCCCAAGTGCTGGGATTAGAGGCGTGAGCCACTGCGCCCAACCCACAGTGTGTTTTTAAAAGGAAACAGCTCTGAATATATTAATAAGGAAACAACTTCAAGGTTTATGATTGAAAGTGAAAAGCAAAGTGCAAAAAAAAAAAAAAAAAAAAAAAGTCTCATATACTACTGTCTACACCCACCGAAACAATCTATGTTGATGCTGATATACCTCTACACAGATATATTTGTTTAGGAAGGCAACCGATAGCAGCCCGTACGTGGGCAGGGAATAAGGGTGGCTGGCTGATGGGCAGTGAGGAGGAGTAGGGATCAAAGGTTCACGATATGCTATTTTTCAGTTTGGATTTTGAATCTGTGAGTGCATTACCTATTTAAAATATGTATTTTAACTTTAAGAAAGTGCGCATGGGGAGTGACAGGGAAGCGTGGAGTTTAACTGACTTCTCACCAACTGTATTGCTCAGCTGGGCACCTCTGTGTGGAACACGGTGATAGGTGGGACCCAGAGATGTCCAGCCGAGCAGTCGAATGGGTGGGAAGCATAGGAGGACGTGCTATGAATTGTGAGGCATCCTCCTTGCCTCTCCTTGTGGGTACTTCCCTGGCCTCAGCTCCAGTCTCCTCCCTACACTGTGATCTCTTCTATTGCACACAGCCCAAGTTCGCTGTCAGCTCAACCCGCAGTCCTCTGTGGCAGAATTCAACTTCTAGTGGCAAATTTGTTGATTGATTATAGCCTCGTCTATAAATTGGTTTCCCCTAAATCCAAGCTCCACTCTTTTTCAAGGGGTAGCCAGGAGGATGAGGTAACACAAATAGAAACCCATTGCCTGTAATATCTCTAGCAGGGGCTGTTAGTGGGAGGTAACTTACAAACAGGAAGAAATGTGAGGGCGGGGCAGTGACAGGCAAGTTTAGTATAAAACTGGTGGGAGAGGGCACACCTTTGAAATCACAGGTTTGTGTTTACATTCCTGCCCAGCTTCTTATCAACCACGTGACCTTGAGCTAACAGCAGCCTCCACCTCTCTTGCATGGTTCTTGTGAGGATTGGTGACGACATAGTTTAAAATGGCAGGCATATCATAAGTGTTTGATAAGTGGTAGGTGTTGCTGTGCGCAAACTTTGAAATGCCACATGATTTCATTTATATGTGGAATATAAAAAAGTAGACAGTAGAATGGTGGTTAGCAGAGGCTGGGGGTCAGGGTGGATGGGGTAAGGGGAGATGTGCGTCAAAGTATACAAACTTTCAGTGAGCCAGGAGGACTAAAGTCTAGCGATCTGTTGCATGACATGGGGACTATAATTAATAACAATGTATTATATATTTTGAAATTGCTAAGAGAATGGATTCTAGATGTTCTCCCCACAAGGAAATAATAATATATGTGAGGTAACAGATTTGTTAATTTGCCTGATTTAATATTACACAATGTATACCTGTATCAAAATATCATGATACCCCATAAATATATACAATCATTATTCATTAATTAAAAGAAAAATAAATTAAAAAAATAATTTTCTAAGAGTTCTATTCAGGCACAGGTAAGCCAAGCTTTTAAAAATCCTAAAAAAAGAGGCTTGGGGTCGGGCGCGGTGGCTCACACCTGCAATCCTAGCACTTTGGGAGGCCAAGGTGGGCAGATTGCCTGAGCTCAGGAGTTTGAGACCAGCCTGGGCAACACAGTGAAACGCCATCTCTACTAAAATACAAAAGAAATTAGCTGGGCATGGCAGTGTGCACCTGTAGTCCCAGCTACTCAGGAGGCTGAGGCAGGGGAATTGCTTGAACCCGGGAGGGAGAGGTTGCAGTGAGCCGAGATCGTGCCACTGAATTCCAGCCTGGGCAACAGAGCAAGACTCCACCTCTACAAAAAAAAAAAAAAAAAAAAAAAAAAAAAAGGGCTTTGAGAAGATGGATTAGGCACTGCCTGAGAGTGATACTTTCTTAGGACACAGGATGAAGCCGACATGGGAAAGAAGAGGTGGAGAAGCCAAGACTCCCTGTCATTCTGCATATATGGGACCCACTCATGTTTCCCTTAGACTTAGTTCTAGAGTCTGGAGAGGTCTGATCAGGAAGGCAGGAAGAGTAACTGTCTCTGTGGTCCCTGCCTCCTTCCCAAGTGAATGTTTGCAGCACCAGGCTCTCCTGTGCAGGACAGTACTGCTGTCTGCAGCATTCCAAGAGGTATGGAAAGACAAAGGGAAAAGAGAGAAGCCTTCATTTATGGAAGTTCCTGTGTGTGCCTTTTATGTCATCTCTCTTAATACTGGCAGACAGATTTCAATGTGCCTGTTTTATCAATGAGGAAACCAGTGTTTAGCCAGGTGGTGACAGGTAATTAGAAAAGTATCCAGACTATACTTCCCTGATTTGGAAGTCTAAATTCTCTTCACTATACCATGTCATGTCTTTCACTTGTACAAGCTCATAGGACAGCAATGATTATTTTTTTTCTTTTCTTTTTGTGAGACGGTGTCTCGCTCCATCGCCCAGGCTGGGGTCCAGTGGCGCAATCTTGGCTCACTGCAAGCTCCACCTCCTGGGTTCATGCCATTCTGCTGCCTCAGCCTCCCGAGTAGCTGGGACTACAGGCGCCCGCCACCACGTCCGGCTAATTTTTTTGCGTTTTTAGTAGAGATAGGGTTTCACCGTGTTAGCCAGGATGGTCTCCATCTCCTGACCCAGTGATCCACCCGCCTCGGCCTCCCAAAGTGCTGGGATTACAGGCGTGAGCCACTGCGCCTGGCCAGCAATCATATCTTTGATTCTCTCTTGTGACATTTTATTTTCCTATGATTCACATAATAAGGTTCAACCAACATTTCAGATAACTGAACTCCAAGCATCTAGGAATCTTTGACTTTGAGACTTCCCTTCAGAATGTTAGAGACAGAAACTATCTGTGACACAAACCCAACCAAGTAGGGAAGTGTACTGAGGCTAGAATATAGAAATGGACATGCCAGTGGCCAAAAGAAGTTTGATGGTACGAGTCGATTAGGTAAAAGTCCTAAAGAAACCTCTGGTGGGCAGAGGGGTGAGAAGAGGATGTGCAAGGGTTTCAGGTCAGTAATCCAGGCGGTAGAAGAGCACGGGAAGGGAGGCTGAAACTGCAAGAGAAGCACAGGGATAAGTGGACTTCCGCTATCGAACCAGATAAGAAAGTGAATGAATGAGTGCCTTCAAAAATTATGATATTGTCACATGCTAAAACAGTGGTTGCCAGAAAAAAAGGCACATTGCTCAGGATTCTCCAGGAAAACAAAAAACAAAACAAAACAAAACAAACCCATTGGAGATATCTGTATTTACATCTATACTTAGAGATTTATTGTAAGGAATTGGCTCACATGATTACAGAGGCTGACAGATCCCAAGATCTGCAACCAGCAGGCTGGAGACTCAGGAGAGCCAATGGTGTAGTTCCAGTCCAAAGGTCTGCAAACTCAGGACCCAGGAAGTGCCAACATGTCTCCATTCAAAGGCAGTCAGATAAGAGTTCTCTCTTATTTGTAGAAGGATCAGACTTTTTGTTGTATTTGGGCTGTCAAAGGATCAGATAAGGCCCACCCATGTTAGGGAAGTTAATCTGCTTTACTCAGTCTACTGATTCAAATATGAATATCATCCAAAACCATCCTTCTAGGCACACCTAGAATAATGTTTGACCCAATATCTGCGCAAACCATGGTCCGGTTGACACAAAAAATTAACCGTACACAAGGGTATAGGAGGGAATATGAAATGAACTCAGAAAAATAACAAATGTCATCGAGAATCTGGCGTGAGAGGAAAAGGAATGACTAAAGGAGAGATTAATGCAGATCTTAACAGTATGAAATGGCAAAGCCACCAAAGGAGAATTTGGTTGGCATCATTGATGCCTGGGGTGAGAGGAGTATGTAGGTGAATACTGGGACAAAAACTATACAAGCCTGTGTAAACTTTGAGTAGCATGACAGGTGCTTCTAAAGCCAATTTGGATTCAGAATTAAAGCAAAATTGCTTTCACTCATCTTCTGTCCAAGTAAAATTATACGTCATTGTTGAGATAATGGTGTTAGGAGACCCGTGCAATCTGTGCGGAAGTTCCTTAACAAGAAGTTCTGCTCCAAAATGCAAGCGTGTAATGCACACATTCACAGGATGTCATAGGACATAGGACCCAGTGTGGTTCTCTTGATATGATGGTGCTTCTTACCCACCCCAAGACCAAAGGCAAGGGCAGTGCCATCAAGAGACACTGAGTTTCCTTCAGACCCAGCTGACCTAGGTCATTTAGGGAGTTCCATCCAGAAGCTGAAGATATAAATTTAGTAGCAATTCAGCATAGTGATGATAATATATAAAACCATGGAACAAATGAGACCACGTAGGGCAGTGGTTCTCAATCCTGAGTGCACGTAGGGGTCATCCATGATGCTTTCAAAACCAGCCACAGCCAGAGCTCCAGACCCAGGGACTCTAATTCCCCTTGCCTGGAAATTATCCCTGCATTTAGAAACCTTCCGGATGACGCTAATGAGCAGGTGGAGTTGAGAACAGATGATCCCGGGGAGTAAAGAGGAACCCGGACCAACACTGAAGCACTCAACAATTAGACATCAGTTTGAGAAGTAGAAGCTAGAAAAGACAAGGAAAGTCAGAGATAAAAGTTATTTGAGAGGAGGCCAGGTTAACGGTATCAAATCCTGCCAAGTGAATCAGATGAGGCCAGAGAAGTGGCCAAGGCGTTTGGCAACCTGAAGGTAGTTTGTAACCTTGGCAGTTTCTTTGTGGAGTGGTAGGGACAGAAATCGGCCTGGAGTGAGTTGAGGTGGAAATAGTCATTGTAGCAACATTCTTCAGTTTTGCTCTGAATTGATGAGTGTAAATGACGCAGCAGCTGCTATAGGATGTGAGAATGGGAGTGTTTTCACTGTGCTGATGGGAGTGATCCAATAGAAAAGAGTAATTTTATAATAAATAAGAAAAATATAATGACTATATCAGTAACGACCCTGCAAAAGCAAGAGGAGATGGAATCCAGATAATAAGCAGCATTGGGCCGGGGGCGGTGGCTCACGCCTGTAATTCCAGCACTTTGGGAGGCCAAGGCGGGCGGATCATGAGGTCAGGAGTTCGAGACCAGCCTGGCCAACATGGTGAAACACCATCTCTACTAAAGATACAAAAAATTAGCCATGTATGGTGGCATGTGCCTGTAATCCCAGCTATTCAGGAGGCTGAGGCAGGAGAATCGCTTGAACCTGGGAGGCGGAGGTTGCAGGGAGCCGAGATCATGCTATTGCACTACAGCCTGGGCAACAGGGCGAGACTTTGCCTCAAAAAAAAAAAAAAAAGAGAATGGGGTCCCCATCTGATCTGATGAATTCTACAAACATCTATTTAAGTCAATGGAATTATAAAATAAATATTTTGAAGTCTGTTTTGGTCACCCCACTGACTATATTATAGACATATTTTATGTCAGCACATCTATATTTCAATCATTCCTTTCAAATTACCATATAAGAGGCCAGGCACAGTGGCTCATGCCTGTGATCCTAGCACTTTGGGAGGCCGAGGTGGGTGAATCACAAGGTCAGGAGTTCAAGATCAGCCTGGCCATGATGGTGAAACCCTGTCTCTACTAAAAATACAAAAAATTAGCCGGGCGTGGTGGTGGGCACCTGTAATTCCCAGCTACTTGGGAGGCTGAGGCAGAGAATTGCTTGATCCCAGGAGGCAGAGGTTGCAGTGAGTCAAGATCGCACCACTGCACTCTAGCCTGGGCGACAGAACAAGACTCCATCCTCCCCTCCCCACAAAAAAAAATTACCACATAATATTTATTTGTATAGGTGATCATTGGTTTAATTAATACTGTTGGAATGGGAGCGTGTATATTTTTTTTTTCCATCTTTTTCACGATAAATATATTTTACAGATTTTTTTTTCTTATTTCCTTTAGGATAAATTCCTAAGTATGAAATTCCTATAAAAATCATCCTTTATTATTAAATTATTAATCGTTCTTCAGATAAACAGAACCAATGGGATATATAGACATACACAATATAATATATATATAAAGTATATAGCCTCTTTTAATATATTGTGGTCTCACAGATTAATTGAACTTCATGTGAAATTTCATATTAATTATTTAAAGAGCTGCTTTTCATTTTTCTAACAACCCAACGGTAAACAAGAAGCTGTTTGGCCAACCTTGAAAAAGCTGCTTCTGGAAGTTGAAAGGAATTGCAGTTTAAATTCACAAGGACAATCTCTCCTCTCCTTCCACACATACCCTCGACACATACGTACCTTTTATCTTCCTTCCTCTGCTCATTTTTGTTAATCTCGTTGGTGAAATTTTTAATTCTCGAAAGCTGACCCTAAGCCCTCTGAAGATATGACCTGTGCCAAAATTGGTTCAAATGCTCTTGACTTTTCTCCACCCAAAGGCAATTATCAGTTCTTGACATGGCACTGAATTCTTGAATTCTCCCCCCACCCTTATTACACTGAAAGCTACTCTGCAGAAGGACACTGTCTGCCACTTCATTTGAATCCTTTGCATCGTCCAGTACAGAATCACAAGGTGACCAACTCTTGGTCTAAAAGTCTCAGTAGCCAAGGCCACCACAAGACCCAACACCCAATTCTAATGTCAAAGATGAGGGATCTTTTAAAATTACAAATAAGATTTGATCCTTCATTGCTTAAAGTCCATTGTTCTTGGAATAAATACAGACCTCCATAGCTGGACCAAAGAGAGGCCTCATGCTCTTCAATCACATATTCCCCATGCTAACCCTCGGTCTCTGAAATCCATTTGCGCTGGTCTTATTTCAATTTCTTGAGCAAGTGATGTGTGCTTCTATCTCCTCTTGCAAGGAACTCTTCTAACATCCTTCTTTGCCTCATCCTTCAGATCTTGACATACCTCCCCTCTTCAGGGAAGCCTCCTTCACTCCAGACAGGTTGAACACTGCTATTATTTGCCTTCAGAGTGCCATGTGATTCTCCATTCTAAGCCCTCCCCTCCACTGAAATTTCATAGGTGTTTCTGTGCTTCTTTGATTAATATCTGTCTCCCTTTTCAGAGTAAAAGTTTCATGAAAACCAGAATGGTACTTGCTTCCCTCATCATTACATATCCATCATCAAGGACAGTGTACAAGAAAATGTTGGTCGAACGAATGAGAAAATGAATGAGTGGCTAAAAGTGAGAGCCGTAGTCTACAAGAGGTAGAGATGGGTAGTTGAAGAATGGACCTCATGGTGGTGGTGTAGGAAAACAGGGGAAGCAGGAAGCTGAAATCACCTAGTCAACCACCACCCCACTCTTTTTTTTAGAAATAGGGGTCTCACTCTGTCACCCAGGCTGGAGTGCACTGGCATGATCATAGATCATTGCAGCCTCAAATTACTGGGCTTAAGTGATCCTCCCACCTCAGCCTCCTGAGTAGTTGGACCATAAGCATGTGGCACGATGCCTGGCTAATTTAAAAATATATGTATTGTTATAAGACAGGATCCTGTTTTATTGCGCAGGCTGGTCTTGAACTCCTGGCTTCAGGCAATCCTCCCACCTCGGTTTCCCAAAGTGCTGGGATTACAGGCATGAACCACTGTGCCTGGCCTCCAAGCCCTCTTAACATAGTTGCATACAAAGAGTTGAGAGAATCAATGACTCTACTTTAACTGAATACAACATTTTATGTATACATATACTTTGTGGGAACAGAGTCTACTGAATTCATCACAATTTCAAATAGAAGCTGGGCACTAGGGTGCACACCTGTAGTCCCAGCTACTCAGGAGGCTGAGGCAGGAGGATTTCTTGAGGCCAGAAGTTTGAGACTGCAGTGAGCTCTGATCGCAGCTGTGAATAGCCACTACTACACTCCAACCTGGGCAACATAGCAAGATCCTCTCTCTTAAAAAAAAATTTCAAATGGGTCTTAATCCTCCAAAAGAATGAAAAACCACTAGTCTAATCCAATTTCTGAATACGAACTAGATATATGACCAGAGGTGAGGTGAAATCCGTGCTTTATCCATTGCACTCTGTTTTTTTTGTTTTTTGTATTTTTTTTGAGACAGAGTCTCGCTCTGTTGCCTAGGTTGGAGTGCAGTGGTGCGATCTCGGCTCACTGTAACCTCTGCCTCCTGGGTTCAAGTGATTCTCCTGCCTCAGCCTCCAGAGTAGCTGGGACTACAGGCACGTGCCACCACGCCCGGCTAATTTTTTCTATTTTTAGTAGAGGCGGGGTTTTGTCATGTTAGCCAGGATGGTCTTCTGACTTTGTGATCCACCCGCCTCAGCTTCCCAAAATGCTGGGATTACAGGCATGAGCCACTGCACCCAACCATCCATTGCACTTTCTATCAAATAACAATAATAGTACTAATTCATCTCAAAACATCTTTTAGCTAGCTCCAGATTCTTTGAGACTCCATAGGCAAAATTAACTTTTTGAAACCCATGCTATTTAAGAGTACAATAAAGTGAGAGCTGCCTAGCTGTCCCTCAGCGTCCAGTCTCATGGCCCCTTCTTGAATCCTCACTAGCAGATAGCTCTGAAGGCGGTGTGCAGCCTGAGGCGTTTCATCTTTCATTTGCCCCTCATTCCTAACTAATGATGCCTCATGGCCTTGCTGGGCCTTGTTTCTACAAGGCTGGACACCTTCTTTTAACAGGACGTACTTGAAACACAAGATATTTCCCTTTGTACTAGAAACAAATGGTGATTAATGTACTCGTTGTAATTAATCTGTGGTGACAGATTAGTGGTGTAGCAGCAGTTCTTTTGCTGCTCTGGGAACCTTCCTTGATAGGACAGCTGGTGAGAGGGGACACCAAATTCAATTTGTTTCTCATTTGCATACATATGACAACCATCTGTGCTAATAGCACTGCAATGTCTCCATTAGGCCCAGAGCTCGTGTGCTGGCTCTCCCCTGCTCCCATTAGGCCTGGGAGAGGGAGAGCTCACAGCACAAATATTTGTAGAGGAAAAAGCGTGGGCTTGATGGAACACAACCAATTATGTCCCCTCCTAGCAAAGGTCAAACATCCAACGTGAGCTAAGATCCTTCTCACCCATGGGAGGGTAATCTTCTTTGAAAATCCCCTGTTCCTTTCATCAAAAGGTCTCTACCCTCTCCATCTCAAAGACCCAGTCGAATTATTCACAGCCTATTCCCTATGGTCTGGTCACTCAAACCAGCTTCACTTTGGCAGATATCTTTTTTTTTTTTTAACTGATACCTTCATTTAAAAAATATTCATGGACTGTCGGTACTCTGATCATGCCAGTGTATGTCAGCCTGGGTGACAGAGTGAGACCCCCATCTCTGTAAAAAGAGGGGGTGGTGCTTGACTAGGTGATTTCAACTTCCTGCTTCCCCTGTTTCCCTACACCACCACCATGAGTCCATTCCTCAACTACCCATCTCTACCTCTTGTAGGCTATGACTCTCAGTTTTAGCCACTCATTCATTCTCTCATTCGTTCAACAAACATTTTCTTGTACACTGTCCCTGATGGTGGATATGTAATGATGTGGGAAGCAGGTGCCATTCTGGTTTTCGTGAAACTTTTTACTCTGGAAAGGGAGATGGATATTAATCAAAGTAGCACAGTTTCAGTGGAGAGCAGGGCTTATAAGGGAGAATCACACAGCACTATTCATGCAATAAATATTCATGGAATAGTGTCTAAGCTCAGGTATTATTCCAGGTGGAAGAGGAACTGCAGTTAACAAGAGAGAGAAGGTTTTGGTTTTATGAAGTTTACATGATAGTGATGCACACTGATGATAAACAAATAAACAAGAAAAAATTCATGTAGTGTCATGTCCTAAGCAGAGATTGAAAAAACAGGGTTTTAGGTGGTGTGAAATAGGTCATATGTGACACCACATTACCCTTGGTGCTCAGAGATGTCCTCTCTGAGGAGGCGACGTGCAAGCTGCCATCTGAATGGCAAGGAGAATCCAGCCTGTGAACACCAAGGGAACACACATTTTTCCAGAGGGAGGGAATCACCAAAATAACGGCCTCTAAAGAAAGTGAGCTTGACGTGTTGAGTAAGAGGAAGATAGACAGCGGGTCTGAAGGGAGGTGGGAGTGATACATCTGCATTAACTTGCTAGGGCTGCTGCAACAAAGAACCACAAACTGGGGGCCTAAAACAACGGAAATATACTGTCTCAGCGTTCTGGAGCCCAGAAGTCCAAATCGAGGTGTCCACAGGGCCCTGAAAACCACAGAGTAGAATCCTTCCTCGTCTTTTTTAGCTTCTGGTGTTTGTTAGCAATTCTTGATGCTCCCTGTCTTGTTGATGCACCAGCACCATTCCAATCTTTGCCTCTGTCATCATCATCACACGATTGTCTTCTCCCTGTGTGTTTCTGTCTCTTTTCTTATAATGACGCCAGCCATAATGGATTAACCCCCTGAACCACATGGGGATTTGGAAGCCAGGTAAGACATGCAGATCACAGTGTAAAAGGAATGATAACCTTTAAAGGCTCTTTGCAATGAAATAGTATGATCCATTTTATGTCAGTATCATGTATAGACTGGATGGGTGCAGGGCAAGAGGGGAAGGATGAAGGTGAACCATTGAGGAAGTTCATCTTTGGATCTACAAGTCATGGCGGTCTGAACTAGGAAACTGACAAAAAAGATGGCCTAAAGAAGGAGGTGTTGAGATATATTTAAACGGTAGAATCCATAGACTTTCTAATAGGTCAGATATAAGTATTTGGAAAATGAGAAGAATCATGTTCTTACCCTGAACAATTGGCAGGAGGGTGCATATTTGCTGGAAGAGGGAATACTTGGGGGAAAGGAATAAGTTTGAAAGAGAAAATCAAATGGTCCCTTTTGAACACATTGAGTTACAAACATTTAAGGGACAGCCACACAGAAATATAAGATCGCCTATTTGAGTACGTGAGTCTAAATGTCAGAGGAAATGCTTGAGATTAAGGCAGAAATATGGACATCATCAGTTTAAAGAGGTTATTTAAAGTTCATGGTGCTGGATGAGCTCTTTCCTCCGGTAGCTAGAAGATATAGAAAAACAGGACCCACCCCCAAATCCCAAGCAGCTCTGTGATCCTCATCTCTTCTTCTTCTTTTTTTTTTTTTTTTTTTTTTTTTTTTCCTGGGACGGAGTCTCTCTCCCCCCCCCAGGCTGGGGTGCAGTGGCCGGATCTCAGCTCACTGCAAGCTCCGCCTCCCGGGTTTATGCCATTCTCCTGCCTCAGCCTCCTGAGTAGCTGGGACTACAGGCGCCCACCACCTCGCCCGGCTAGTTTTTTGTATTTTTTAGTAGAGACGGGGTTTCACCGTGTTAGCCAGGATGGTCTCGATCTCCTGACCTCGTGATCCGCCCGTCTTGGCCTCTCAAAGTGCTGGGATTACAGGCTTGAGCCACCGCGCCCGGCCTCATCTCTTCTTCTATCCATGCTTGTGCTAGGGGTCCTCACTCTCCATGGTAAGTGCTCGTTCTTATTATGAACAGCTTTGCTCTATGACACATTGCAGATGGTAGAAAGACAAGGCAGACCCCTCTCTGTTTCGTGCCTCATTATACACGTATTTCATCCCAACTTCCGTTTGTCTTGCTTTTCCTCCATGAAGGAAGAGGCTATGTCCAGCATGTCTTCATGTCCACAGACTAGAGGTTCTCAAGCCTTCATACTGTTGACCTTTTGCACTGGATGATTCTTTGTTGTTGGAGGGCTGTCCTGTGGATTATAAGATATTTAGCAACACCCCTGGCCTCTACCCACTAGGTGCCATTAGCACCCTCTAGTCATGGCAATTTAAAAATGCCTCCAGGGCCGGGCGCGGTGGCTCAAGCCTGTAATCCCAGCACTTTGGGAGGCCGAGATGGGCGGATCACGAGGTCAGAAGATCGAGACCATCCTGGCTAACACGTTGAAACCCCGTCTCTACTAAAAAAAAAAAAATACAAAAAACTAGCCGGGCGAGGTGGTGGGCGCCTGTAGTCCCAGCTACTCGGGAGGCTGAGGCAGG